>NC_135538.1:421689-721689 GCF_045843805.1 Urocitellus parryii | reverse complement strand
ACTGACTCTCTTGACTACCCACCATGTGATCACCTACAAATATCTTAATTCTCTATATATCTAACATCTGTAGCCATGAGCAGTGATTTAGCACCCACACCGAGGCCGCCTTCTGAAGGTTCACGTTCTCCCTCCAGGCCTGTTTCCTTTCCCCTGGAGGACATCCTGTGTGGCTTTTACTGTAGCTGGTGACGACAATCAACATGAATTCTTACCAGGACATTCTCACTAGGTTCAAGCCTGGATTGGCAGTCATTTTCTTCAGCACTTCAAAGATGCATGTTAGCTTTTCATTGCTCTGACAAAATAAATGAGAAAAAAACTTAAAGGAGGAAAGGTTGATTTTGGTCCATGGTTTCAGAGGTCCAGTCCATGGTCAGCGGGCTCTTGACTCCTGGCTTGTGATGGGCAGAGCATCATGGCAGAGGGTTTGGTGGAACACATCTACTCAGCCCCTGGTGACCAGGAGGCAGGGGCAAGCAGGGAAGGGCCGGGGCATGTCCACTCCTGCACGTCCACCACCCTCCTGGAGAACTGCACTTGAGGCCACCGGTCTCACAGCACTCTGCTCCTGCGACCTGTCCTTTGCCCTCCCCTTCCTGTTGGCCACACCCCACTATTGGCCCACCTGCTGGCTCAAACTCCAGCTACTGGGACTTCTAATTCTTGGGTCTCACATCAGTAGTTCTGTGCATCTCACTCCTTTGATCAGATCCTCTATAGTTTTGATACTGATGAAACTGATTTTGAAGTCTCTCAGATCACTCGTGATTTGGCTTCTCCGTGGTCTTGTTGCTTCGGTCCTGTTTGGGGCATTAGGAATGAGCAGTATCCATGCTCTGGCTGTTGTCCTCTTTGGCCAAAAAGGGTCTCACTTCTGTGAACACAGGCAGGTCGCCCTGAAACGGACTCACCTCCTAGCTCAGAGGCTACGTGGGACCAGACCAGTCCTGCCCTGGACACAGTCCTTCCAGAATCTGCACCAAGTTCTGCTGCATGCTAATCCTGCCCCCTTCTGAGGCTCTCAGCTCTACATCCACCTCCAGAGCGCCATGGGCCTCTCATGCCTGTAGCTACTCCACACCCTCAGTTCCTGGAAAATCTAAATGAAACTCTAGTTCTTAAACATGCCTAATACAAAGAAAACCTACGAATCAAACTTTATTCAGCTAATAGAGCAAACAAGTCTAGAAACCACGAAGGAGAAATGTATGTTTAGGAAAGAGGCGGAAAGTGCAGGGACTTAGAAATGAGGCTGGGAAGTGCAGCACATGGGTGCAGGACACTTGGCTGCAACACACCCTCACCATAGCGGCCGCTTCCCGCTGGGTCCCTGCAGACCGGAGGTAGCCCCAGAGGGCAGGGCAGCCATCCTCTGGCTCCCTATCAAGTGTGACCTGCTCCCACATGAACACATCCAGGGTTCCTCCCCAGGGACACTGGCCCTGGGGACCCCAGGGACACCCAGGTTGAGTCTCACCACACGCCCTGGGGACCCCAGGGACACCCAGCTTGAGTCTCACCACACGCCCTGGGGACCCAAGGATCCCCCCAGGTTGAGTCTCACCACACGCCCCGGGGACCCCAGGATCCCCCCAGGTTGAGTCTCACCACACGCCCCGGGGACCCCAGGATCCCCCCAGGTTGAGTCTCACCACACGCCCCGGGGACCCCAGGATCCCCCCAGGTTGAGTCTCACCACACGCCCCGGGGACCCCAGGATCCCCCAAGGTTGAGTCTCACCACACGCCCCGGGGACCCCAGGATCCCCCCAGGTTGAGTCTCACCACACGCGCCGGGGACCCCAGGATCCCCCCAGGTTGAGTCTCACCACACGCCCTGGGGACCCCAGGATCCCCCCAGGTTGAGTCTCACCACACGCCCTGGGGACCCCAGGGACACCCCAGGTTGAGTCTCTCCACACGCCCTGGGGACCCCAGGATCCCCCCAGGTTGAGTCTCTCCACCCCCCATGTTGAGTCTCACCACACGCCCTGGGAACCCCAGGATCCCCCCAGGTTGAGTCTCACCACACGCCCTGGGGACCCCAGGATCCCCCCAGGTTGAGTTTCACCACACGCCCCGGGGACCCCAGGATCCCCCCAGGTTGAGTCTCACCACACGCCCCGGGGACCCCAGGATCCCCCCAGGTTGAGTCTCACCACACGCCCCGGGGACACCAGGATCCCCCCAGGTTGAGTCTCACCACACGCCCCGGGGACCCCAGGATCCCCCCAGGTTGAGTCTCACAACACGCCCTGGGGACCCCAGGATCCCCCCAGGTTGAGTCTCACCACACGCCCTGGGGACCCCAGGGACACACCAGGTTGAGTCTCTCCACACGCCCTGGGGACCAGGATCCCCCCAGGTTGAGTCTCTCCACCCCCCAGGTTGAGTCTCACCACACGCCCTGGGGACCCCAGGATCCCCCCAGGTTGAGTCTCACCACACGCCCTGGGGACCCCAGGGACACCCAGGTTGAGTCTCACCACACGCCCTGGGGACCCCAGGGACACCCAGATTGAGTCTCACCACACGCCCTGGGGACCCCAGGGACACCCCAGGTTGAGTCTCACCACACGCCCCGGGGACCCCAGGATCCCCCCAGGTTGAGTCTCACCACACGCCCTGGGGACCCCAGGATCCCCCCAGGTTGAGTCTCACCACACGCCCTGGGGACCCCAGGGACACCCCAGGTTGAGTCTCACCACACGCCCTGGGGACCTCAGGGACACCCCAGGTTGAGTCTCACCACACACCCTGGGGACCCCAGGATCCCCCCAGGTTGAGTCTCACCACACGCCCTGGGGACCCCAGGATCCCCCAGGTTGAGTCTCACCACACGCCCTGGGGACCCCAGGGACACCCCAGGTTGAGTCTCACCACACGCCCTGGGGACCCCAGGGACACCCAGGTTGAGTCTCACCACATGCCCTGGGGACCCCAGGATCCCCCCAAATTGAGTCTCACCACATGCCCTGGGGACCCCAGGATCCCCCCAGGTTGAGTCTCACCACACGCCCTGGGGAACCCAGGATCCCCCAGGTTGAGTCTCACCACACGCCCAGGGGACACCAGGATCCACCCAGGTTGAGTCTCACCACACGCCCTGGGGACCCCAGGATCCCCCCAGGTTGAGTCTCACCACACGCCCTGGGGACCCCAGGATCCCCCCAGGTTGAGTCTCACCACACGCCCTGGGGACCCCAGGATCCCCCCAGGTTGAGTCTCACCACACGCCCTGGGGACCCCAGGATCCCCCCAGGTTGAGTCTCACCACACGCCCTGGGGACCCCAGGATCCACCCAGGTTGAGTCTCACCACACGCCCTGGGGACCCCAGGATCCACCCAGGTTGAGTCTCACCACAAGCCCTGGGGACCCCAGGGACACCCAGATTGAGTCTCTCCACACGCCCTGGGGAACCCAGGATCCCCCCAGGTTGAGTCTCTCCACCCCCCAGGTTGAGTCTCACCACACGCCCTGGGGGCCCCAGGATCCCCCCAGGTTGAGTCTCACCACACGCCCTGGGGACCCCAGGATCCCCCCAGGTTGAGTCTCACCACACGCCCTGGGGACCCCACGATCCCCCCAGGTTAAGTCTCACCACACGCCCTGGGGACCCCAGGATCCACCCAGGTTGAGTCTCACCACACTCCCTGGGGACCCCAGGGACACCCAGGTTGAGTCTCACCACACGCCCTGGGGACGCCAGGATCCCCACAGGTTGAGTCTCTCCACCCCCCAGGTTGAGTCTCACCACACGCCCTGGGGACCCCAGGATCCCCCCAGGTTGAGTCTCACCACACGCCCTGGGGACCCCAGGGACACCCCAGGTTGAGTCTCACCACACACCCTGGGGACACCAGGATCCCCCCAGGTTGAGTCTCACCACACGCCCTGGGGACCCCAGGATCCCCCCAGGTTGAGTCTCACCACACGCCCTGGGGACCCCAGGGACACCCCAGGTTGAGTCTCATCACACGCCCTGGGGACCCCAGGATCCCCCCAGGTTGAGTCTCACCACACGCCCTGGGGACCGCAGGGACACCCCAGGATGAGTCTCACCACACACCCTGGGGACCCCAGGATCCCCCCAGGTTGAGTCTCACCACACGCCCTGGGAACCCCAGGATCCCCCCAGGTTGAGTCTCACCACACGCCCTGGGGACCCCAGGATCCCCCCAGGTTGAGTCTCACCACACGCCCTGGGGACCCCAGGATGCCCCCAGGTTGAGTCTCACCACACGCCCTGGGGACCTCAGGATCCCCCAGATTGAGTCTCACCACACGCCCTGGGGACCCCAGGATCCCCCCAGGTTGAGTCTCACCACACGCCCTGGGGACCCCAGGATCCCCCCAGGTTGAGTCTCACCACACGCCCTAGGGACCCCAGGGACACCCAGGTTGAGTCTCACCACACGCCCTGGAGACCCCAGGGACACCCAGGTTGAGTCTCACCACACGCCCTGGGGACCCCAGGATCCCCCCAGGTTGAGTCTCACCACACACCCTGGGGACCCCAGGGACACCCAGGTTGAGTCTCACCACATGCCCTGGAGACCCCAGGGACACCCAGGTTGAGTCTCACCACACGCCCTGGGGACCCCAGGGACACCCCAGGTTGAGTCTCACCACACACCCTGGGGACCCCAGGATGCCCCCAGGTTGAGTCTCACCACACGCCCTGGGAACCCCAGGATCCCCCCAGGTGGAGTCTCACCACACGCCCTGGGGACCCCAGGATCCCCCCAGGTTGAGTCTCACCACACGCCCTGGGGACCCCAGGATCCCCCCAGGTTGAGTCTCACCACACGCCCTGGGGACCCCAGGATCCCCCAGGTTGAGTCTCACCACACGCCCTGGGGACCCCAGGGACACCCAGGTTGAGTCTCACCACACGCCCTGGGGACCCCAGGATCCCCCAGGTTGAGTCTCACCACACGCCCTGGGGACCCCAGGGACACCCCAGGTTGAGTCTCACCACACGCCCTGGGGACCCCAGGATCCCCCCAGGTTGAGTCTCACCACACGCCCTGGGGACCCCAGGGACACCCCAGGTTGAGTCTCACCACACGCCCTGGGGACCCCAGGATCCCCCCAGGTTGAGTCTCACCACACGCCCTGGGGACCCCAGGATCCCCCAGGTTGAGTATCACCACATGCCCTGGGGACCCCAGGGACACCCCAGGTTGAGTCTCACCACACGCCCTGGGGACCCCAGGATCCCCCCAGGTTGAGTCTCACCACACGCCCTGGGGACCCCAGGATCCCCCCAGGTTGAGTCTCACCACACGCCCTGGGGACCCCAGGATCCCCCAGGTTGAGTCTCACCACACGACCTGGGGACCCCAGGATTCCCACAGGTTGAGTCTCACCACACGCCCTGGGGACCCCAGGATCCCCCCAGGTTGAGTCTCACCACACGCCCTGGGGACCTCAGGGACACCCCAGGTTGAGTCTCACCACACGCCCTGGGGACCCCAGGGACACCCAGGTTGAGTCTCACCACACGCCCTGGGGACCCCAGGATCCCCCCAAATTGAGTCTCACCACACGCCCTGGGGACCCCAGGATCCCCCCTGGTTGAGTCTCACCACACGCCCTTTGGACCCCAGGATCCCCCAGGTTGAGTCTCACCACACGCCCTGGGGACCCCAGGATCCCCCCAGGTTGAGTCTCACCACACGCCCTGGGGACCCCAGGATCCCCCCAGGTTGAGTCTCACCACACGCCCTGGGGACCCCAGGATCCCCCCAGGTTGAGTCTCACCACACGCCCTGGGGACCCCAGGATCCCCCCAGGTGGAGTCTCACCACACGCCCTGGGGACCCCAGGGACACCCCAGGTTGAGTCTCACCACACACCCTGGGGACCCCAGGATCCCCCTGGTTGAGTCTCACCACACGCCCTGGGGACCCCAGGATCCCCCAAGTTGAGTCTCACCACACGCCCTGGGGACCCCAGGATCCCCCATGTTGATTCTCACCACACGCCCTGGGGACCCCAGGGACACCCCAGGTTGAGTCTCACCACACGCCCTGGGGACCCCAGGGACACCCAGGTTGAGTCTCACCACACGCCCTGGGGACCCCAGGTTCCCCCCAAATTGAGTCTCACCACAAGCCCTGGGGACCCCAGGATCCCCCCAGGTTGAGTCTCACCACACGCCCTGGGGACCCCAGGATCCCCCAGGTTGAGTCTCACCACACGCCCTGGGGACCCCAGGATCCCCCCAGGTTGAGTCTCACCACACGCCCTGGGGACCCCAGGATCCCCCCAGGTTGAGTCTCACCACACGCCCTGGGGAACCCAGGATCCCCCCAGGTTGAGTCTCACCACATGCCCTGGGGACCCCAGGATCCCCCCAGGTTGAGTCTCACCACACGCCCTGGGGACCCCAGGATCCCCCCAGGTTTAGTCTCTCCACACGCCCTGGGGACCCCAGGATCCCCCCAGGTTGAGTCTCACCACACGCCCTGGGGACCCCAGGATCCCCCCAGGTTGAGTCTCACCACACGCCCAGGGGACCCCAGGATCCACCCAGGTTAAGTCTCACCACACGCCCTGGGGACCCCAGGGACACCCAGGTTGAGTCTCTCCACACGCCCTGGGGACCCCAGGATCCCCCCAGGTTGAGTCTCACCACACGCCCTGGGGACCCCAGGGACACCCAGGTTGAGTCTCTCCACACGCCCTGGGGACCCCAGGATCCCCCCAGGTTGAGTCTCTCCACCCCCCAGGTTGAGTCTCACCACACGCCCTGGGGACCCCAGGATCCACCCAGGTTGAGTCTCACCACACGCCCTGGGGACCCCAGGATCCCCCCAGGTTGAGTCTCACCACACGCCCTGGGGACCCCAGGATCCCCCCAGGTTGAGTCTCACCACAGGCCCTGGGGACCCCAGGATCCACCCAGGTTGAGTCTCACCACACGCCCTGGGGACCCCAGGGACACCCAGGTTGAGTCTCACCACACGCCCTGGGGACCCCAGGATCCACCCAGGTTGAGTCTCACCACACGCCCTGGGGACCCCAGGGACACCCAAATTGAGTCTCACCACACGCCCTGGGGACCCCAGGATCCCCCCAGGTTGAGTCTCACCACACGCCCTGGGGACCCCAGGATCCCCCAGGTTGAGTCTCACCACACGCCCTGGGGACCCCAGGATCCCCCCAGGTTGAGTCTCACCACACGCCCTGGGGACCCCAGGATCCCCCAGGTTGAGTCTCACCACACGCCCTGGGGACCCCAGGATCCCCCAAGGTTGAGTCTCACCACATGCCCTGGGGACCCCAGGATCCCCCCAGGTTGAGTCTCACCACACGCCCTGGGCACCCCAGGATCCCCCCAGGTTTAGTCTCTCCACACGCCCTGGGGACCCCAGGATCCCCCCAGGTTGAGTCTCACCACACGCCCTGGGGACCCCAGGATCCCCCCAGGTTGAGTCACACCACATGCCCTGTGGACCCCAGGATCCCCCCAGGTTGAGTCTCACCACACACCCTGGGGACCCCAGGATCCCCCCAGGTTGAGTCTCACCACACGCCCTGGGGACCCCAGGATCCCCCCAGGTTGAGTCTCACCACACGCCCTGGGGACCCCAGGATCCACCCAGGTTGAGTCTCACCACACGCCCTGGGGACCCCAGGGACACCCAGGTTGAGTCTCTCCACACGCCCTGGGGACCCCAGGATCCCCCCAGGTTGAGTCTCACCACACGCCCTGGGGACCCCAGGGACACCCAGGTTGAGTCTCTCCACACGCCCTGGGGACCCCAGGATCCCCCCAGTTTGAGTCTCTCCACCCCCCAGGTTGAGTCTCACCACACGCCCTGGGGACCCCAGGATCCCCCCAGGTTGAGTCTCACTACACGCCCTGGGGACCCCAGGATACACCCAGGTTGAGTCTCACCACACGCCCTGGGGACCCCAGGGACACCCAGGTTGAGTCTCTCCACACGCCCTGGGGACCCGAGGATCCCCCCAGGTTGAGTCTCTCCACCCCCCAGGTTGAGTCTCACCACACGCCCTGGGGACCCCAGGATCCACCTAGGTTGAGTCTCACACTACGCCCTGGGGACCCCAGGGACACCCCAGGTTGAGTCTCACCACACACCCTAGGGACCCCAGGATCCCCCCAGGTTGAGTCTCACCACACGCCCTGGGGACCCCAGGATCCCCCCAGGTTGAGTCTCACCACACGCCCTGGGGATCCTAGGGACACCCCAGGTTGAGTCTCACCACACGCCCTGGGGACCCCAGAATCCCCCCAGGTTGAGTCTCACCACACGCCCTGGGGACCGCAGGGACACCCCAGGTTGAGTCTCTCCACACATCCTGGGGACCCCAGGATCCCCCCAGGTTGAGTCTCACCACACGCCCTGTGGACCCCAGGATCCCCCCAGGTTGAGTCTCACCACACGCCCTGGGGACCCCAGGGACACCCCAGGTTGAGTCTCACCACACGCCCTGGGGACCCCAGGATCCACCCAGGTTGAGTCTCACCACACGCCCTGGGGACCCCAGGGACACCAAGGTTGAGTCTCACCACACGCCCTGGGGACCCCAGGATCCCCCCAGGTTGAGTCTCCCCACACGCCCTGGGGAACCCAGGATCCCCCAGGTTGAGTCTCACCACACGCCCTGGGAACCCCAGGATCCACCCAGGTTGAGTCTCACCACACGTCCTGGGGACCCCAGGATCCCCCCAGGTTGAGTCTCACCACACGCCCTGGGGACCTCAGGATCCCCCCATGTTGAGTCTCACCACACGCCCTGGGGACCCCAGGATCCCCCCAGGTTGAGTCTCACCACACGCCCTGGGGACCCCAGGATCCCCCCAGGTTGAGTCTCACCACACGCCCTGGGGACCCCAGGGACACCCAGGTTGAGTCTCACCACATGCCCTGGAGACCCCAGGGACACCCCAGGTTGAGTCTCACCACACACCCTGGGGACCCCAGGATCCCCCCAGGTTGAGTCTCACCACACGCCCTGGGGACCCCAGGGACACCCAGGTTGAGTCTCACCACACGCCCTGGGGACCCCAGGATCCCCCCAGGTTGAGTCTCACCACACGCCCTGGGGACCCCAGGATCCCCCAGGTTGAGTCTCACCACACGCCCTGGGGACCCCAGGGACACCCAGGTTGATTCTCACCACACGCCCTGGGGACCCCAGGATCCCCCAGGTTGAGTCTCACCACACGCCCTGGGGACCCCAGGGACACCCCAGGTTGAGTCTCACCACACGCCCTGGGGACCCCGGGATCCCCCCAGGTTGAGTCTCACCACACGCCCTGGGGACCCCAGGATCCCCCCAGGTTGAGTCTCACCACACGCCCTGGGGACCGCAGGATCCCCCAGGTTGAGTCTCACCACACGCCCTGGGGACCCCAGGATCCCCCAGGTTGAGTCTCACCACACGCCCAGGGGACCCCAGGGACACCCCAGGTTGAGTCTCACCACACGCCCTGGGGACCCCAGGATCCCCCCAGGTTGAGTCTCACCACACGCCCTGGGGACCCCAGGATCCCCCCAGGTTGAGTCTCACCACACGCCCTGGGGACCCCAGGATCCCCCAGGTTGAGTCTCACCACACGCCCTGGGGACCCCAGGATCCCCCCAGGTTGAGTCTCACCACACGCCCTGGGGACCCCAGGATCCAGCCAGGTTGAGTCTCACCACACGCCCTGGGGACCCCAGGATCCCCCCAGGTTGAGTCTCACCACACGCCCTGGGGACCCCAGGATTCCCACAGGTTGAGTCTCACCACACGCCCTGGGGACCCCAGGATCCCCCCAGGTTGAGTCTCACCACATGCCCTGGGGACCCCAGGATCCCCCCAGGTTGATTCTCTCCACACGCCCTGGGGACCCCAGGATCCACCCGGTTGAGTCTCACCACACGCCCTGGGGACCCCAGGATCCCCCCAGGTTGAGTCTCACCACACGCCCTGGGGACCCCAGGGACACCCAGGTTGAGTCTCACCACACGCCCTGGGTACCCCAGGGACACCCAGGTTGAGTCTCACCACACGCCCTGGGGACCCCAGGATCCCCCCAGGTTGAGTCTCACCACACGCCCTGGGGACCCCAGTTTCCACCCAGGTTGAGTCTCACCACACGCCCTGGGGACCCCAGGATCCCCCCAGGTTGAGTCTCACCACACACCATGGGGACCCCAGGGACACCCAGGTTGAGTCTCACCACACGCCCTGGGGACCCCAGGATCCCCCAGGTTGAGTCTCACCACACGCCCTGGGGACCCCAGAATCTCCCCAGGTTGAGTCTCACCACACGCCCTGGGCACCCCAGGATCCCCCCAGGTTGAGTCTCACCACACGCCCTGGGGACCCAAGGGACACCCAGGTTGAGTCTCACCACACGCCCTGGGGACCCCAGGGACACCCAGGTTGAGTCTCACCACACGCCCTGGGGACCCCAGGGACACCCCAGGTTGAGTCTCACCACACGCCCTGGGGACCCCAGGATCCACCCAGGTTGAGTCTCACCACACGCCCTGGGGACCCCAGGATCCCCCAGGTTGAGTCTCACCACACGCCCTGGGGACCCCAGGATCCCCCCAGGTTGAGTCTCACCACACACCCTGGGGACCCCAGGATCCCCCAGGTTGAGTCTCACCACACGCCCTGGGGACCCCAGGGACACCCAGGTTGAGTCTCACCACACGCCCTGGGGACCCCAGGATCCCCCAGGTTGAGTCTCACCACACGCCCTGGGGACCCCAGGATCCCCCCAGGTTGAGTCTCACCACACGCCCTGGGGACCCCAGGATCCCCCCAGGTTGAGTCTCACCACACGCCCTGGGGACCCCAGGATCCCCCAGGTTGAGTGTCACCACACGCCCTGGGGACCCCAGGATCCCCCCAGGTTGAGTCTCACCACACGCCCTGGGGACACCAGGATCCCCCCAGGTTGAGTCTCTCCACACGCCCTGGGGACCCCAGGGACACCCAGGTTGAGTCTCACCACACGCCCTGGGGATCCCAGGATCCCCCCAGGTTGAGTCTCAGCACACGCCCTGGGGACCCCAGGGACACCCAGGTTGAGTCTCACCACACGCCCTGGGGACCCCAGGATCCCCCAGGTTGAGTCTCACCACACGCCCTGGGGACCCCAGGGACACCCCAGGTTGAGTCTCACCACACGCCCTGGGGACCCCGGGATCCCCCCAGGTTGAGTCTCACCACACGCCCTGGGGACCCCAGGATCCCCCCAGGTTGAGTCTCACCACACGCCCTGGGGACCGCAGGATCCCCCAGGTTGAGTCTCACCACAGGCCCTGGGGGACCCCGGGATCCCCCAGGTTGAGTCTCACCACACGCCCTGGGGACCCCAGGGACACCCCAGGTTGAGTCTCACCACACGCCCTGGGGACCCCAGGATCCCCCCAGGTTGAGTCTCACCACACGCCCTGGGGACCCCAGGATCCCCCCAGGTTGAGTCTCACCACACGCCCTGGGGACCCCAGGATCCCCCAGGTTGAGTCTCACCACACGCCCTGGGGACCCCAGGATCCCCCAGGTTGAGTCTCACCACACGCCCTGGGGACCCCAGGATCCCCCAGGTTGAGTCTCACCACACGCCCTGGGGACCCCAGGATCCACCCAGGGTTGAGTCTCACCACACGCCCTGGGGACCCAGGATCCCCCCAGGTTGAGTCTCACCACACGCCCTGGGGTCCCCAGGGACACCCAGGTTGAGTCTCACCACTCGCCCTGGGGACCCCAGGATCCCCCCAGGTTGAGTCTCACCACATGCCCTGGGGACCCCAGGATCCCCCCAGGTTGATTCTCTCCACACGCCCTGGGGACCCCAGGATCCACCCGGTTGAGTCTCACCACACGCCCTGGGGACCCCAGGATCCCCCCAGGTTGAGTCTCACCACACGCCCTGGGGACCCCAGGGACACCCAGGTTGAGTCTCACCACACGCCCTGGGTACCCCAGGGACACCCAGGTTGAGTCTCACCACACGCCTGGGGACCCCAGGATCCCCCCAGGTTGAGTCTCACCACACGCCCTGGGGACCCCAGTATCCACCCAGGTTGAGTCTCACCACACGCCCTGGGGACCCCAGGATCCCCCCAGGTTGAGTCTCACCACACGCCCTGGGGACCCCAGGATCCCCCCAGGTTGAGTCTCACCACACACCCTGGGGACCCCAGGATCCCCCCAGGTTGAGTCTCACCACACGCCCTGGGGACCCCAGGGACACCCAGGTTGAGTCTCACCACACGCCCTGGGGACCCCAGGATCCCCCAGGTTGAGTCTCACCACACGCCCTGGGGACCCCAGGATCCCCCCAGGTTGAGTCTCACCACACGCCCTGGGGACCCCAGGATCCCCCAGGTTGAGTGTCACCACACGCCCTGGGGACCCCAGGATCCCCCCAGGTTGAGTCTCACCACACGCCCTGGGGACCCCAGGATCCCCCCAGGTTGAGTCTCTCCACACGCCCTGGGGACCCCAGGGACACCCAGGTTGAGTCTCACCACACGCCCTGGGGATCCCAGGATCCCCCCAGGTTGAGTCTCACCACACGCCCTGGGGACCCCAGGGACACCCAGGTTGAGTCTCACCACACGCCCTGGGGACCCCAGGGACACCCCAGGTTGAGTCTCTCCACACGCCCTGGGGACCCCAGGGACACCCAGGTTGAGTCTCACTACACGCCCTGGGGACCCCAGGATCCCCCCAGGTTGAGTCTCACCACACGCCCTGGGGACCCCAGGGACACCCAGGTTGAGTCTCACCACACGCCCTGGGGACCACAGGATCCCCCAGTTTGAGTCTCACCACATGCCCTGGGGACCCCAGGATCCCCCAGGTTGAGTCTCACCACACGCCCTGGGCCCCCAGGATCCCCCCAGGTTGAGTCTCACCACACGCCCGGGGACCCCAGGGAACACCCAGTTTGAGTCTCACCACACTCCCTGGGACCCCAGGATCCCCCCAGGTTGAGTCTCACCACACGCCCTGGGGACCCCAGGGACACCCAGGTTGAGTCTCACCACACGCCCTGGGGACCCCAGGATCCCCCAGGTTGAGTCTCACCACACGCCCTGGGGACCCCAGGATCCCCCAGGTTGAGTCTCACCACACGCCCTGGGGACCCCAGGATCCCCCCAGGTTGAGTCTCACCACACGCCCTGGGGACCCCAGGATCCCCCAGGTTGAGTCTCACCACACGCCCTGGGGACCCCAGGATCCCCCCAGGTTGAGTCTCACCACACGCCCTGGGGACCCCAGGATCCCCCCAGGTTGAGTCTCTCCACACGCCCTGGGGACCCCAGGATCCCCCCAGGTTGAGTCTCACCACACGCCCTGGGGACCCCAGGGACACCCAAATTGAGTCTCACCACACGCCCTGGGGACCCCAGGATCCCCCCAGGTTGAGTCTCACCACACGCCCTGGGGACCCCAGGATCCCCCCAGGTTGAGTCTCACTACACGCCCTGGGGACCCCAGGATCCCCCAGGTTGAGTCTCACCACACGCCCTGGGGACCCCAGGATCCCCCCAGGTTGAGTCTCTCCACACGCCCTGGGACCCCAGGATCCCCCCAGGTTGAGTCTCTCCACACGCCCTGGGGACCCCAGGATCCCCCACGTTGAGTCTCACCACACGCCCTGGGGACCCCAGGATCCCCCCAGGTTGAGTCTCACCACACGCCCTGGGGACCCCAGGATCCCCCCAGGTTGAGTCTCACCACACGCCCTGGGGACCCCAGGATCCCCCCAGGTTGAGTCTCACCACACGCCCTGGGGACCTCAGGGACACCCCAGGTTGAGTCTCACCACACGCCCTGGGGACCCCAGGGACACCCAGGTTGAGTCTCACCACACGCCCTGGGGACTCCAGGATCCCCCAGGTTGAGTCTCACCACACGCCCTGGGGACCCCAGGATCCCCCCAGGTTGAGTCTCACCACACGCCCTGGGGACCCCAGGATCCCCCCAGGTTGAGTCTCACCACACGCCCTGGGGACCCCAGGAACCCCCCCAGGTTGAGTCTCACCACACGCCCTGGGGACCCCAGGATCCCCCCAGGTTGAGTCTCACCACACGCCCTGGGGACCCCAGGATCCCCCCAGGTTGAGTCTCACCACACGCCCTGGGGACCCCAGTATCCCCCCAGGTTGAGTCTCACCACACGCCCTGGGGACCCCAGGAACCCCCCAGGTTGCCTGGGGACCAGCTCTGCAGGCACCACCCTGTCCTCCGGCCGCTGGGCAGCTGCAGGCTCTGCTGCTCCAGGGGATGTTTCTGCTCCTGGGAGGCTGGAACCGTCCAGGGAACCTGCCTGGCCCCAGGAGGAGACCTGAGGGCCCTGCAGTCACAGAGCACTCCTGGCCCTCAGCACCCAGCTCTGAGGGGATGCGGGCGCTCACTCCACATGTAACCACTGTGCCCACACAGGGTGCCCACACATCGTGCTCCACAGCTGTGCCACGTTCTCACAGGCGAGTTCTCATGCCGCGTGCTCTCTTACACGTGTGGCCTGGTGCCCATGTGCTCACTCTGTGTTCTTGCACATGCATGTTCTTGTGAGACTCCATGTGTGTTCTCTCACACTGTGTGATCTTGCACATGGGTGGTCACACATGTGAGTTCTCTCACACTGTTTTTTTTTTAATATTTATTTTTTAGTTGTAGTTGTCAATACATTTATTTTATTTATTTATTTTTATGTGGTGCTGACGATCGAACCCAGGGCCTTGCACACGCTAGCTGAGTGCTCTACCACTGAGCCCCAGCCCCAGCCCCACCCTGTATTTTTGGTACACAGGTGTTCTCCTATGTGTGACTCCGCGTGTGTCCTCTCACGCTGTGTGTTCCTGAACGTGGATGTTCTCGTCTGTGTGACTGCTTGTGTCCTCTCACACTGTGTGATCTTGCACGTGGGTGTTCTCGTGTGTGTGACTCCATGTGTGTCCTCTCACACTGTGTGTTCTTGCACGTGGGTGTTCTAGTATGTAAGACTCCATGTGTGTCCTCTCACGCTGTGTGTTCTTGCATGTGGGTGTTCTCGTGTGTGAGACTCCATGTGTTTCCTCTCACACTGTGTTCTTGCATGTGGGTGTTCTCGTGTGTGAGACTCCATGTGTTTCCTCTCACACTGTGTTCTTGCATGTGGGTGTTCTCGTATGCATGACTCCATGTGTTCTCTCATACTGTGTTCTTGCACACGGGTGTTCTTGTGACACTCCATGTGTTTTCTCTTGCTGTGTGTTCTCATGTGCCTGTGTGTGTGTTTTCATGCATGCTGTCACTCAAGTGTACACACAAGCTGTGTGTCACAGCAGAAACCCTGTCCTAGGCTTGGATGACAATGGTTTGATTCTGGGAGGCTGAATGAGGTTAGGGGGCCAGAGACACAATGGTCCTGGACGTCACACCATGTCACGACCTCTGTCTCTATGGCCAGGACTTCTGCAGGAAGACTTGCAGGCTGGTGAGCTCAGGCTCCTCCTCACACAGCACCAGGAGACAGCAGTGCCTGGACTGTGCACACCAGGCCGTGTGCCCAGCGTGCCCAAACACTCTCTGCCTAGCACCAGGGAGGGGATGCTTATGTTGAGGGTGGATGATTTTATTCTGAAACAAATACTTCCAGGGGTTGGGTAAAACCATTCCTGCAGGACCTGCCTAAACCTTCAGTGCTTCAAACCCCAGGGGCTGGGTCAAACCAGTCCCAGAGGACCTGCCTAAACCTTATGGTTTACACCCGGGATCACACCCCTTGTGCCCTCCATCTTACAGTTCACACCTGGGCTCATACCTCTGTGCCCTCCCCCTGACAGTTCACACCTGGGCTCATGCCCCTACACCTGCCCTCTGACAGTTCACACCTGGGCTCATCACCCTGTGCCCTCCCTCTGACAGTTCACACCTGGGCTCATACCTATGTGCCCTCCCCCTGACAGTTCACACCTGGGCTCATACCCCTACACCTGCCCTCTGACAGTTCACACCTGGGCTCATGCCCCTGCGCCCTCCACCTGACAGTTCACACCTGGGTTCATGCCCCTGTGTCCTCCACCTGACAGTTCACACCTGGGCTCATGCCCCTGCGCCCTCCACCTGACAGTTCACACCTGGGTTCACGCCCCTGTGCCTTCCACCTGACAGTTCACACCTGGGCTCATCACCCTGTGCCCTCCCCCTGACAGTTCACACCTGGGCTCATGCCCCTGTGTCCTCCACCTGACAGTTCACACCTGGGCTCATGCCCCTGTGCCCTCCCCCTGACAATTCACACCTGGGCTCATCACCCTGTGCCCACTTTGCAGGGCTGCACCCCTGGGCCCTTGCTGTTCCCCAAGTGCATGGTGCACACGGATTCTGCCGTGGACCTGTCTGAGCCAGCCCATCTCCTGCATTTCTCTGCTCTCTGCAACAGGTTGCTCCTGTCTTTGCTGCCTGCTGTTCCAGCCTGTGAACTAACACATCACCGGCTCTCCAGCAACAGGCACATGCTGGTTCTGGCTTTGGCAGTGGAGAGTGAAGCTGTCAGGGATGTCCTCCAGAAGTTGGGGACGTTGCGCTCCTCTCTTAGCAGGTAGCACTACCAGACGCATGGCTAGAAGTGCATCTGTCTTCTCAGAACCGCAAATTCAGGCTGCACACCCACTCCGGGTAGCCTGGGCAGCTGCGCTGAATGTCCTCTTGGCTACCCTCGGCCCTGCTGATATTTTTTCACTACCTTCTGGCGAGGGTGCTGCAGGTGCTTGTGGTTTTAATTTGCATTTTCCAGCAGGATGTGTGTGCAGCCTTCTCGCCTGGCTTGGCGTTGGCGAGTCCCCCTGGGAAGGCCCGCTCTCACACTCTGCCATTCGAGTTGTCTCTTCTTTCTGCTATGTTGACTCTAGTCTTTTACCTTGACTTTCAAAGAAAAAAATGCTTTTTTTCTCCATTCATAGAGTACATGGTCAATTTAGCTAACGCAAAATTCAAGGGTTAGTGTAGTTTCCTTCAGCATGACCACACGTATCACGTGGATTCATCCATCTCCACTCCACTGTGGAGACACAGCAGCCCGGGTCCAGGGAGGCCCCAGTCCCCTCCTCCCCTCTGCTGTGCACTTAAGCTGTGGAGTCCCCTTACAGATGGCACGAGCTCAGCCCTGTGGCTTTCCGGCCAGAGAAGTTTCCTGTGTTGGGGAAAGGCTGGAGTTTTCCTGGTGTGGGGTGGTTATAAATTGGGCATGCCACCCTTCATGCATAACAGAGGTACTGAATGCTTCTCTCCAGACCAAGAGGGATGGTGGCCTCTGGGTGTAGGTCAGACCTGCTCAGGACTGCCGCTCACTCTCCTGACCCAAGAGTCCTCTCAGCACCTCCTCCAGAGCACAGGGAGCCTGCCATGGAGAGCAGTGATTTGAACCATGGTCATTCTGACTCCTGTGGCTGCACTGCGCTGGGAGCTGCCTGTGCGAAGATGCAGGTCAAGATGGTCCCGCTGCCATGATACGCCGGCCCAGGGAGGTTATGTACAAAGGCACACAGCAGTCACCAGTCGGAACCTTGAGCTCAGTCACCAACTCCCAGGGATAGAGGGTTCTAAGCATAAGACGACGGCCCTCATTTCCCACTGGTCCTGCAGACTGCCTGCTTGGCTAAAACTTCCCCACAAGTGACCTTTTGATGATGCAACTGATTCAGTCTACGTGCTGAGCTGTTCTAGGTCCGTCAAACTCCACCCGAGCTTGGCTGCCCACTGGCCCACCTTCTTCTCTGTGTGTCTGACTGTCTTTCCCTAGTCCCCC
Source organism: Urocitellus parryii (assembly GCF_045843805.1). Classification (NCBI taxonomy): domain Eukaryota; kingdom Metazoa; phylum Chordata; class Mammalia; order Rodentia; family Sciuridae; genus Urocitellus; species Urocitellus parryii. Next base: position 703,900 of record NC_135538.1, on the reverse strand, counting down.
TTCGCCCTCTGTCTTCTTTCTGAATTCACGGCCATGGCTGGGAGCAGAGACGAGAGCGCCCGGCACCACGGCTCCTGGATGAGAACCTCCTGTGGTCTGGGAGACCACATGGACGGTGAGCGGCCTCCCCGAGCCCTCGTGCCGGTGGAGCATGGGGAGCCGTGGAGGAAAGCCGTGCTTGTATCGAGAGTGTACATTCAGCACCAATGCCACTTCAGAGAACCAAGGCCAGGCAGTCAGCTGGCCACAGTCAGCTGGCCACAGTCAGTCTGGGAGGGTCCTCCCTCCCTGGCCTCCTGGAGTGGTCCCGTGGCTACCTGGAGGGCCATCCCACTGGGACCCAGGCCCAGGCATGCTGCACCTCTCTTCGAGTGTCCTCTCTCCCTGGTCTGTCCTGAGCGCATTCCAGGGAGTGGCCATCTTCCACACAAGCTTAGTTCCTCCTCAGAAACTTCACACTCAGAGCCTGTCCTTGCTCCTGGCCAGGACGGTCCCCTCCTCCATGCTGCCTGCCATATCCACCCACTTCTGTCCTGGCATCTTGGCCTTCACCTTATGACAAAAAACCAGGCATGAATGTTATCGTTCGTTTCTTAAACGCCGAGTTGAAATCGCAAACTGGTGCACAAAACCAGTTTGACCAGGGAAGCGGATGACCAGGGAGGCGGCCGGGTCCGGCTAGAAGCAAGCCGAAGCATACCCAGGACACACACTGAGGTGAGCTGTTCCCAACAGAGTCTGAGACGACACCAGACGATACCAACTTCTGGTCAGGAAGAAGACAGGACGAACAGAAAGGGAGAGCGAGGAGGGCCTGGGGTGGCAGTTGTGCGGTCTCCTCCTGCCACATGAGCCTTGTGACACTGCCCTGCTGGGGGTCAAGCACAGGTGAACATGGCCGTCTTAGATGGTCCAACCTAATACCCACAGACTTGGCTGTGGATATCTGAGGGGGCTTCCAGGGAGCCTCAGCACGCTGGCTGTGCCCAGGACCCAGAGCAGCACCTGCCGACACTTGGCCGGGCTCTCCCCAGCTGCCCGTCACAGGCTCAGTGGGGACAAACCCCTTCTCCTCAGGTCTGGGGTTCTCTAGGCAGAGGATGAGCCTCTGGATCTGCCAAGAGCCTCTAAACGGAGTGTCAAAAATGAACAGCGAACGCCACTCCAGAGGTCCAGACGGCCCTGTGAGGGCGCACCAGGCCTGGGGCCACAGTCACGTTCAGACCCCATGACACGAACACAGGACGTGAGTCATTTTGTCATTCAAATACCAAAAGGAACCTCAGTGCATCACTTAGAGACCCAGCCAGACGCAGCCATGTCTCCTCTCCTCCACAGCCAGCTCTCACCCTGGAGGGCCAGCAAGGACATCGAGGTGGACAGCGCCTGGCCATGGCCTCCCCACTGTCCCGCATCTGCTAGCCCTCCTTCTGCAGGTGGAGGACATGAAGCAGAAGCTGGAGGATGTGGAATGAGGCAGCCCATCAGGGTCGAGATCTGCACCTTCCCAGGCCCCTGGGCAGCAGGGAGGTTGAACCTGGTGGACACCCAGCCACAGCTGAGCTTTCCCCATGGCCCAGCAGCCTCTGTCCTGGTGGAGCAGGGTCACAGGGCCCCTTCCCTTAGGCCCTGGGAAGACCAGTTCCCCTTGCGCTGGTCTGGCTTGCAGATACTGTGCCAGAAATGACGCTGGACTCCTGTCCCTGTGTCCCTGTAGCCCAGAGTTCACCACCCATTGGGACCAGGGTGACAACAGTGAAGCCCAGCAGAGAACAGGGTCACTGTGAAGTGGGCAGAGGTGAAGCCAAGTCCTCCTGACGTGCGATCTTCTCCCTCTCCCCAGCCAAGGCATCCGCAGGCCCACACGGGTCCCAAGACGTCTGGCTGCTGCGTGGGCTGGTGAGGTCAGCACCAGGGAGGCAGAGGCAGGCCCAGCAGCTGCCCCACTCCGCCCCCCGTGGTGCAGAGGGCAGAGCCTGCTGGGCTCCACAGGCTTGCCTCAGCGCTATCCTCTCTTCCCTTCATAAAGCTAAGGGAATGATTTTTACATATTATCTTCTTTGACATATTATTCAGCTATTAATTAAATAAATAAGACTTGCTGTGCCTGGACTCCTGGCTCACCTGGAGGCCTCGTGCACAAAGACCAAAGCAACATGTGGAAGGACATTTATTCTGAAGCCACTCATGGAAGGGGCACATCCAAAACCACAAAGACGTGCGCCGTTGGTGGGAAAGCGAACTGGCAGAGCCCTTCAGGTCACAGCGTGAGGGCCTCTCCAGGGCTGGGATGGAACTGCCCCTCTCCAGCATCCCACTGGTCCAGAGCCTGGAAGAGCATCCACACCCAGTTCACAGCAGCCAGGAGGGCGCACTGGTGGCCCCGGTGGCTGGAGCGTGAGTGGGACGTGCAATTTCGCATAGTGGGGTGCTGCTCCGCAGGAAAGGGAAGCAGAGCCTGCAGCTGCCGCCCCTGGATGCCCTGGGCCCCGCCCTGAGCCCGTGGGAGAAGTACAGCAAGGGTGACTCACTTGCTTGAGGTCCCTGAGGCCCAGGCAAAGGAGACCACCTGAGTGGGCCTCGGCTTGCCACCTGGAGAGCCCCGCGCCTCTGCAGGTGGGGTGCTGAGGGTTGTGCAGGGGCCTGACTGTGCCTGAGACCTCAGACGGCGGGGTTAAAAATGCAAATGCCGCACGTGTCTCAGGGCAACTTAACACAGTGCATGTGAATTTAAGGGTGTTCTAAGATTAGACACATTAAACACGGTCTTCGCCTGCGTGCCCTGAGCTGCCTCACTGCCACAAAGGCACCTCAGGTTTAGGACACACAAATGTGTGACTGGTCGGGGGGATGCTCTGCAGCCCTGCCAGGAGGAGCACACAGTGTGCGCCACGTGCAGCTCCAGCCAGGAGCCCAGACGTGCCTGACCTCGGCAGGCAGACTGACAGCCTGCCGCGCTTCGGGAGAGGCCAGCAGGGCTGCAGCGGGATGACCCCTCCCCGGTGGCCAGCATGGCCAGGTCTTGCCCTTGCCCTCCGAGCCCTCCTGGGGCAGGAGTCACACTTCTGGGTCATCTGGAACCCAGAGTGGCCTGGAAGCTCCCACGTCTCCTAGGATCCTGAAGGATGTGGTTCTGCAATCTGGACTCTGGTGCACACAGAGTGGGTCCCAGGACAGATATGGTTCTGCGGAACTTGACAGTCATCGACCCAGGTGAGAGGCCACGGCAACCCAAGACAGCCAGGGCACACTAATCAGCAGGCCAGAACTGCTGAGGACTGGCCACTGCAGCTGATCAACACTCAGAAGAGAGTGCTCACGCACCCATCCTATGATCCATGACCCAGGTAGAGGCAGATACGAACAAGGACACGAGTATGGACATGCACAGACTTATCGACATGGCCATAAACAGACACATACACACAGCTAGACAGAGACAGAGAGATATGGACAGACACATAGACATAGATAGACAGACAAATACATAGACAGACACATACATATAGACATATAGAGAGAGACATAGATATAGACATAGACAGAGATATAGATAGATACATAGACATAGATAGACACAGACATAGACATAAATAGATACATAGACATAGATAGATAGACATAGATATATAGACATAGACATAGACATAGATATATAGACATAGGCATAGACACAGATATAAAGACATAGACATAGATATATAGAAATAAACAGATACATAGAGACATAGACATAGATACAGATACATAGATACAGACATAGACATACATACAGACAGATACATAGACATAGATATATAGACATAGACATAGATATAGACATAAACAGATACATAGAGACATAGACATAGATACAGACAGATACATAGACAGACAGACAGACATAGGCATAGATATAGACATAGACAGGTATACAGAAATAGATATATAGACAGAGACATAGACATAGACAAACAGATACATAGACACAGACACAGATAGAGACGCAGATATAGACAAAGACATAGGAAGAGACAGATAAGACAGATATAGGCATAGACTTATAGACAGACACGGATATAGACACAGACAGACATAGATAAAATCAGAGAGAAAGACACAGACACAGATATGCACATAGACGTACAGATACAGACAGACACAGACACAGATATGCACATAGACATACAGATACAGACACAGACATAGACATAGATTACAGACACAGACACAGATATGCACATAGACATACAGATACAGACACAGACACAGATACAGACACAGACAGAGATATGCAGATAGACATACAGATACAGACAGACACAGACACAGATACAGACACAGACATAGATATGCACATAGACATACAGATACAGACAGACACAGACACAGATATGCACATAGACATCCAGATCCAGATAGACACAGACACAGATATGCACATAGACATCCAGATCCAGACAGACACACACATAGATTACAGACACAAACACAGACATAGATATACAGATATGTATACAGATATGTATACAGATACAGACAGACACAGATACAGACACAGATATGCACATAGACATACAGATACAGACAGACACAGACACAGATATGCACATAGACATCCAGATCCAGACAGACACACACATAGATTACAGACACAGACACAGACATAGATATACAGATATGTATACAGATATGTATACAGATACAGACAGACACAGACACAGACACAGACATAGATATGCACGTAGACATACAGATACAGACACAGACACAGACACAGACACAGATATGCACATAGACATACAGATACAGACAGACACAGACACAGATATGCACATAGACATACAGATACAGACAGACACAGACACAGATACAGACACAGACATAGATATGCACATAGACATCCAGATACAGACAGACACAGACATAGATATGCACATAGACATCCAGATCCGGACAAAGAAAGACAGAGACAGACAGCTCTCCCCTCCCCACAATCCAGTCGTGAAGCAAGTGCTGGGCCATCCTTTATTGAGTGCTGCTTCGCCTTCCCCAGCTCTGTGCAGCAGCACAGGGTGAGCCCATTTCCTGGTGAGGGGCTGAGGGGCAGGGAGACTCACCAGGCTGAGAGCAGCCCCAGGGAAGAGGGGTCTGTGGAAGGCAGACCCTAACCACGGAAACCTCCCTGCGCTGGCCCAGAGGGACTGCAGGGACGTCTTGCTCTCCTCTCACATCCAGGAACCACCCGGCACAGTCACTGAGCCACAAAGAGCTGCAGTTTCCCGTCCACGGTGGCAGTGGCAAGCTGCGAAGGAAAACAAAGCCCCGTCCTTCATTAATGGATACGCCTGTCAGAAGAGAGCGCCCACAGGTGCAAGGGTGCCGCCCTCAGCCTGACCAGTCCAGGCTAGGTTGCGCTGCTGCCTCAGTGTGGCCGAGAGCCCTGTCGGGGCTCATCATCGGTGTGTGACAAGAGATCTTAACGTACACATTGTCGTAGCTGAGTGGCCACCAGTGACAGGAGAGGGGAGATGGCCACAGGAGGCACCAGGACTCCGGGTTCCACCTGTCCCAATCTGGAGGAATCGTCCTCTCCAGTCTAGTGGGGCTTACAACTCCCAGGGAAGGCTGGGGCTACAAATGGCAGTTAGTTCTTGTCAGTGTCTGGCCTCAGCACGGAGCAGCTACCTGCCTCACCCAGCCCCACGCTACACATCCCAGGAGCAGCAGCACAGAGCTGGCAGGGGAAAGCACCCTGTCCTCCACCTTGGATGGCAGAGTGGTGACTGCTGTCAGGCCCCCCTCGTCATGGTGAGCCCCACTCTGGGAACAGGAGTCAGAGTGAGTGCCTTTGCTCCAGCTCATTTTTGTCGTCATCCAATTTGGAAGCCACATGCTGAAGAATAAGATTCCAAAGCAACTGCATAATCAGAGAAATCAGAGGGGGCCTATGACGCTGAAGAAGGGCTCAAAGGAACTGGGGAGACCCTGCACCTGCTGGGCAGCGGGAGAACTCGACTTCCAGAGTTAACATATTATACCTTCAGAAGTCCAGCAAAACCACAGTGCAACCAAAGCAGCAGGAAACACAGCCCATACAAGGAAAAGGAAAAAGTAAATTGACAGAATGCTCCTGAAGACCCTGAGGGTGGATCTACAACATTACAACTTGAACACAGCCACCTTAGAGAGGCTCGCAGAATCAAAGGAAGCTGGGGTAGTGTTTGTAAATTATGTTTTAAAGAAGTTCAAAAGGCAGCAGAGAGAGAGCACAAACCTGAATCCAAGCTGCCGCCGTCTGGCTGGGCAAAATAACAAGCAACTTGTGAAGGTTGAAACAGTGGGAGCCGCTTTATTACGGGACAGCAGAGGTATAGATACCTAACTAATTAGACACAGCTTGACTTAATCAACATCATCTAGATACAGCAGTCAGTCATTAAGGAATCCTCATCATCTTAATGGCTCGCTGGCGTGGCTTCACAAACCACTCCTCCTGGCAAAGTGCCAGGCGCCATCTTGACTTGGTTGTGGCCCTCAACACCAAGCAGGTGCCCTGCAGCTGGGGACGCGTGCAACCAAGTGAGATGGACTTTAGGGAGCCGAGGCAGAGCCGAGCAGCAGAGGGCAGTGGCACACCAAGACGAGGCAGAGAGACGCCAGGTCTGGGGGACACAATGCACCCGAGCCGAGACGCAGAGCCCGGGAGCAGCCTCCAGCAGGCACAGTCACACTGCCGGGCCTCGGAGGAGAGAGAAGGAGCAGACAGAACACTTGGACGATGGCTGAAAACGCCCCAGATTTGATGAAAGCCATGAATGTGAGCATCCCAGAAGCTCCAAGACTCCACCTAAGGTGAACACCGAGACACGTGAGACCAGACTCCCAAAAGCCCTGACAGACTCCTGGAACAACAAAGGAACAGTGACTCCACACTCCAGGGCCTCGGGAGACATCAGCGCTCCCCTCAGAGAGCAGGGCTTGGTGTGCTCGAGGGGCGAAGAGGAAAAACGTCCCCCAGGAACCCTGCATCAGCAGAGGGAGGGAGAGGTGCAGCAGACAGTGCCGGAGACGGCGAGCAGAGGGGAGTGTCCCGTGTCACCACCATGCTCACCCACAGAACAGGGCCACAGTGCTCTCCCTGCTAGTATGATGACATGAAAATGGATTCTGCCGTCACAGGTAACTCACAGGTAGCCAGAAAGAACCAATAGAAAATAAAGTAAGAGGGAAGGCAAGACCTTCCCAGATAAACCGGAGCTGAAGGAGTTCATCAGCACTAGACCAGGCCCAAGAGGTGCTCAGGGGTCCTGTGGGACGTGGAAGGACACCAGGTAGCAGCTCAGAGCCAGGGGGACACGGGACATGGACAAAGGCAGGGGCAGTCATACAGCCATCACACTGTGACAGGACTCCGTGACTCCTCTGTGTGATCTGCATGATTTGAAATAGAAATACATTTTTAAATAATCATCAGTGTAAAAGCTGGTATCATTGTAATTCTGGTTTACAACTCCATAATTTTCTGTTATATAAAGGACCAATGCATTTAAAAGAATTATTAATTTGTGTTTTGGAGAACAAAATATATAAATATGTGATTTTGTGACTTCAACAACTGAAAAAGGGTGGAGACAAGATGTAAAGAAGCAGAGTGTCACACATCACCGAAGTCAATCTGGTATAAACTCAAATTAGAGTGTTATAACCTTAAAAGGTTAAATGTAATCCCCATGGGAACCCCAAAAATAGCTATATAATATATACAAAAGGAAATGAGAAATAAATTGAAACATTTTACTAAAAAATAGACTAAAAATAAGACAGTAATGCAGAAAATAAAAGAAAATAACTATAAGACATACAGGAAACAAATAGAAGAGTCACAGAAATAAGTCCTTCCTTATCTATAATTACTTTAAATATAAGTGTATTAAACTCTCCAAAGAAAAGTCAGACTGGCCAAATGAATTAGAAACACACATGATCCCACTACATTCTGTCTACAAAAACTCATTTTAGATCCAAAGATACACGTAAGTTGAAACTGAAAGAATAAAAATATTCAGTGCAAATAATAATCAAAAGAGGGCAGGTATATCAATATCAGAAGAAGTAGACTTTAAATCAAAAGCTTACTAGACACAGAACGTACACTGTGCATCTAAAATGTCTCAAGGAAGCAAGAAGATATAATGACTAGGGGCATTCACACCCCTAACAGACTGTCAAAATACAGCAAGGAGAAATGAAGAACTGGAAGAAGACACAGTATCAAAATCACAGCTGGAGATTTCGATACTGTCCTCTCAAAAATGAACAGGATACCCAGAGAGCAACTGGAAGTGTGAAGAGGACTTCCTGGACAGGCCTCTGCAGAGCCCCCACCAGCAGCAGCGCACTCTGCCCCACGGCCCCGGGACATTCTCCAGGAGAGAGCACAGGTTCAGCCAGGAGCAAGGTTTCCATATTTTGAAAAATGATAGAAATATTAAAAAGTAACTTTTCTGCCCTCATTGGATGAAATAAGGAAGTCAACAATAAAAGTGAAACTTGAAAACTCACAAAATTGTGAAAGTTATTCTTATGTAACCAATGGATCAAAGAAGAAATGACAAGAGAAATTAGAAAACAGTGAAATATGAATAAAAATGATAATGCAGATAACACATGAGATAACACAGACTCCAGAAAAAGAGGAAATCTGCAGCTGTGAATGCTTATACAAAAAGTCAGATCGACAACTAACAAATAAGAATAAACCAAACCCAGGGCGATCAGAAGAAAGAAAACTTTTAAAAGATTAAAGTAAATGAAGAAAATAAAAACACAAAAACAATAGGGGAAATACCAGTGAGACCAAAATTTAGTTCTTTGAATGTATCAACAGAATTGGAAAATCTTCAGCTAAGTTGGCTGAGAAAAATAAAGGAGATTCAAATTATTTACAATTATTTACAGTCATGAATGTGGGTGACCACCGACATTACAGAAATGAATGCTGATAAAAGTCCCTGTGAACAGTTTTACAACAGCCTATTTGGGACAGTTTCTCAGAAACATAAAGACCAAGTGCAATGAACAGAATGTTAATATGCCTATAACTAGTAAGAATGAATTAGTAGCCGCCCCACACTGGCCTGAGTGGACCCAGGCTCACAGGAGGCCCAGGTCCATCCCACCACCAGCAGTCACCTGCCAGAGCCCAGCCTCCAGCACAGGACCACCTCTGCTGACCAGCAGACTCCCGCGGGAGGTCAGGCCCAGACCAATCTGCCCTCACCAACCTGAGCGGGACCCAGGTCCAGGCTAGTTCCAAGTTTGCTCCCCACCAACCTGGTGTGGGAGGCTCGCAGACACAGCCTTCCCTGCACGGCCTCATGCGGTCCTTCCCCAGTTCAGGCACAGGAGGGAGGAGGGCAGAGACGGACCTGTCTCCTCTCCTTCAGTTGACAGTCTGGCTAGAAGCTTGGCCTTGCCACCTCACTTCACCTGATTGCTTCCTAAGAGCTCCTTGTGCCACACTCGACCAGAGGCCGGGGCTTCAGCAGGCGGACGTGCTGTGTCCAGCCCACAGCCTGGGCAGGGGCCGTGATTCCCAGCTCAACATCAGCAGCAGCAAAGAGGAGGTCTGCTCCATGCCCTGGGCGCCCTCAAAACCCATTCCCTGCCCCGGGCCCAAAGACACTTGGAGGCAGTGGCCTGGTCCTGCCCAAGGGGGCCTGTGTGTGCTGGTGACTCAGGAGCAGAGGCAGAGCCCCACGGAGGCGCACAGTCCAGCAAGCACCAGTGCCTCCTGTCTGCACATGACACAGGCCTGGCCCCAGGAACTCACCCACACCCCTACAGAAGGAGACAGGAGACCAGGGAGCAGCCTGCACAGTCCCCGCAGTCACCAGCGTCTGCAGACAGCGGAGCCCAGCCTGAATGCACAAACTGCGTGAGAGGGAGAACTCCACGCTCATTTCTAAGGCTAAAAATATCAGCTTTCAGGTTGAAATAAAATTGCTTTTATTTGCAAGGCCAAAGATCGTTTTATACTCACACGCATGTGTCATATTTACTTTGAAATTTGTCTTTGGCTGGATTGTATTCTGATACAATGCATTCTGATTTTTTTTAATGAGGTGTATCTGTTCTAAATAACTCAGTCTGCAAAACACTTGTCCAGATCTCACACCAAGGACATGTTAAAGCAGAGATGACTGTCAGAGTGGCTCCTGAACAACAGAAGTGCCTCTCAGGTCACCGTGTGCCTCTGCTTTAAACTCTTGAACCGTTGAAAAGGGGAAATCGATGAAGGAAAGACATGCAGTGCAGCGGTGCAACGTCACTTCTTACTGCCTTGATCTGGAGTCCCTTGGGTGGAGTCTCACCCTCCGCATCTGGTCCTTGTGGACGTGGCCGGACATCCAGCCTGTGCCTGCTCCCAGGTATGGGTCCCTGTCAGTGGCCCCCCAGGAGGTGCTGCTGGTGGCTGCGGCAAGGATGGGGCAAAGGGGGTGGGGCCACCAGGGGCCGGGGCTGGCTGGCCTCAGGGACCAGAGCTGGGCTCTGTCTGTGGCAGACAGACCACAGGAAGTCAGCGAGGGGCTGGGTGAGAGGAACTCAGGTGCCGGACATCAGAAGGATCCTCTGGAGGCCAGGGGCTCTGCCGTGCCAGCAGGGAGGACGGCTCTGGCGGTGCACAAGACTGCGAGGGCGGGTCAGAGTGAACCAGGCCAGGCCTTCGACCGCCAGCGTCTGCTCCTGGATGTGTTTTCCGGTTCCTTCTCCTCTTTGGAAGCCATGTGTTTCTGACTCTGCGAGGCAGGTGGCCAGAGTCCACAAGACAGGCAGCTCACAGCAGGAGACCCACTGGTCCAGCAACCAGCCTCCAGCTCTGGACTCTGTTTCTCTCATTCAATTTCAGAATCTGGTGCAGCACGGCCAGGGTCAGGCACCAGGGGCCACTATGGTCACCATGGGGAAGTGGTGTTTCTCAGAAAAAGAGTAAAACTGAAAGAAAACAGGGACAGGGGCAACACTGTCCTAAAATGAGCCCGAGATGCCCCAAAGAGCAAGTCCTGATCTCCACCAAGGCAGGTGGCTGCCCTTCTCTGGGCACGCCACACCCTGCGTCTGCCCTGAAGAGGACGTGCCGCTGCAGCATAGGCCACGTGGACAAGAAGATAGGCCACGTCTGCTGGCGTGAGCCCTGGAGCCTGTGGCTCCGTAGGAGAACATGGGTTCTCACGAGGAAGCTGCAGAGCCCAGAGGAGATTGAGGGAAGGGCGACCAGAGGGAGCCACCCAGGGCCTGCAGTGACGGTGCCTCCTGCCCCAGCCCCACTAAGGAAGGAAAGCCCCCAACACCTGCAGCCACAGGGGCCCCAACAAGAGCCCTCACTCTCCTTCTCTGCAGGCTGTGTCCAAGCCCAGGAGCCCACAGCAACAAACAGTGTCCTGAGCACCCGCAGAAGGAACCCCCGACTTCTCCAGAAGGCCTCACCAGCAGCAAAGCCATGGCCATCCTGGGAGAGCCTGCGTGGCCACCCTGGGGAGAGTCTGCATGGCCACCCTGGGGACAGCCTGCGTGGCCACCCTGGGGACAGCCTGCGTGGCCACCCTGGGGAGAGCCTGCGTGGCCACCCTGGGGACAGCCTGTGTGGCCACCCTGGGGAGAGCCTGCGTGGCCACCCTGGGGAGAGCCTGCCGTGGCCACCCTGGGGACAGCCTGCGTGGCCACCCTGGGGAGAGCCTGCTGTGGCCACCCTGGAGAGAGCCTGCCGTGGCCTCCCTGGGGAGAGCCTGCGTGGCCACCCTGGGGAGAGTCTGCGTGGCCACCCTGGGGACAGCCTGCGTGGCCACCCTGGGGACAGCCTGCGTGGCCACCCTGGGGAGAGCCTGCGTGGCCACCCTGGGGACAGCCTGTGTGGCCACCCTGGGGAGAGCCTGCGTGGCCACCCTGGGGAGAGCCTGCCGTGGCCACCCTGGGGAGAGCCTGCTGTGGCCACCCTGGAGAGAGCCTGCCGTGGCCTCCCTGGGGAGAGCCTGCGGTGGTCACCCTGGGGACAGCCTGCGGTGGCCACCCTGGAGAGAGCCTGCCGTGGCCACCCTGGGGAGAGCCTGCCGTGGCCACCCTGGGGACAGCCTGCGTGGCCACCCTGGGGAGAGCCTGCGTGGCCACCCTGGGGACAGCCTGCATGGCCACCCTGGGGAGAGCCTGCCGTGGACACCCTGGGGAGAGCCTGCCGTGGTCACCCTGGGGACAGCCTGCGTGGCCACCCTGGGGAGAGCCTGCCGTGGCCACCCTGGGGAGAGCCTGCGTGGCCACCCTGGGGAGAGCCTGCGTGGCCACCCTGGGGAGAGCCTGCCGTGGTCACCCTGGGGACAGCCTGCGTGGCCACCCTGGGGAGAGCCTGCCGTGGACACTCTGGGGAGAGCCTGCGTGGCCACCTTGGGGACAGCCTGCATGGCCACCCTGGAGAGAGCCTGCCGTGGCCTCCCTGGGGAGAGCCTGCGTGGCCACCCTGGGGAGAGCCTGCCGTGGCCACCCTGGGGACAGCCTGCGTGGCCACCCTGGGGAGAGCCTGCGTGGCCACCCTGGGGAGAGCCTGCCGTGGCCACCCTGGGGACAGCCTGCGTGGCCACCCTGGGGAGAGCCTGCTGTGGCCACCCTGGAGAGAGCCTGCCGTGGCCTCCCTGGGGAGAGCCTGCGGTGGTCACCCTGGGGACAGCCTGCGGTGGCCACCCTGGAGAGAGCCTGCCGTGGCCACCCTGGGGAGAGCCTGCCGTGGCCACCCTGGGGACAGCCTGCGTGGCCACCCTGGGGAGAGCCTGCGTGGCCACCCTGGGGACAGCCTGCATGGCCACCCTGGGGAGAGCCTGCCGTGGACACCCTGGGGAGAGCCTGCCGTGGTCACCCTGGGGACAGCCTGCGTGGCCACCCTGGGGAGAGCCTGCCGTGGACACTCTGTGGAGAGCCTGCGTGGCCACCTTGGGGACAGCCTGCATGGCCACCCTAGGGACAGCCTGCATGGCCACCCTGGGGACAGCCTGCGTGGCCACCCTGGGGAGAGCCTGCCGTGGACACCCTGGGGACAGCCTGCGTGGCCACCCTGGGTAGAGCCTGCGTGGCCACCCTGGGGACAGCCTGCGTGGCCACCCTGGGTAGAGCCTGCGTGGCCACCCTGGGGACAGCCTGCGTGGCCACCCTGGGGAGAGCCTGCCGTGGCCACCCTGGAGAGAGCCTGCCGTGGCCTCCCTGGGGAGAGCCTGCGGTGGTCACCCTGGGGACAGCCTGCGGTGGCCACCCTGGAGAGAGCCTGCCGTGGCCACCCTGGGGACAGCCTGCCGTGGACACTCTGGGGAGAGCCTGCGTGGCCACCTTGGGGACAGCCTGCATGGCCACCCTGGGGACAGCCTGCATGGCCACCCTGGGGAGAGCCTGCGTGGCCACCCTGGGGAGAGCCTGCCGTGGACACCCTGGGGACAGCCTGTGGCCACCCTGGGGAGAGCCTGCGTGGCCACCCTGGGGAGAGCCTGCCGTGGACACCCTGGGGACAGCCTGCCGTGGTCACCCTGGGGACAGCCTGTGTGGCCACCCTGGGGAGAGCCTGCCATGGACACCCTGGGGAGAGCCTGTGTGGCCACCCTGGGGACAGCCTGCATGGCCACCCTGGGGAGAACCTGCCGTGGACACCCTGGGAGAGCCTATGTGGCCACCCTGGGGACAGCCTGCATGGCCACCCTGGGGACAGCCTGCGTGGCCACCCTGGGGACAGCCTGTGTGGCCACCCTGGGGAGAGCCTGCCGTGGACACCCTGGGGACAGCCTGCGTGGCCACCCTGGGGAGAGCCTGCCGTGGACACCCTGGGGAGAGCCTGTGTGGCCACCCTGGGGACAGCCTGTGTGGCCACCCTGGGGAGAGCCTGCCGTGGACACCCTGGGAGAGCCTGCGTGGCCACCCTGGGGACAGCCTGCATGGCCACCCTGGGGACAGCCTGCGTGGCCACCCTGGGGAGAGCCTGCGTGGCCACCCTGGGGAGAGCCTGCGTGGCCACCCTGGGGAGAGCCTGCCGTGGCCACCCTGGAGAGAGCCTGCCGTGGCCACCCTGGGGACAGCCTGCAGTGGTCACCCTGGGGACAGCCTGCGTAGCCACCCTGGAGAGAGCCTGCCGTGGCCACCCTGGGGAGAGCCTGCCATGGCCACCCTGGGGACAGCCTGCGTGGCCACCCTGGGGACAGCCTGCGTGGCCACCCTGGGTAGAGCCTGCCATGGCCACCCTGGGGAGAGCCTGCCGTGGTCACCATGGGGACAGCCTGCCGTGGCCACCCTGGGGAGAGCCTGCCGTGGACACCCTGGGGAGAGCCTGCCGTGGACACCCTGGGAGAGCCTGTGTGGCCACCCTGGGTAGAGCCTGCGTGGCCACCCTGGGGACAGCCTGTGTGGCCACCCTGGGGAGAGCCTGCCGTGGACACCCTGGGGACAGCCTGCGTGGCCACCCTGGGAGAGCCTGCCGTGGTTACCCTGGGGACAGTCTGCCGTGGTCACCCTGGGTAGAGCCTGCGTGGTCACCCTGGGGACAGCATGCGTGGCCACCCTGGGGAGAGCCTGCCGTGGTCACCCTGGGGACAGCCTGCGTGGCCACCCTGGGAGAGCCTGCCGTGGTCACCCCGGGGAGAGCCTGCATGGCCACCCTGGGAGAGCTTGCCGTGGTCACCCTGGGGACAGCCTGTGTGGCCACCCTGGGGACAGCCAGTGTGGCCACCCTGGGGAGAGCCTGCATGGCCACCCTGGGGAGAGCCTGCCGTGGTCACCCTGGGGACAGCCTGCGTGGCCACCCTGGGAGAGCCTGCCGTGGTCACCCCGGGGAGAGCCTGCGTGGCCACCCTGGGAGAGCCTGCCGTGGTCACCCTGGGGACAGCCTGCGTGGCCACCCTGGGGACAGCCAGTGTGGCCACCCTGGGGAGAGCCTGCATGGCCACCCTGGGGAGAGCCTGCCGTGGCCACCCTGGGGACAGCCTGCGTGGCCACCCTGGGGAGAGCCTGCGTGGCCACCCTGGAGAGAGCCTGCCGTGGCCACCCTGGAGAGAGCCTGCCGTGGCCACCCTGGGGACAGCCTGCGTGGCCACCCTGGGGAGAGCCTGCCGTGGCCACCCTGGGGAGAGCCTGCATGGCCACCCTGGGGAGAGCCTGCCGTGGCCACCCTGGGGAGAGCCTGCGTGGCCAGCCTGGGGACAGCCTGCATGGCCACCCTAGGGACAGCCTGCCATGGCCACCCTGGGGAGAGCCTGCCGTGGTCACCCATGAGGCAGCTGGCACAGGTGAGGCAGAAACAGAGTACCGAGACTCTTAGACCAGAGAACTTAGACCTGTCATCTGTAGTTTAAAAATAATTTAAATTATTAGAAACAAAGAATAAGTTGTTCAGGTAAACAGAACTACCAGAAATAAGAACTGAGACGTTCAACATGAACATTCAGTCCATGGTTAGGAGCTCTTTACCAATGGCTGAAGAGGTGACTGCAAGCTGGACACCAGACGCCGAGGAGCATCCAGAACAGACCTGCAGCGGTGTGAGCGTGGGAAAGGAACGGAGGTGACTGACCACTGCGGCAGCCGTCTGCCAGGAGCTGAGGGAGGACCCGTGGGGCAGAGAACGGGAGTGTTTGGCTGACAACAACTACAACCAGATGGAATCAAGACAAATATCCAGTCATTATTTAGGAAGCAAAATGAGTTCCAGGAAAGACAAGAGCTAATCCACACCTCAGCTTAGAGTCAGCTGCAGCAGGCCTGCAGTGAGCCCTGAGGGCAGGAATGCAGATGCCCAGCAGAGCTGCGGCCAGCCCCAGGCCATTGTCATATGCCACTCCCTATCCATTTCTAATATTACTGCCAACTATTCATCAAAAGCTCACTCATAGGACCCATGAATAAAAACAAATATTGGATTACATCACGTTTTTTGTTTCATGTTTTATACTTTTAAAGTTTTAAATCTTCCATGACTATATATCACAGAGATATTCTCTTGGAGGTTCTACCTATAGTTCTACTTTACACATTTATATAATTATACTGTATGAATCGACACATTAACTCATCTCTTTAAATATAAACTTTCATTTTTCTCAAAGTAGAGAGTCAATATTTCCAAACATTCTACAAGATGATGCATCGACTTCCCATTATTCTGCAGTACCATGTGAAAAGGCAGTAAGGCCCCAAACACAAACGGGTCTACCTCACATTTCTCTACCAAAATCTGCAGGGTGTACTTCAATTGTTGAATTCATGCCCCATTGTTTCTGCATCTATGGCTACAAAAGTATTTTTATTATCTAACAGGAGACAACTTATCCTTACAAGGACTTCTCTCTCAAACACAAACATGCAAATCCAGGAGAGGCTTGTAGAGCTCAGTTAGAGGTGGGACGGGACTGCAGAAAGCTGACGAGTTCAGGGAACTGACCCTTCACTGTGTGGAGGAGCAGGTGAAGAGATGGAGGGACAGAGTGCTGCTCATCCAGGGAACTGACCCTTCACTGTGTGGAGGAGCAGGTGAAGAGATGGAGGGACAGAGTGCTGCTCATCCAGGGAACTGACCTTTCACTGTGTGGAGGTGAAGAGATGGAGGGACAGAGTGCAGCTCATCACTGGAAACATCTTTATGTAGGGCTATGCATGGTGCTTCATGGCACAAGACCCTGGGGGCCTTGGAGACTTGCACCAGCAGCAGCTGGACTGAGAGCCTGCAGCCCAGGGAGCAGCACTGCACCCCTGCAGGCACAAGCAGACCGCAGAGGCTCCCTGCTAAGGGAAGAATGTACTCTCTTAGCGCACCCCGTGCCATGTCTCTTGGGACCTTCTGAAGAGGCAAAACTGCAGGACAGAGTCCACCCTCACATGGGGTGGCCAGGGAGGAGCCCCTGCAGAAGCCCGGTGCTGGGTGGGAGTGAGCTGCTGGAGCATGTTCGGGACATGGGTTGGCGCAGCCACCAGTCTCGTTGAACTGTGCACCACAGGAGAACTCTCCAGGTGTGAGAGCTACAAGCCAACCAGCCTTGATTCTTAGAAGATAATAACGCTGCCAGGTGGTGACTCAAGTCGTGCAGGCCAAGGGCACTGGGCACAAGTGGCCAAAGGAAGTGCGCCCAAGCTCCTACTGAGTGATAAGCAAAGCTTTGCACCCAGAGCACTGGGAGCTGCACCCCCACAGCACAGAGCACTGGTGCCAGGTGGGGAGGGCTGCACGCAATCAGATGCCACCTGCGGAGTGGAGCGCCCGCGTCATGAATGATGACACACTTTAGGTGTCTGCAATGAAGTAATCGTGAAAAGCAGTGACCCAAAACCAGACGAGCAAAGACTTCCACTTCTGACAGTGCTGGAGAGGTCAGAAAAGCTATGTCCAGCAAGCAGACCCTCACGCACCTCAGCCTCTCACCTGTAAGCAAGAGAAGTGGGCTCGAGTCCTGCTGCCTAGAGACCTGGCCTTCAGAGACCCTGCTCCTGCTGTGGGAGCTGCTCGTGCCGAGTCCCTCTGCAGGCACCAAGCCCACAGGGAGGCCACCCTGGGACAGTGGGAGATGGTTCACCTGTGATGCCCAGGTGCACCCCAAGGGTCGCGTTCATGAATCCAGGCTGTGCCATGCCACTGTTCCTGCTGGACATGCCTAAGGTGTTCTAACAGCTGGCCTGTGTTCCGACCCAGGCTTCCCCGGGATGTCTGTACATGAAGAGGAACCTCCAGACTCAGGGCACCTTGGCAGAGCGTTATGGAAGTCGCCGTGCTCACCCTCAGCAACAAGCCCGAGACCCTCGATGGTGGTCAACAGTCTGCAGCTTGGAGGGTGACTGAAAATGCCATGAAAAAAGGAGTCTCCGTTTAATCTACTGCAGACTCTGGAAATCGTCCACGTCTGCGCCCTCCACCTCCAGAGATGTGCCGTCCCCTCTGGAGACCCCCAGCCTCCTCTCTGCCTGCTGGAGGCCGTGAAGCAAGCACAGGAACTGAGCCTGAGTGGTCATGATGGAGATGCTCACTGTCCCCGTCCCCAGAGGTGCTGATTGCGAAGTGCAGGAAGGGAGAAGAGCCCAGCGTGGGGCTGAAGTGAGGGAGCAGTCCCACCAGTGCCCCCCACCCTGGGCGGATTCCTGCCTAACCAGAGACGGCGCTGTCCCGGGAATCGGCAGCCCTGGCCAGGTCCTCCTGCGTGGCCAAGGCCTTGGGGACCTCTGTGCAGACCAGAGCACAGGTCTGACGCTTTCTCACTAAGAAGTGGTGTTTAGCCTCCCCAAGTGAAGAAGGATGAAGAGCCGAGGGAGACTGCTACCCGCTCTCCACCATCACACTGAGGCCCCTGTCCCACGCTGCCCGCTCTCAGCCAGTTACTTCTCATAAGGAAATAAGCAGAAGACAGGAGGAAGTGGTGACTGAGGGCCACATGGCCGGCCCAGGGCCCTTGTCCATGCACCGTACAGGACAAACACTGTCTTTGTCTTTTTACCATATCTTAATAATTCTTACGATGCACCTGGCTTTACTGTGGAAGGTGACCCCTGCTCTCCATCCTGACACCAATGTCTTGACCTCGCTGACCCACTACGGCCACAGAGCAGCAGGACACACCATGACAGAGCCCTGCTGACCCCCTGCCTGGCACTGAGCAGCTTCCCCCACAGGCACCCAGCTGCAAGTCCTCCCCCCGCGGAGACGTGGCCTCTTGAGCAGACACTCGGACAGAGCAGCCACTGCAGAGGGTTAATTTGGATTAAAAGCCTACAAGTAGCTCATCACCCTGATGTGAACATCCTGGACAGGATCTTGGGCGTGGAGGTGGAGAGTGGCTGCGCTGAAATATCACACTGCACCCCATGAATATGTCCAACTGTATACAGTGATTAAAAACCATAACAGCCACAAAGATAAGTCAGGAAAGTTCATCCCAGCTATAGATTTGATGAGTGCTTAAATCTAACTTTCAACAGATGCCTGTGTACCATACTTGCAAAATAAAGACCTTTAACAAGTTTTAAACACCTAAAACTAGACTTCTTTTTTAGATTAGATGGTGCTGGATTAGATTAGACAGTCTACAATCAGACACACAGTGTCCCACATGACTCACAGGCCAGCCAGGATGGTGACACTCTGTTTTCAGGTCTGGGACCCCCGACCCAACGCCACGTGCACTGTTCGCTCCCCCATGGCCTCGCCACATGGACACGCACTCACCCCCTGCAGGCTCTTGTCCTGGTCCTCAGGCTTCCTGAGCACAGTTGGCTGCTGGTCAGATCCCACTCCCGATCAGTTAGCTCAGAGTTTCCAGGTTGGGCCTGGCACCATCAACCCGAAATCTCTCCAGACAGTTCCGACAAGCAGCCAAATCCGAGCTCTCCACAGAATTCCATTCCATAATTCCATTATTTCTCAAACCTCTAATCCAGATCAGCATCTCCCTGGGTTCAGACCCTGGCCCCACATCTGGGAGTGCCTGGGAAACCTTGGCTTGCTCCCCACACATACTCCAGGAAGCCGACTTCACATGCTGCATCCCAGTAGGTGGTTCTGCCACGTGGGCGGCACTCACCTGGGGGCACAGAAGCCCGCTGGAGCGGCCAGCACCAGGAGGGCCACCTACAGGACCAGACCACCGGAGCCAGGCACATCTGCTGCACAGAGCCCAGCACAAAGGAGAAGCCCAGGGATCCTGGCAAGAGCAGAGCCCAGCCGCTGTGTCCTTCCCACCCCAGGAACCTGGCTGCACAGCCTCCTACCTGACCTCAGGCTGCCCTGCATCGTCATCTGCCTGTGTGCGGCTACAGGCAGTCAGTAGCCACAGGAGCTGACCAAGGCTTGGCTGCGGTCACTTGCAACAGCCCAGGCCACACGCCAGCTTGCCTCTGCGAGCCCTGGGAGCCTATGGTGGCCCAGGTGAGCGCAGCACAGACCCTGCTGCCCAGGACCTGGGTGGGGGCCCGTGTGGGGCAGGGCTGAGAGGAGCACAGGCTCTGAGCCAGCCTGCGGGCTTTCTGGGAGGCTGCCACAGAAACAATCCCAGGTCCCTGCTCTGTGGGGTCATGGGGCTAGGACTTCACCTTAGCTGCACAGAGAAGCAAGGCTGCTGGCCGAACCCCTCCCCAGCACCACCCTGTGAAGCCAGAACTGAACGCCCACGCTGGGCAGGTGGGGGTCCTGCACGCCAGGGCTCAGTTCCAGAGGGCAGAGATGAGAGCAGTGTGCTTCCAGTAGCCACAGGATATGCCTCTCCAAGGGCCCAGAGCACGTTCAGGGTGCTGGGACATCCCCCGTGTTGGCCTCCAGCCAACACGGTTCCAAACGCAGTCCACCTGGACTCAGCTTCCAGATGGCCCTCAGCTCTGCTCGGTTCTGAAGGACTCTCATGTCACTGATCACCCACCACAAACAGAAGGGTGGGATGACCCTGCGGGTATTTCATCAAGTAGAAAGTCGGCTTGCCTTTAGGAAACACAACAATTTTTTTTTTTTTGTAAAGTAGCAAAAAGTTACTAAAGTGTTACCAAAAGTTCCAAAGAGAGTGCGGGAATGTAGGGATTCCTGGAGAAAGACCCAGTCCACTCCATCCCCCGCTGAGAAGGACCAAGCGCAGGGAGAACCGCCTCTTCCAATGACAGTGCCCTGTTGCCTCCTGAGCCTGGTGGGCAGTGCAGTGACCCGAGGCCTCCTCGGGGCTGGGCCTCTCACGGCCTCTGAACTGCAAGACTCCCTTTGAGTTACATTTTAAGGAGACTTCTAGTCAAGACCAGCCCACGCTTCTGCCTGGACTCTGATTCCAAACGTGTAGAAATTACACACATTAAATGTATCAAGAGAGGAAAGGCTGACACAGCCGGGCTCAGAGACAGGCAAACAAACATCCTCCACCACAGCCCTCCCATCCGGCCAGAGTTGAGCAGGAGCACCTCTCCACAGCCAGGTCCACCCTGGGGTCCCCGGCCTGGCTGGCTTCATGCACTGGTCACAGACCAAGTGACACACGTTGGAGATGCAGGGCACGGCTCAAGAAGAGGCTCAGACAGACGTCTGGAAATGTTACTCAAGCTCCTACGACAAGCTTCTAAATAATTTGGAAGGAGGTCTCTGCACAACCAGAACTCAAGGATAGTTGAGTGGAGAAAGAAGGAAACACTGAGAAAGTCTCTCAACCAGAGTGAATCTGTGAATCAACACTGAAACAATGTTGGCATTGAATGTTAAGAAGACAGATGACTGAATGACCCCTGGAAGATAAGTGAGTCCCAACGCATTTGAAATAATGAAATCAAATGGAAAACAATTTAAAATAAGTGTGCCTAGAGTTCTCAAAGGATGAATGAACAAAGGCCACACTGAACAAAAACCAGAAATCGTGTCTCAGATTGCAGTAGAAGAAGGGAAGGTGGGTATAGGAAGGAGAACTGAATGCTGGGTAAAAAGAGTTTCCCCGGCCTAGCCAGACCACACTGAGGAGACACAGCGGTTCACTGGAACACAACACTGAGGATCACCCAAAGTTCAGCATAAAAGAAGTCAAGTTTAAAATACAAAAATCAGGGTGGAGCTATGGATGGTTCCAGAGTTTCAAAAGTGTATCTAATAGAATCCAGAAGACAAAGGCAACATTGGATCCCAGGAGGGTGTGGAGTAATATTTTCAGTGTCAATTATCATTATCACCACAATAATGACAGTTATTACTGTATATCAATCTAGGAATTTATACCAAGCTAAACTATTACTTAGGTGTGACAGTGTAACAATAACTAAGAAAGAATTCCACTTACTTTTAGTATCTCACTGAAAAAAATAAGTGAAATTATATATTTCATTCAGACAAGGAAAGTTAGAAGGAATAAATGAGATACAAGGAAAAAACAGTGACTATGGAAAATAATAAAAATGGCCCAATGTCAAAACTGCAACCAACAACAGAAAATCAAACCTCTGGACATCAATAGCAATGATCCGTTGCATGACATGAGGCAGGAAGAAGCAGAGATCCAAGCTTTCCACCAAGATTCACAGAGATACATGGCACTTACCCTTCCTGCAGGGCAGGGTCATGTAACTGCTGAGCCTCAGCACCTGGATCTCCAGAGAGGGGACATTCTCGTCAGAGAGAATCCTCAAGGGGCCTTGTCTCTGGACCTGCCGGCCTCGAGGTCCCAACACGAGGACCTCAGTTTCCAGACAGTCGTGCTCAGCCCTGGGCCTTTGCCTGGTTCGCAGTC
This sequence comes from Urocitellus parryii, assembly GCF_045843805.1. NCBI lineage: Eukaryota > Metazoa > Chordata > Mammalia > Rodentia > Sciuridae > Urocitellus > Urocitellus parryii. The sequence continues at coordinate 681,680 of NC_135538.1, read as the reverse complement.
GTGGGAGTAGCCGGAGCTCGAGGGGTGACTGCTCTCTGGTCAGCCAGGTTCCCAGCATCGCAGGCGTCGTGCTTCCCTGGTGGGTGGGCACGCAGGTGCAGTGGAGAGAGGGAACTTCCAAGGGCTTCCTGAATCCAGCTTCCCTCTGAAAACTTTGTTCTGTTGAGTTTGAACCTGAGCCATCGTCTATCAACTTTCCAATGAGCAGTAATGGTCTTATATTCTTAGTGGTGTCCCATGGAATGGGGACAAATGAATATTTGTTAAATGTGAAAACAATGTTTTTTATAACAAATAATGCACCAAAAAATGCAGCCTACAAATTGCATTTGCTGCTTAGAAAGAAGATGGAGGAAGTAAGATGGTTTAAATTCCCAGGAGGAGCAGTTCATAGTTCTAGAGTTGTCAAGATACGTGACAAGGGAAGAGGGTCACTCTTGCCCAGCGCTAGCTCATTGCCACTGCTGTCCTTGTGCCTCCTGAACTCTCGAGTCTTTTCCCCATGTTTTAAATAGACATTTGTTTATCACTCAAGTTAATATTGTACTTAGAGATCAAATAGCCAAAACTGAAATGTTTATCTCTAGGAAAAAAAAAAAGTCTTGAAAAAAGGTATTCAATGTGTCTAGCATTGAAATGGAAAAAAGATTGAACATTAAAAAAAAAAAGACTTTACGTTGATGTTAAAAGAAAAGAGATTCAGTGTTAACAAAACCACCTATTAATTAAGTAACATCCCCATGGTGAGAAGAACTATATTAAATATAAAATCATTATATTGTTAGAAAAAAGAAATTAAAATATTAAGAGTAACATTTAAAACAAAAGAGCTATGATTTTTATGTAAAAATTAAATTGAGCTTATAGAATTAGATAAGTAAATTGAAGAATCAAAGTACAAAAACAATAGAGATTTTCAATTGTAGGAATCAGCTAAATACATCAATAGCTTAAAAATTATGAATATGCCAAATTCTCTCGATAAAAGACCATAAAAGAGCATGACAATGGATCATAAATTCAGCCAGACGGACTGAAGTGAACAGATGAAAACAAAGATGCTCAACAATGCAAACAAATGTGCAGTTGAGAGATGACACTGACCTCGGTCCAGACCAAAGGAGCTGAGCTCACAATGACGCTCAAAACAGACCCCAGGAGGTCAGTCATCACAGGTTTCATGCAGCTCACACCTAGTACCAAAACACCTGAAGAAAGACAGACAAAGCCTAAGGAAAAGGCGGCAAAAACATGCATGCAAAGGCCGACTCGATCACCGGTGTTGATGTAAAGACGACAGTGCCGACAAATCTGTTCCACTAGATTTTAGACAAGAGTCAGCAGAATCCTTTACCATCAAGCATATGGCACCCTTTCTTTTACAAACACACAGTGAAGTTTTATAAAACTTGCCCAAGCAGGAGCTCACTATCCCAGGGACGAGGTCAATGTCACACGGATCACACCCCATGGTAGGACAAAAGCCACGGGTCAGGAAACAGGAAATTCACCCCTAAGAAACTCACTGACCAAAAAGAACTCTGGTGGAAATTCTAAAATGGCAGAAATAGATGAAGAAAAAACTACTCGGTGCCAGAACACATGGGCTAAAAACATCCTGAACTCTTAAGAGAAATTCAGACTTCAAAAGCAAACACTAAGAAACAAAAGAAAACATGAAAATATTCAAACTAACCATCTGGAAATTCACTAATAAATGATGCCAAAAGGAGGAAGAGGGCATGAACACGAGCACCTGGGGCTGAGGCTGCTCCACGGCCAGCACTGGCCAGCACGTGGCCCTGGGCCAGCACCGACATGAAGAGAGGGTGAGGGGCGGGCGAGGACAGGAGCTTCAGAGTGACCGCAGCCTCGCCCTGCGCTGCCCTGCCACCTGCAGGTCAGGAGCAGGCGAGCCCCATGCAACGGCAGGACTGGCCAACATCACCCAGAAACCCTGTGGGCCGGGGGGCATCCCTGCAGCTTGCTGGTGCTGCCAGGCGTCCAGAGGGGCTCACAGCTCAGGGCGTCCAGGCAGAGTTCTCCTGGCATCCCATCTCAGGACCCTTTCCTCTGCACCTGCCCTTCTGCTCCTCAGGCCAGAGGCCAGCGGCTACCCCCATTCCTGCCGCAGCTTGCCACGTGGCGAGGGGAGTCAGATAGGAAGGGCCCTGCCACCTGAAGCACCTTAAAGGAAGCACACGGCCAGCTCCCGCCGGTCCAGGTCTGGAAGTCCCTCTCTAGGTTCCACCACCACCACTCCCTGCTGACTGGGCTCTGAGAGGTCAGCACTGAGTCGGCCTGTGTAGCTCGCCATGCAACCGCCCAGGCTGCAAGTGCTGTTCTTGGACTCTTGAAAGGACACGTGAAGGAGTCCTTGGATTCCGGCTCCACGGGGCCTCTTGGCACAGTTCCCACCCCCTAACTGTCCTTGTCACACACCGTGGACCAGACCTTGCCGGGTGCTGGAGGAGCTCCCAGGAGATGAAATGAGGAGGGTCGGGTTTGGTCAGCAGGGATGGACACCCTGACCAGGAGACTGAGTCTAACGGGGGTCTGCCAGAAGCCCTGGGAGTATCCCCAATATAAAAGGCAGAGACCTGCGGCCCTGGAAAGTGTGCCCATTACCCTGAGATGATGATCCCTCCCATGAGACAGCCACCAATGTCACCTGGCCCAGGCAGGGCACTGTGCAGGCTGGGCAGCCAGGCTCTTCTTAAGAAACCCAGCTGCCCGGGGGGCCCACACAAGCCTGGTACTACTGGAGACACAGGGTTCTGGGCACCTGATGCCACTACACACTAGGAGGGCAGCCACCCACCCAGGCATTACCTGGCGTGGTCCTGGGGGCATTTCTGGACCACAGGACACCCACAGCAGCCTGTACAGTCCTACATGGCTCCTGGGAGAAGAGGCTAGAAAAGAGCTGCTGTCCCCAGTGGACCCCATGCCTGGCCGGTTATTCCCCAGGTCCTGGTGCTGCCGAAATGGATGTGGTCAGCCCCTGGCAGGACCCAGGCTGGCTCCAGCTCCGTGCCCTGCTGGAGGAAGGTCAAGTGCAGCTGTCTTTACCACACTAGGAGCAGCATGGTCCTCCCAAGGGAACTGCAGAGATCAGCTCCTGTCTTGTCCAAGGCTTGGAATGAGAAGCTCCTGCTGCCTCTGATCCTGGAGCACTCACGGCCTGGCCCCCGTGGGAAGCAGGCTTGCTAGAAGCCCTGCTGTGCTTCCTGTGCTCAGCGAGGGCAGCCTGCCTGGGGGACCTGTGGGTGCAAGGGCCCTGTGCTGCAAGTGTTCCAGCTGGAACTCAAGGAGGGCAGAGCTGTTCGTCCACTGTCAGAGGCAGTGACGCTCCTTCCTAGTCCTGCATCAGGTCTCACTAACCTTGGGGGCCAGGACACCCTTGCTCAGCCATGTGACTCTCACCCTCTGAGGAGCCTCAGGCCAGTCTGTACCTTGAGGGTGTCCTGCAGACCGCATCTGGGAGAGAAGAGTGTGGAAGGGGCATGGAGAATGGAGCCTCCAAGGGCCCAGGTCCATCCAGCTGTGCTCTACAGGCCAGCCAGGACCAGCGCAGTTGAGTCTCGGCTCAGATCCTGCTCCACACCACAGGACGCAGCGATAGCCTGAAGGGCAGTTCTGAGGCCCTCTGGTCGGCAGCCTGGTGAAGCCCATAGTGGCCCTGCCTGGTGACTAGTGGTCTGGGACAGCTCACCCCTGCGAGTGGGTCAGGTTCTGCAGACAGCCTGGCTCCTGCAGGCTGGGCCCTGGTCTAGGCGCGCCAGAGAGTCCCATCGTGCCCAGGCACTCCCCCGAACCAGACTCAAAGACAGAGACAGGTCGTCCAGTTGAGGATGGGCACAGTGCCTCCTGCACCAGACATGAGGGGATGGAGCCCAGCAAGGCAGTGGCAATGTCTCCATGCCTCCCTCCTGGGCGGCAGCTGGGGAGCTGGAGAGGGAGGAACGGGTGAGTGGACATGCTGCAGGGCCCTGTGGGGCGTGCCTGTGGGGTGAAGGCCAGCCCCCCCAGAGACGGGGCGCAGGCAGGACAGGGTCAGCCTCGGGCGTCATGCACACCTCCCGCGTGCGCAGCACCCTCCCTAGGACTTCCCATCACTGCCACACGGAACAGGTCTGCAGGTCCACAGCTCAGCTGTCCAACGCAGCTCGCACTGGCTCAGATCAAGGAGGTACAGTGCTGCCTTCCTCTACAGCTGGAGGGAAGAGCCACCGGTGCCCGACCCAGCTCCCGGGAACCAGGTCCTCGGCAGGGCCTCTCCCTGCCTGCAGAGGGACGTCTATCCTGCTCCCTCTTGGGAACCCATGGTCACACTGGGCCCCTGGCCAAGGCAGGGTGGACTCCTGTGTTGCTCCCTCTTAGGGACCCCATGGTCACCCCTTTTGTCAGAGCAGTTGGTTAGCAATCTATTTGCATCTGCAACCTCAACTCCTCCTGCCCTCCACAGGTCCCGGGGATTGTGAGTTAGACATCTAAGGGGCCATTCTTTGCTCAGCACAGACGTGGACTCATCCTGGAGGGGAGCTGGTGGGGCCTGGAGCTGCTTCTTGGGCAGGCTCTTCAAACCTCTTCTGGCAGGTCCCCTGGGAGCCTGCTAGCTCTCCCCTGAAGTTCCGCTTGTCACAATGCAGAAAGACTGCCCTATCACCGCCCTCTCACCGCCCTGGGGAGCTCCCTTGCAGCACAGGATCACAAGGCGTCTACCACACGGGATCCGTGTCCTCCAGCTGGACACCCTCCACCATGCTGTGAGCAGAGCAACCAGAGGAGGCAGGCGCCGGAGAGACGCTGAGTGTCCAGCTGGCCAGTGGAGCTGAGCAGCCTGCCCGCCCTCGAGCCTCCATGTGACGGGGCCACACCCAGCCACCGGCCCCGGGAGCCGGCAGCCCACAGCCTCCCAGAGTTTCACCAACAGCCAGAAGGCCTCAGAGGAATGGCACACACAATGGGCCCAAGTGGAAGACAGTAATCAATGCCTGACCCTGCAGTCAGCAAAAGGACCTGCACCGAGTCACTGACGGATGACGACCCCTCACCGCCCAACGCACAAACATTTCTGGGAAAAAATCGGATCACGGAGTCCAGGGAACAGATTCTCTTTCCAGGCTTCCAGGAGCCGTCCCCAGACGCCTCTGCCTGAGTCTTTCATCTAGTGGTTCAGATGCACTCCTTTTCTGTCTTTTCTTTCTGGGTTTTTTTTTTTTTTTTGGTTTGGTTTTGGAAGGAAGATGAGAGATTTTTGACTTAAAACAAAGGTTCATGTTCAGCCATGTGCTTTGGGGACTTTGCAGTACATGTGGCTTGTGAACAATTCAGTTACTGCTACAATTTCCTGGGCCTGCCCAGTATTCCCAGAGCCACATAAAGTATAAGAATCCATTTTCAATTAAATTGTAGACATTCACATCCTTTTCTCATTATGTTAAGCCTGCCACTGCCACAGGTTCATCCAGAAGTCCGAAAAGTGAAGGCCAGGCAGGGCCACTCCTAGTCACACCCCTGCTGCGGCCTGCTGAGCCAGCAGCCAGGGGCGCAGGCTGGGAGCAAGCAGGACGAGTTCTCATTTGAAGCAGGAGGGATGGTTATCGCCCAGCAGCCCGGTACGAGGGCTGTGGGTGCTGATGGTAAGACTTACTTGGAATGTATCACAGTCCCATGGACAAGTCAACGGACGAGGACAGATGGGGAGAGGCCCCAGTGACACTCACGAGCAGGACACCAGCTGTGGGGTGTGCAGGGCAACTCCACACAACACCGCAAACTCCTCCAACCTTGTTAGAATATTTTCCTAATAAAACACTGCAATATACAGTGGACTTCCCTTCCCTGAAAGTGCCTGGTCCTATGCTTTGTACTATTTCCATATAATTATTTTATGGAATATTGATTATTTTAGGCAATAGAAGTAACAACTTCATATTCCACTTTGTCACATGAAACTTGCCACAAATACACAAAATCTGGCAAAAACAACCACATTCTGTGGCTGTGACTACACTGTGGACCCTGGCACTCACCAGGATCTGCTTCTACTTGTGATCGCCCTCTGGAGAGAGGGAGAGAAGGAAGAAGCCACCTTGCATTCCCCTCCTGGCGATTTGACACTTATATTAAGCCATTGAACTTACCCACTGAGCAGTGACTAAGAAGCGAATGCTCACGGATTGCCACAGGCTCACACACAGCTTCATTAAACCTGGACACGATGCCGTAGGGCAGATGCATCTGCTACCCCATTCTATGTGCAGGAAAACGGGGACTTCTAGTTGGAGCACTTTGCCCAAGTTAGCTGACATAGTGTGGGCAGAGCAGGGGACCAAACACAAGTAGCCCGACAGTCCTCCCTGCTCCAGGGCCATCCTCAGGCCAGCGACAATCACCCTGCGTCTGCTGGGAATTCAGGGTCTCACCTCCAGACTCACCAGATTGGAGTCGGCATCCTCAGTGAGCCTGGGGGCTGAGCAGGCACACTATACCAACAGCCCTCTAACTGTGTGGGATCAAAGCCCTCTGGAAGGCTTTCCAAGGCAAATTTCTGGGCCTGACCCCCAGGTTTTTAGATCTGCGTGGCCAGCGAGGCCCCAGGTGGGGCAGGGACTGACTCTGCAAAGCTCTGCTCCACTAAGCTGCCAGCCGAAGCCTTTACAGCTGCTTGGGTGACAGCTGCCAGAAGCCAGCACCCACATTTGCGTGTGCACATCCCTTGGCTTTCAGTGGACCATGGAGTACCTGCAGTGGGCAGCGTCTCACAGAGGATGGAACAGCGGCAGGTTCAGAACTCCACGGCTTTCTAGCACTGGCTCTCTGTTTCCTGTTTTCATTCTCCCCTTTGAGGGGAGAAAACTGGCACACACGTCACCTTCAAGTTTTCCAAGAGAGACCATAATCAGGGTACCATAATCAAATTGTCCTCCACGGACTGTCCTCCACGGACTGTCCTCCACGGACTGTCCTCCACGGCCAGCACCAAGCAACTGCAGACTTGAATCTCCTTACATGCCACCAGGACTTGAAGCCATGGGTCTTGTTGGTGCCTATCTTAATGAGGTGACCTTCCCAAGTGTCTGGTCTGTCTTCTCTACCTCCTGTCTCCCTTAGTACTCACTGTCTGGAAGCCAGGGGATCAAAGATTTGTGTCAAATGAAAAGCAAGTCTAACTGAATAAGAAGAGCCATGGTGGTTCCAGGAATGAAGGAGAGCAGCGGATTTCAATAAATTTACATACCAGCCGGCAAACATAGTTGCTGCAAATCAACTGCATATCTGCATTTATCATCTTCAAAATTTTATGTCCTTTATACCTCACACATAACACCTCTGTTAAACTCAATTTAGCTTGGCCTGCCTCCATGCCACAAACTGCAACCAAAGTTAGTGTACGGACTGACCACAACCTAGAACTGACCACAACCTAGAACTGACCACAACCTAGCTGGGGGTGTATTCTCACAGGAAAAGCCGAGTCTCCACCAATCACAACAGTCAAGCTTCAGCTCATCACAGGCTACCAACTGCCCAGACCATGCCCAGTGGCCTGGGGCCATGGGCAATTCGAGGGCACCTGGCCTCACTTCCTGTGGATTCCACTGCCCTCCTTGCTTGGCCAGCCTCAACCTCTGCTGGATCCAGTGGTTCCCACGTGGGAAGCAGTTCTTGCTCCCATGAGCTCTGCTAAATGCTTCATCTGCCTCAAGATATTTTCTTCTTTTAAAATTTTTGACACATAATAACAGAGCAATATTTCAATACATATATACATTGTGTAATGATCAAATCAGTATAATTGGCACATCCATAATCTTAAACATTTATCATTTCTTGTGTAAACATTCAAACCCCTCTTAGATATTTTGGATATTAATAAATTATTGTTATCTAGAGTCACTTAATGTGTTCTAGAACACTAGAATTCATTCCTCCTTGGCCCTCTTCTTCCCAGCCTCTGGTAACCACTATTTTACTCTCTGCTTGTATGAGGCCAACTTTTTAGCTTCCACATGAGTCAGATTCATTCTCTTTCTGTGCCTGGAATTTTCTGCCTAACATTTTCTCCTCCAGATTAATCCACATTGCTGGAAATAACATGCATGGTTTTCCTCTTGTTTAAGGCTAGTATTCCACTGTGTGTGTTCCCAATATTTTCTTTTTTTAAGAGAGAGAGAGAGAGGAGAAGGGAGAGAGGAGAGAGGAGAGAGAGAGAGAGAGAGAGAGAGAGAGAGAGAGAGAGAGAGAGAGAGAGAGTTTTTTAATATCTATTTTTCAGTTTTCGGTGGACACAACATCTTTAGTTTATTTTTATGTGGTGCTGAGGATCGAACACAGCGCTCCACACATGCCAGGTGAGCGCATTACCGCTTGAGCCACATCCCCAGCCCCAATATTTTCTTTATCTATTCATTCATTGATGAATAACTTGTTTGATTCCATATCTTAGCAATTGCAAATACATTAACAATAAACATAGAACTGCAAGCATTTCTGAGAAACACTGATTTTCTTTCCTTTGGTATATATCCAGTAGAGGAATTGTTGGTTATGTGGTAGTTCAATTTATGGATTTTTTGTTTTGTTTTGTTTTGAGGCACCTCCAGATTGTTTTCCTTAATGGCTGCACTAATCCGCATTCCCACCAACAGTTGCAAGAGTTCCCTAAAGTTTTGAACCATTTGGTGTCAGAACTGGGATGTGGAGGAGGCTTCCCGTGACCCCTGGCAGCCCTGAGTGACACCTGAGTGGAGGTATCTCCCAGGGCCCATGGTGACCACTGATCTCTCACAGCAACTGAGGTTATGGGTGAGTTGTCTTTCAGGCTCAAGCTCCACAAATCTGGGTTTTGTGCCCTCAATCCTTATTTGAGCAATAAAGTGATTCCAAGAATGGTGAATGGGTATGCTCTGGCCACTCGACTCTGTTTATGGAAGAAGCCAACCCTCGGGCGGATGCGGCTCAGGGCCTCCCACCTGCTGCCCAGGAGGGGAAGGGAAGGGAACCAGGAAAGCTGAGGAGTCACAGGTGACCAGGTGCAGAGTCCATGAAGAGTCCGCGTGCGGCAGCTCTGAACGCGCCTGCTGTGGGATGAAGCACTTGGGAATCTGCTAAGATGTGGGGCGACCCACTGTGGTGGAGCGTGCAAGGAGTGAGTCCTAGGCAACGGCACATCCCTGACACAACCTGTGAAGCCCTCCTGTGACACCCCGCTTGCCTCCTGAACAACATGCCTAAGACGCTCACCGTCAGCCCCTGCCCCGAAGTCTGGCCCTCTGCTCCCTCAGTCACCCACTGAAGGCCCTGAGCAGGCCCAGGCTGTCCTCATCTCAGTGCATGGTTCATGTGACAGAGATGGAGGCTGTGTGGCCTGGGTACGGTCTGCCCCTGAAGGTTCAGGGCGCTCCATCCCCTCTCCGTGGCATGGAACTGGAGGAAGCTGGGAGAGGTGGGCCCATGGAGGTGCGGAGGTCACAGTGAGCACACTACGGGAGGCCTGGGGTGGCTGCCACAGCACCTGGCTCGTCCTGTGAGCGCGGGGGGGGGGGGGGGGGGGTGGTAGACAGCCAGTCTGGCCCTCGGGTGCACTGGCTTCTTGCAGTGCTGCTGTCCCCAAGTTGTGATTCATCCTGGAGCCTCACCAGAGGCCAAATCACCAGGGTTCCAGTCCCAGCCTTCAAACCTCCAGGCCCACAAACTGCACAAGCTCCTTTTCTTCATCAATAACTCATCCCCAGGTAGTTTGTAACAGCAACAGAAACCACACTAGGCAGTGTGCACATGTGGGTGGGTGGGTGGATGGTGATGGACAGGTGACACTGGAGAGAGCATCAGTAGTTCATTTCTAACAGGCAAATGGTGCTCAAGCATCTTTTCTGGACACCATTCATGCATGACAGGTGGGTGGGTGGATCTGTAAACGTAACAATCCAACATAATCACCTGCTGCTACCCTGGAAGTGAAGTCAGGATAAAATGCTCCGACTGGGGCACCAAGGGCCTTGCTAGGGAACTGCATACAGACAGGCTACCACATGCATGTATCTGGAGGCTGCAGTTTACTTTTTTGTTTTTCTTCAAAGGATTTCAATGCAAATTTTAAAAATGGTTATTATTACCACATATAAAATATTTCAAATATTTCTAAATAGAAAGAGAACTGACAAAATACAGTTTAAAAAATTACTCTCCAAATAATAATACCTTGTATTTTGCCAAACTACTGTGTTTTTTATCATATAAACAAATTTTATACCCAGGTATCTTGAAAGTGGAATATACTTTTGTCAATCAACCAACAATTAAGTCTTTTTAAAATCTTTTTAGTAATCCAATATTTTGAGTTGAAATAATGAAATGCCATTTCAACTTTATGTCTAAATGTACTTTAAGTCAATTCCCAAGTAAAGTCTCCCTGTTACAGCTTGTGGAGATTCCTGTACCCTTGGCTCTGCCAAAGCCAGCCAGCATGCCAGTGGCCCAGAGTGGGTCTCCTTCAGCCAGCTACCAGGGGACCTATAGCGCTCACTGTCTTTAAAAAGCAAAACTGATAATGTGAGTGAAATCGCAGTGGATTTGTTGATAGTCATCTTCCAAGGTTCAAATGCTACTTTCTGAGAAAACTTTACATCATTTCTATTGTCAAACATTATTGTTAAATTCACAAACAATTCATTCTGCTGCTTCAGTCTAAAAATTATGAAATTATCCAACACTAAATCTTCTACTTTTCCTGGCTACTTATTTTCCCCTGAGGGAAGAAAAATACCAAACATCAAATGTTGGATTTGAGTAATTCACACCCAATTTTAAAATGCAGCTATAAAAAAAATGTGGCGGAATTAGTCACAATATAAAACTAAACAATATAAAACAATTCAATTACAATATGAAACTAACTAACAATTTGAAGAAACCAGTATTGAGGGTCAAACAGCCCAAGGCATGATTTTGTGTTCTGGTTCAAAAAGTAATTGCTCAGACTATCTCCACGAAGGACAGGCCTTCAAGGAGAAAGTAAAACATTTCTAAACCCACTCCTAATGGGATATCCTAGATGACAAAAACCTAAAATAAATTAAAAACTTAAGTCTACAAACCAACATGGAACCCAAAACCCAAAGGACCCTCAGGTCGCAGCAGGAATCCACGTGGCCACTGGTCCCTCTCGAGGCGGCAAGATGGGCTCAGGAGAAGCCGACCCTGACCACCTAAGCGCCCCAGGACGCTGTGCCAGATCTTGGTGTTGTCTGAGGTTGTTCAGAGGACGCAGGTAGGAGTGGCTCAGCAAGAGAGCGCACAGACCCACGGTGCCTCACTGGAGACCAGAGGTGACGTGCCATCGCTTAACAGTCACACCGATATCTCAGGGTGGGACGCAGTGCCTGGCTGGCAGCCACTGTGGGCTTCACGTAAAAGGAACCTATGAGGAGGCCAGAAGACACCATGCACAACAAGGCCCACAAGTCGGCAGAGGTCACAGGCCTTCATGAAATAAAGGATTCATGAAAAGATTAAAAAAAAAGAAAGACACTCCAATTATTTGCCATTGTCCTATAAGCCACCCCCAAACTTAAGTGACTTAAAAATAACCAGTGGTTTTATGAGTCCAGAACTGCCCAGGTTCTATCCTGCTGGTGACTGTTCCTGCTGGGGCTGAGCTGAGCATGCACCCACATAGCCCCCCAGCAGGGTGCAACCTGCAAGACTCAGCCCTGTAACAGGCAGTGACAACAGCACACAGCACAGAGCCAACAGTCCTCTCAACAGACGCAGGAAAACACTGACAGACAATCTTCTCATGAGGAAAACACTGAGCAGACTAACAGGAGGAGACCAGGGTGAAAGCCCACAGCTTCAAAGCTTCGCCTCATGTCAGGGACAGCACAAGGTGTCCTCTCTTATGACTTCAGTGCAACACTCCATGGGAGGTTAGAGCAGGTCATCAGATGAGAGACAGGAGGGTCGTGGGGGGTGGGAGAGAAGGAAAGCAACTTTATTTCCTTATGGCAGGTCATGTGTGAAGTTGTCCAAACCCATAAAACACTGCCTTAGCCATCAGGCATGTGAAGCCAGGTTGCAGGACACAATGTCAATGTGCAGAATAAGTCTCATTTGTATATGATACCAGTGAACATTCTGAAATCAAGAGGACTAAAAAAGACATTTTTGGTTCCACCAAAAAAATATTAAAACTGATAAATGAGCAAAGTTATAGAATATAAAATCAACTAATTTTATATGTTGATTTTATATTCTATAACTTTGCTCATTTATCAGTTTTAATATAGAAAGCAATTTCATTTAAAATAGCTATGAAAAATATAGTAAAATACTTGGAGTTAACTTAAGAAGATGTGAAAATCATAAAACACCAATGAGAAAACACCAAAGAAAATGGAAAGATACCCTGTGTTCCTGGGTGGGAGGAATCCATGTGTTAAAATGCGCCCACCACCCAAGCCATCTGCAGAGTCAATGCCACCCTCAGGGACAGTCCAACAACTTCTTCACAGAGCTCGGAAAAACAATTCCAAAATGTATATGGAACCTCCTGAAACAGCCTCGTGGAGGCGACCTGAGGATGGAGAAGAGAGCAGGAGGCACCACACCAGCGGACAGCAACACCCGCTCCACAGCTGTGGCCACCAGACAGCATGGCACAGCTCGGGCAGAGAGACATGTGGAGTGAGCAGCAGAGCCGAGGGCCTGGGCATGAGCCTGCAGCTCCACAGCCCAGTGGCTGACAGAGGAGCTCAGAACACACAGAAGAGAAGCATCTTTCCAGCAAAGATCGTGAGAAAAGGGATGTCCGCGGGCAGGAGAAGGGAGCTAGGTCCCCCTCTCTCAAAAGTCACCAAGATTAACCGGAATGGACTGAAGACTGAAAACGCAAGACCTGAAACCATGAGCTGCTCCAAGTGAACAGGGAGAATGTTTCAGGACACTGGGGTTGGGGAGGATTTTTTGCATAGGACCCCAAAGCTCATTATATCAAACTAAAAAGCTTCTGTGCCACATAGGAAGTATTCATCAGCATGAAGAGACAACTACAGGCCAGCAACAGCATCTGTGAACTATACACCTGACCAGCAGCCAGTGTCCAGCACACATGAAGAACTCACATAGCCTAACCAAAAAATTATGAGCAATAGATTGGGGTAAACATTTCTAAGATGACATAAAAGCAGCCGGCAGATATATGAAAAAGTGCTCCACAGCACCAGTCGGGGAAATGCGGGTCAGAACCACCGTGAGCCCTCCCCGGGCTCAGTGAGAATGGCCACTGCCAAGAAGACTGAAGGTGACCGCTGGCGAGGAGGTGGAGGAAAGGGCCCCTGCACTGTTGTGGGAGTGTAAATCAGCACAGCCAGCGTGGAAAACCACACGGAGATTCCCTGAAACCCAACAGTAGAACTAGCACGTGACCCAGCAATCCCACTGCCAGGTACACGTCCAGAGGAGAGGAGTCGTGTGCTGAGGGACACGGCTCTCCCTGGGTCACCGCAGCTCTATTCACAGGAGGTCTGAGTGTCCGTCAGCTGAGGGTGGACAGAGAAGGGGCGGGGCTTGTGCCCCATGGAGCACGAGTCGGCCACAGGAGGACGATCCTGTCATTTACCACCAGCAGGGTGGACCTGGAGATGGCTGTGCCAGGAGAACTAAGCCTGACTCAGAAGGACAGGCACCGCGAGATCGTAGTCCTAAGGGAGGCTGATGGAGTTGATCTCACAGAAGCCGAGAGCAGAGGGTGGCTCCAGTCATGGGGGACAGGAGGTGAGGAGGGTGGGCAAGGACGATCCATGATGCTGAGTCAGAGTTAGAACAGAAGCAAGTAGCCCTGATATATCGTGGCACCGTGGGGTGACAAAGATCCTGGTGTTGTACCATGTACTTCAAAACCTAGAGGAAAAGAAGGTGAATGCTTATCACAAAGACATGCTAGAAGTGGGAGGGCCACGTGACTAGGCTGACTTGGCCACCACACCACCATAGTCATTCTCAAACACACCGGGAGCCTTATCATAACGGCCGCACTCCCCACGTTGAATCACAGATGCCATGCAACCCCACCAAAACTCAATCTCCCTTTTATATACAAAAAGACAATCTGATCCTAAAATTCATATAGAAATACAAGAACCCCAACAATCTTGAAAATAACCTTGAAGAAGAAAAACTAACTGGAAAGACTCACAGGCCCCAATTTCAACAACTTCTACGAAGCTGCAGAAGCAGAGGTGTTGCTGGTGCAGGATGCGCCCACAACAAATGGGATGGGATGGGATGGACAGTCCTGAAACAGACCCAGAGCCCACGGCCACCGAGCTCTGAGGAGGGTGCCACAGCCTCACAGAGCAGAAAGAAGTGTCCTTTCAACTGTGGTGCCGGTCAGCTGTCAGCTGAAGACAGAAATCAAGGGCAACGTGGACGCGGGTTTCAACTCAACTGCACACGATAAGCAAAACTGAATCCCAAATAGGTGAAAGATAAACAGAAGCAAACCTTCATGACCTTGGTGTTGGCAATGTTCTTTGATAGAATACAAAAAAAAAAAATCCAGAGAAGACAATCGATCACGTTGAAAGCTCAATGCTGGGCTGTTTTTTGGTGTGAACTGTTTTGCATTCTCTAAGTACTTGGAAAGCAGTTCCTTGTTGGGAGCGTAGCTGGCCCATTCCCCCTCATTCTGTAGCTCCTCTCTCCACATTCTTGTTTCCTTTGCTGTGCAGGAACTTTTTAATTTAATGCCATCTCATTTATTGATTCTTGGTTTTATTTCTTTTTTTTAATTTTTAATATTTATTTTTTAGTTCTCGGCGGACACAACATCTTTGTTGGTATGTGGTGCTGAGGATCGAACCTGGGCCACATGCATGCCAGGTGAGCGCGCTACCGCTTGAGCCACATCCCCAGCCCCTTGGTTTTATTTCTTGAGCTTTAGGAGTTTTATTAAGGAAGTTGACCAATAAATGGCAAATGAACTACACCGAAGTATCTTAAAGGAAAAAGTACAAATGGGCAGCAAGTACCTGAAAAACGCCCCACATGGCTGGGCTTCAGGGAGCTGCAGATCAAAACGACACTGAGACTCCCTCTCCCTCCAGCCCCCACCAGGGCTGGCAGGGGTGGGAGCGAGGCACAGGCACGTGATGCTGGTGGGGCTGCCCATCAGTGCGACTCCTGGAGAGCAGCATGGAGGCTCCCCGGGGGGCCGGAACCACGCAGGACCCAGCAATTCCACCTTCAAGGAGCTAAGACGGGTGTGACACAGCGATGCATGCACACCCCCATTCACAGCAGGGCAACTCACAAGAGCCAGGCCTTGGACGAGCCCAGGTGCCCTTCAACACAGGAATGGGTAGAGAAACTGGTGCAGGTACACAATGGAGCTCTGCCCAGCCACAAAGACTCAGACTGCGGTGTTTGCTGGAAAATGGAAGGCACTGGAGAAGGTCATGCTGCTTGAGATTCAAAGTCAAATGTTTTCTCTCAGATGAGGAAGCCAGAAAGAAATGAGCAATTCTTAAAAAGTAGGCCTCATGAAAACAGAAGGGAGAACAGGGAGAGGAGAAAGGGGTCCGGGGGAAGGGGAACAGGAAAGGGAGGAGCTGCAAACTGACCAACTGGCCGCTGCATGGGTGGCTGTGTCACAGTGAGCCCCACGTTGTGCGTGTCGGTGATGCGCCTAGTTTAAAAACCAACAAGTAGAAGGAAGACCAGCAGAGAGAAAAAGGACCAGGGAGGGAGGAGGGAGAGAGGGAAAGTACTGGGGTTGATACTGTTCTCCACCACAGACAGTGGGGACAACTGGAAACGGAGGGACAGAGAGACAGGTGAACACACCCGGCACGGAGCCACGGAGGACTTTTAGCAGCAGAGATGACGCTGCATGCACGCTGAGGACACCAGGCCCCGCGAAGGCCAGACCCCAAGGCCACCCTCAGCAAGATGCCACTTGGTCCAATATTGAGAATAGGGAAGCAGATGGACGCAGCCTCTTAGCCGCTGCTGGAAGACTGGCAGGCTGGTGGGTGGGGCCGACTGGCAGCGGCCAGGGGCTGCAGGCACGGAGGAAGCAGTTCCTGATGAGACGGTGGTAACATCAGCATAGCAGGTGACCACATACACTCACTCCACCAAAAAACAACACAAATGGGTCATTAACAACACCGGGTGAATTATTCCTCCATAAAAACACCCACTAGGTACTCCTGCTGAGGTTCTCCGTCTGCTTCAGAGGAACTGGGGAGGCCTGAGGCAGGGCTGCTGGGCAGACGGACTAACCTGGCTCTTCAGGGTTCCCTCCCCACCTTGGAGATAAGAGGCTTCCCGGACCAGGGCAGCCAAGCAAAGGCTAAAAGGACACGGAGAAGGGAGACATAGGCACTTGACCAAAAGTGGCAGGCAGTGCTGACAGGGAGTGTCACAGCCATGTGCACCCACCGCCCCTCCCCAGGCTGAGGGAGGGGCTCCAGCTCAGGAGGACAGTGGCTTCCCCTCCACTGGCCGGCAGTGTGGGCAGAGGTCTACAACCCAGGATGAGTGCTGGCCCAGCAAGGTGGCTGGCACTGTGTGACAGAGGCAATTCCAGCCTTCCACCAGGTGTGACCCAGACTGAAGTCACAGTGACGGCCACATGCACTGTGCAGGTGATCTTGGAGAAGAAGCGTGAACACCTGACTCTTGCACAAGGCCCTGCCATATGCTATGTATATCAATTTGGAGAAACTTTGACAACATTCATCAAAAGCTAAGAAGTGAGAACATTGATTCAGCAATTGATTACTCTTGTAAAGACTGTTATAGAGAAATAATTACACAAATATTAAAAATGTGTTTGAAAGGATGCTCATTGTGGTGTTCTATGTATTTCAAAAGCGCTGGAAGCTACCTTAATATAAAACAGGCTGTGAATCAAGCACACGGCGACACACCATCTTAGAGACCTGATGCAGCTCTCAAGGCAAGGTGGGTGAAAATCAGGCTGACCAACATTATGTGCAACAGGGCCTCTTTCTCCTACGTGTGTGCATGTGCGGGTATAAACACAGAAGTCCCACACACAAGCAGGCAGGCGAGTAACACATGCAGGGGAGAAACACTCGGAGCTTCCACCCTAGCAGGTTAGCAGTGGTATCTCATCAATGACTAAATGCTGAGAGTCGAATGACGCATGGCATTTTTGCCAGAACAGAGTGGTTGAAAGGTGAAGCCAGCAGGCCATTGAGATGATGATGGTTATGTTAAGCTGTGTATTCAATTGTATATTAGACCCCTGCTCTCTGCCTCAGGCGCCCGGCTACTTTGGAGTTCTCAAGCTACTTAGGAGGTCTCCCAGGGATTCCTGGGGAGTTCCTGTTGGTTGGGGAAGTGCTGGAGGAGGGATTTCCAGACATGGGTTGGATTTTCAGAAAGGGCCACTGAGACAATAAAAATTACTTGAAAATCAGAAAGACCAGTATGGGTTCCTCAATGGACCCTGACTAAAGAAAAGATACAAATAGCCCATGACCTGGTCAAACAACAATTAGCGGAGGGACATATACAACCTTCCATGTCTCCCCATAATACTCCCATTTTTGTCATCAAAAAGAAATCTGGTAAATGTAGATTATTGCAAGATTTAAGAGCCATTAATAATGAGATGGTTACTATGGGACCTGCTCAATCGGGGATTCCTCAATTGTCTGCTTTGCCAAAAACCTGGTATGTTTTAGCTATAGATATTAAAGATTGTTTTTTTTCAATTCCAATTCATCCTGAGGATAGTCCACATTTTGCATTTACTATCCCTGCACTGAATCATGAAGGTCCTGATCAGAGATATGAATGGAAAGTACTCCCTCAAGGGATGGCTAACAGCCCAACTATGTGTCAAATTTATGTTAACAAAGTAATCCAGCCACTTAGAAATCAAAATCCTGAACTACAAATATTTCACTATATGGATGATGTATTATTAGCACACAAAGATAAAAACACATTGCTAGAATGTTATGCCACACTTACAAATTTACCTAAAAATTATAATCTAGAGATAGCAATAGATAAAGTACAATTAAACTTTCCAATTAATTATTTAGGAGTTCTATTATCCTTAACCATGGTCCATCCACCAAAAATTCAAATACGAGTAGATCAACTCAAATCACTTAACGACTTTCAAAAGTTATTAGGAGACATAAATTGGATAAGGCCTTATCTAGGCATACCAACAGGAGAGTTGGGACCTTTATTTGATATCCTAAAAGGTCCATCAGATCCAAATTCACCCCTAATGTTAACGCCTGAAGCAATAAAGGCATTAAAAATTATTGAAACATATATGGAAAATATGCATTTGGATAGAATTGATATAAGTTTGCCTTTATTATTTATTGTAATACCAACAAAAATATTCCTACAGGAGTATTTTGGCAAGAAGGTTCATTATTGTGGATACATTTATCTTATTCTCCTAACACTATTCTTACTAGGTATCCTGAGGCTGTAGGACAATTAATACTCAAAGGAATAAAAGCAGCAAAGGGAGTGTTTGGAATGTCTCCCAATAAAATTATTACTCCATATACTATGGATCAAATTGATGTTAGCTAATGATTTAAATACTTGGGCAATAATCATGTGTAAATCTAATGTTTCATTTGATAATCACTTTCCATCTAATCCTTTGTTGTCTTTTTGGTCTTCGCATCCTGTAGTTTTTCCAAAAATGACAAGAAAAACACCTATCATGAATGCTCCAAATATATTCACTGATGGGTCAAATAATGGTACAGCAGCAGTAGTTACCCTTGATCAAACTTTTACATTTTTAGTACCCAAACAATCAGCTCAAAAGGTAGAGCTTAATGCAGTTTTACAAGCTTTTGTGATGTTTAAAGATTCTGTATTTAATTTATTTTCTGATAGTCAATATATAGTTAATGCTATAGTATCCCTTGAAGATGCTGGTAGGATTTCCCCTTCCTCTACTGTTTTCTCTTTGTTTTCCGCTATACAAAGTCTAATCTGGGACCGAAAAGATCCATTCTTTATAGGACATATCAGGGCACATACAGGATTGCCCAGTGCCCTTAGTTTGGGCAATGATTTAGCAGATAAAACTACACATGACATACATATTTTCTCTACAATAGAAGAAGCTACAAACTTTCATAAAAGGTTCCATGTCAATGCTAATACTTTACAAAAGCATTTTAAAATAACAAAGGAACAAGCTAGATAAATAATAAAACAATGTCAAAATTGTGTGACCTTTTTACCACAAGTTAATCTTGGAGTCAATCCTAGAGGACTGATACCTAACCATATTTGGCAGATGGACGTCACACACTTGCCAGAATTTGGAAAATTAAAATATTTGCATGTTACAGTTGATACTTCTTCTGGATTTTTGATGGGCTCCCTTCATGATGGAGAAAAAACTAAAGATATTATAGCTCATTGCTTACAAAATTTTGCCACTGTGGGCGTTCCAAAACAGTTAAAACCAGATAATCGTCCTGGTTATACTTCTACCTCTTTTAAACAATTTTGCTCATCATTTGGCATTACTCATATAACATGAATCCCATATAATCCACAGGGACAAGGCATAGTTGAAAGAGCTCATCAAACTATTAAAATGTACTTATTAAAGCAAAAAGAGGGAATTGGGAAGGGGTATATATCCCCCAAAGATAAACTTAAAATAAACTTTTTTACTCTAAATTTTTTAAATTTGGATTCATCAGGGCTTAGTGCTGTGGAAAGGCATATGTATCCAAAAAATGTACATAAGCCTAAGGTACTTTGGAAGGATATTTTAACAGGACAATGGAAAGGTCCTGACCCAGTGATTGTCTGGAGTTGGGGTTCTGTTTGTGTGTTTCCACAGGGAGAACAGCAGCCGATTTGGATTCCAGAGAGACTAACTAAAGCAATTTCTACAGACCAAAAAGAAGATGACTTGGCTCAAATCCATAACAGCTGATATCCTTACATCTGCAACAGTGGTTCTCCCACACCTGGAGGCTAATGAATAAGGAACACCATTAAAGCCTATTTCAAATGTAAAAAACCTTGGGGCTTGCTTGTGGGAATACCTTCAGACCCATTATGCAAGTTACAAGAAAAAGGATGGGATATCCAAAAAAGAGTCAAACCCAGGTGGTAACCAGGATGTTTTTTTCAATATCTATTTTATTATTGCCTTTTCCCACATCATAAAGTTCTATTTTACTTTTTGAGCTCATACAGACCTAGGTTAATGTTTTTCTGAGCAGTTTTATTTTTTGACTGTGGAGTTTTTAAACATTGCAATGGAGATTTCACCTGTGTAGAGCTATAAGGCCTTTACTATTGTCTTATTGTTGTATGTGTGCACACTTGTGTTTTGTGTTGTATGTCTGTATGTGCATATGTCCATATATCATATATGAGGAGCGCTCATGAAAAAGTGGATCCAAATATTTTTATTATTCACATGATTTAATGGTTTAATTTAAATTGGGTAAACAGCTGTTGAGGATTGTTTTAATATGTGAACAAATAAGGAGGTTAATAGATCTGTTTGTTTACTTTCACCTTTCCTTTTCATTATATCTAATTCTATTCAGGATACTAAATTGTTTAGAAAATTGCTTTCTTTTACTGCCTGCTGGAATGTTACATAATTTTTTTTTTTTAGCCATCATTGCCAGAATTCCTATCTTTATCCCAGTGCCGATGAAGACAAAGATAAAACCAAACTACAGCTTCTGCGATAGCTATCACAACAAACTGTATAAACTGATACATCAATGAATAATAATTCAACAAGTGATGCTCAATCAAGAAGTTGATTTACTTTGGGAAGAAATAAACATATTAATAGATTCCTCTGCTTTGAACTGCTTGCAGAACTTGCCTGGACTATGTATCACTTGTTTGCATTGTGGACTATCTGTTGGTGCAGCAAATTGTGGTAGTGCTGGAGTATCTTTGCTGATGGTGCCACCGGTGGTATAATTTTTCCAAAGGAGCCGTCAATTGGCTTGGTGTCGTGGCATTTCTGTATCCTCCTCCCTTCTGCTTGTGATGGTCGTTCAGCTAAAATTTGGGGGCCAACAGAGATGAGGCAAAGAACCTCACCCCCCCACTGGCACCAAGGCCAAATTTGGGGGCCAACAGAGGTGAGGCAAAGAACCTCACCCCCCCACTGGTGCATAGGCCTATCCACAGGTGTGGCTGTATGCTGGACCGGTAATCAGTGATGGGTAAGATCCAATTGCAGTGGTACCAACCTAAGACAGTAGGCTGATGCCTTGAGGTCAGCTCATCCAATGACGGGTAAGGACCATATGTAGAATTGGACAACCTAACAGGCACGGTCCCTAAGCCACATGCTCGGTGTTTAATTAAACAGAAGGGGGGAGATGCTGAGAGCCATAGCCTAATTGGAATGATGCATGGCATTTTTGCCAGAATGGAGTGGTTGAGAGGTGAAGCCAGCAGGCCATTGAGATGATGATGATTATGTTAAGCTGTGTATTCAATTGTATATTAGACCCCTGCTGTCTGCCTCAGGCGCCAGCTACTTTGGAGTTTTCGCGGAGGTCTCATGGGGATTCCTGGGGAGTTCTCATTGGTTGGGGAAGTGCTGGAGGAGGGATTTCCCGTTGGTGTGTGATGTGTCCCAGGGGAAGGCCGCTTGCGTGGCGTTCGCAGGAGTTCGGAAATAAAGTTTGTTCCTGCTTGAGTGGCTCGTGATTTGTGCCCAGCCAGACTGTGGCAACTAAAAACTGTTGTCATCTTTTTCTTTGCTTTATTTTGTATATTTATGTTTAGTTCCCAAAATAATATATATTATTTCTTTTAAAAGGCACTTAGAAATAATATCTCAGAAGGTAAAATAAACAATTTTTCTCTACCTGTAGCTTACATTTAATAAATGACTACATATTTACACAAATTCTACCAAGGATGGAGTTGACTTTTTGTCATGGCCAAATTGCTCATTAAGTCCACACTATGACCAAGGGTTCATCGGGGCTGGCTCTTGTCCTGCAGTGGCTGACACCAGCACACCAGGCAGGCTCTCTCTATGCACTCCTGCTTTAAACTTCTGTTGGATACCCATTAGCGCAAACGCTTCAGAATCTCCACAAGCCTGCCCATGGGGTTCGTCTGGGGAACTCTGCCACCGTCCCCTTTCCCTTGGTACCCTGTTGACCCTTGGAGATAAAAGTGGCCACATTACTTCAATTCACAAACTTCCTTAGCACTGTCAATAGTAGAATCAGATGTGTCACAGGAATCCTATGTGCTGAGTGTAGCTGACTTATTTTAAGACAAATTTCTAAAGCTGGGTTTATAAATCATTTACAAAGAGATTGAACAGAACCAAAATTACAGCCCAACTGTCAAATTCCTGCAGGGTGACCACAGTGTGCTCAGGGCCAGAGGCCACAGCAGTGAGTGCTTGCAGAGCAGAGGGCCTTGCCAGACCATCAGGAACACATATCTCCTGCTTGCCAGATATTAGGTCAACACCATTAAATATAATGTGAACCATCTTCCATGGCCCCGGCTCAAAAGCTGCGAACACAAACAGCCGCACTCAGGCCCTGGCATGCAGGCGCCTCTCACCGAGGGCCATGTGCTGCCCAGACTCCTCCACTCTGCTCTGGAGCCCAGGCCTTCCAGGGGAGGACGAAGAAGACCCTCGGGGACCAGCTTTCGGATCTGCCTTCCTCCTGTCCTTCCCTTTACAGGTTTCTTGGGCTGTATGTCGAGGCTGACAAGCGCTGCTCTGTTCTGCAGGAGATGCACACACCAGGCCTCCTGCCCTTGGCTTCCAGCACCCCCAACTGTGTGGGATGCAGGCGAGCAAACAGCCCACTGTGCAAAAGCAGGCAGGATCTGGGCTCCGGCTCTGAGGCTTCCCCAGCTCACGCACAGTAGGTACGTGCAGTGTGTGTAAGGCTGCTAGCATTTGGTGCTGGTCTAACAGGACACTGTTGGAGGAGAGGAGGTCAGAGTTTAAGGCCTCACCTCCTTAGCTTCCCTCCTGGCGAGGAGTTTAACCTCTGTGTTGTGAATTCAATTCAAGTCATGCATCAGCTACCAAAAGGCTGGCCTCTACATCTTCCCAGAGTCATAGGGAAAATTCTGTGATCAGAGAGCATTGCACTTCTAAAAGGCAGCACAGACTTCCTAACACACACACACACACACACACACACACACACGCCTTATTCCTGGGACCGGCCACATCATCCTGTGTGAGCACCTACCAGCAAGCATTCCATACCAATCCCATGTCCCCCAACACTGTCTGTTGTCATCTGCTCACACCTGTGCCGTCTGCCTTCCACACGAGGCTCAGCTCCATGGAACCAGGGTCACACCAGCCCTTTCATGCCTTTCAACCCAATAACTATTTGTTGAACAGTGGATTGCATTTTGTACTTTAAGTTATACTTTCTTGTTTTCATAGTCATTAGGCGGCCTTTCCAGGTTTTCTTGTTTTCCAAGGTCAATTTCACTCTCAAGTTGCAAGTAGACACTTGTGGTAGAGGGTTAGAAGGCGATGAATTTTTCTGGAATTAAGAACATCAGTGCTGACCCTGACCCTACCCTCGCCTGGACACAAAGGCAGTGGCATCCTGATCCCAGGGAGGTCTGTACCTGACATGGGGACAGAAGCTGCATCCTCTGCCATGCAGAGTGGAAGCACCTGGAGAAGAGAGAGGACCTGCACGTGCAGAAGGCATCCTTTAGGAGCACAGGCACACAGCCTCTGCTGACACTGCCACACGCACCACTTGCCTGCTGACAGCCCAGGGCTTATGCCAAACGCAGACTCTGGACATGGTGTCTTGGGAGATCAGGGTCTTGGGGAAACAGGAGAGAAAGTCAGCAGCTGGTGAGGGGCCAGCTGCAAGACGGGGGGTCCTCAGGAAAAGAGGGTCCTCCGGAGCATGTGCAGGGGCAGGGGTGGCCCTGACAGGCGGGCAGAAGGAGCCAAGGAGACCACTGGGATGAGGTTCTCCAGAAAGACAAAACCTGAGCACAAGCACGCAGCAAGGGCAAGGCTGCCCTGGACAGTAAAAGACTTGCAGGAAAGCAGGAGTCCAGCAGAGGGCAGTGAGGCACAGAAAGAACCAGACTGGCATCTCAAACCCAGGTGGAAGAGCCACTGCAGTGACAGCTGTGACCACGAGGGGGCAGTGCTATATATGTGCTGAGGAAGAGCCCCAAGACAGTGGTGCCCAGCCTAGCTGAACCTCCCAAGTGTCCCCAGACAAGAGGCCTGGGCTTAGGTCCAGGTAGACATTTAAATGGTGACACATCCCCAGGCTCGGAGAGTGTCAGACGTGTCAGAGAGGCAGACAGGCCCACATGGAAGTCCTACCTCTGCACAGCAAGTGAAGGAGCAACAAGTACATGGCCCAGAGCAAAGTGGCCACAGACCCTAGGGGAAGGAGTTCAGTGTGCACAGGGCCTCGCAGGGAGGAGCTCCATGTGCACAGAGACCAGGGGACAGGAGCTCCCTGTGCACAGAGACCAGGGGACAGGAGCTCCTTGTGCAAAGAGCCCAGGGGACAGGAGCTTAGTGTGCACAGAGCCCAGGAGACAGGAGCTTAGTGTGCACAGAGCCCAGGAGACAGGAGCTCCCTGTGCAAAGAGCCCAGGGGACAGGAGCTCCCTGTGCAAAGAGCCCAGGAGACAGGAGCTCCTTGTGCAAAGAGCCCAGGGGACAGGAGCTCCCTGTGCAAAGAGCCCAGGGGACAGGAGCTCCCTGTGCAAAGAGCCCAGGAGACAGAAGCTCCTTGTGCAAAGAGCCCAGGGGACAGGAGCTTAGTGTGCACAGAGCCCTGGAGACAGGAGTTCCTTGTGAAAAGAGCCCAGGGGACAGGAGCTCCCTGTGCAAAGAGACCAGGGGACAGGAGCTCCCTGTGCAAAGAGACCAGGAGACAGGAGCTCCCTGTGCAAAGAGACCAGGAGACAGGAGCTCCCTGTGCAAAGAGACCAGGGGACAGGAGCTCCCTGTGCACAGAGCCCAGGAGACAGGAGCTCCCTGTGCAAAGAGCCCAGGGGACAGGAGCTCCCTGTGCAAAGAGCCCAGGAGACAGGAGCTCCCTGTGCAAAGAGCCCAGGAGACAGGAGCTCCTTGTGCACAGAGCCCAGGGGACAGGAGCTCCCTGTGCAAAGAGACCAGGGGACAGGAGCTCCCTGTGCACAGAGACCAAGGGACAGGAGCTCCCTGTGCACAGAGCCCAGGGGACAGGAGCTCCCTGTGCAAAGAGACCAGGGGACAGGAGCTCCCTGTGCACAGAGACCAAGGGACAGGAGCTCCCTGTGCACAGAGCCCAGGGGACAGGAGTTCTCTGTACACAGAGCCCAGGGGACAGGAGCTCCCTGTACACAGAGCCTCAGTGACAGGAGCTCCCTGTGCACAGAGCCCAGGGGACAGGAGCTCCCTGTGCAAAGAGACCAGGGGACAGGAGCTCCCTGTGCACAGAGACCAAGGGACAGGAGCTCCCTGTGCACAGAGCCCAGGGGACAGGAGCTCCCTGTACACAGAGCCTCAGTGACAGGAGCTCCCTGTACACAGAGCCTCAGTGACAGGAGCTCCCTGTGCACAGAGCCCAGGGGACAGGAGCTCCCTGTGCACAGAGCCCAGGGGACAGGAGCTCCCTGTACACAGAGCCTCAGTGACAGGAGCTCCCTGTGCACAGAGCCCAGGGGACAGGAGCTCCCTGTGCACAGAGCCCAGGGGACAGGAGCTCCCTGTGCACAGAGCCCAGGGGACAGGAGCTCCCTGTGCACAGAGCCCAGGGGACAGGAGCTCCCTGTGCACAGAACTTTGGAGGGGTGTCCTTAATATAAATTAAAATAATCTCAGGTTTAACCATAAATTTAACCTGAGATTACACCATAAACTTTACCTGCTTGATATATTTATGGTGTTCCCAAAGCCTGGGTGAGGAGGATGGGAAAAGGACACCCAGTAGCAGCAGCCAGTCATACCACCACCATAATGGCCACTGTTTTTGCCACAGGCAGTGAGGGAGATGGTGGTCCCATGAGCGGCGTGATCACCACCTGGCAATGGCTCTGTAGCAGGAAGCCTGTGTGCACGTGTGCTCATGCATGTTCTGCCTAACTACCCATGAGACCCCCAGCAGAATGATGGCCACAAGTGGCGAGACCAGGGTCCGGTCCTCTCCCCACTTTGGGGAGGCATGGGTCTCTCCTGGTCAAGCATCATGTTAACGTGAGTTTCCACAGGTGGCCCTCCCAGTTTGAAGGAGACCCTTCTGGTTTGTGTCACAGGTGGACTCTGGTCCAGTGAGCAGCGTGTGTCTGTGTCTGTGGCGCTGCCATACTGACGAGGTGCGCTGTGTAACTCATCTCCGCTTGCCGCGCTCCAGGGGTGACGGGCTGAGTGCGTGGGCCCACGTCCATGACCCTTTCCACGGGAGGCTGGATCTGGTTTGCGGACACCACCTGAGGACATTGCATGTATATTCATGGGAGAGGGAGGTCAGGGTTTTCTCTCCTGCGGCGAGGTTTTGCCTGGTTTGGTGTCAGAGTACTTGTGGTCTCACAGAGCGACACCCGGAGCCCCTTCTTCCTGCTGGAGGCCTGGAAACCCGATGTCCCTTCTCCTTCACCTGCCGCCAGGGAAGCCATCTTGCCCTGGGCTGCTCCTCGCGGGAAGTTCCTAGTCGCCTGCTCAACCTCTGTGGGGATCCACCAGACTTTCCTCAGGGACAGAGTCTTCATGGGACGGTGTCTGTGGCGGTCAGCTTTCCCTGCTGTGACCAGCTGCCTGAGGAAGACAACTGAAAGCAGGAAAGGCTTCTCTGGGGTCAGTTTCAGGAATCCCAGTCCATGGGGGCCCAGGGCCCTGAGCCTGCGGGGAGGCAGCAGGGAAGCAGAGAGGCGGGGTGGAGGGCCGGCACGTCCCAGTGACCACGGCTCCCGACCAGGCCCTACCTCCCAACAGTGCCCCCAGCTGGGCCCAGGCTGCCCCACGGGAGCCATGGGGGACACGGAAGAGGATGGCCATGTCCATTCATGCGCACTGTCTTCTCCTTCGCCAGGCGAGCCCTCTGTGCAGCTGCAGGTCTCCGACCTTTCTGTGCAGTTGGCCATGGAGTCCGCTTCCACTCCTGACTGGCTGCTGCTACTGGGTGTCCTTTTCCCATCCTCCTCACCCAGGCTTTGGGAACACCATAAATATATCAAGCAGGTAAAGTTTATGGTGTAATCTCAGGTTAAATTTATGGTTAAACCTGAGATTATTTTAATTTATATTAAGGACAATTTAGCATCAACATCTGTGAATACATATTTAACTGCCCTGAGATTTACTGAAAGTATGGTTTTTTTAAAATAGTTTATCTAGAAAACAAAGTAGTAGCTTGTTTTTCACAGGCAAAACCCTAAATCGTACTGAAACGCCGTGGTGGTCTGATGGAGCAGAGCCAGGCCAGGCTTCAGGAAGCCTCTGCGGTGCCTGCCCAGTGGCACACGAGCTCCAAACGTCCCAGTAAGCCCCTGGCTTTCCTTAGGCCACAGAAGCCACCGACACTTCAAGGCAGCACTAAGGCTACGCGGCTGTTTGACACCTGCCCATCATGAGGCGCGGCTCCATCACCATCCCAGAACCTACCGGGCAGTGGACGGGTCTTCAGAACCACAGGACACGCAGAGCTTGGGGCGCTCCCGCGTCAGGAAGCCAGCCCAGCGCCCACGTCGCCGCCACATGATTTTCCTGAAGAATCAGAGACTCATTGCTAGATCTTAGGCCTGACAATCGTTACGGGGAATTCCAAGAAATATTTCAAATTCTTAAACCCAGTAACTGAGGAAAAATAAACTAACTTACCAGAAATCATGACTTTTTCTTCTTTTAAAATTTATCATAAGTCATGGAAATCCAAGGCAAAACTAAAGGCAATAAAGTACTTTCCCACAGCTCACTTGTCCTGGGAAGCGGGGCTCTGCCTCCACCCAGACGTACCCAACAGCTAAAGCCGCTGCGGCTAGGTTCTCTGGTGTCCGCCATGACCACCCACACCCGGGACCCAGCGTGCCTGGAGCTGGCCCTGCAAGGGCTGGTGGGTCAGAGCCAGCCAGGGAGGAGACCAGAAGGAGGTGAGGGCACACTCCCTGCAGAGCAAGGACCTGGTGAGACCCAGCGGGAAGTGCCGATGCCAAGCCATCCTTTTCCCATGTTCTTTGATGTACAGGAATTGAAACCCAAGCACCTACCAGACGGAGGCTCCTTCACAGGAGCGAGACAGAGGTTGCCAGCAGGCCTACAGATCATCTCCGGAAAACACCAAGCTACCCTTCTGTGCCAACAAGAAAAAGAGACTTGAGGGAGTAAAGAGGAAGTTCTGGGCTAATTCTTCACACAGGGTCTCCTGCGGTCCACCCTGAGAACCTGCTCCTTTAAGACTCCTGCAGGGGAAGCCCTAAGACACATCAGAGCCCGTTTCCATGGGATCTGCACCCCCCAGTGTGCTCAGGACACCCCACTGTCCCCACAAAGTGGGCCGCGTGATCCCAACCTCCACATTCACACAGATAGTCATCAGACATCTACAAGACAGATTTCCAGTGCTGGATATTTTTATGAGCCTGATACTAACTGCTGCTGTGATAAATCCAGGTATTTCTAGACACCTGGGTCTCACACTTGAAGTTTGGAGCTAACAAAACTGGGCTTATTCTGATTGCTTAAAAATAACAAGCACTATTGTAGTGGCACCCCCTTTCTCCACAGAAAAGACTTAACTGGGCTTCTCCAGAAATCTTCTCCATGGCTGATTTTAGGACTGTCAGCAAAGAGTCTCTGCAGAAGAGTTCTGTGTAGAAAAACTTCCTATTTTTGTGTCGCCCTGTTTTATTTGGCCACTTGCCAGGAAGAAATCAGCACTCCAGGTGCTGGACACCCCCCAGTGTAGTAGTTTGTAGAAATGTGTAAACAAGGCCTCTGGCCTCCAGCTGGGCTTCACAGCACTCAAGAGCATGCAGTCTAAACTGCAGGTTTTCAGTCTTCCCTTCAGTGCCTTCAGGTCTGCCCAGCACCATCGCCCGCGAGGCCCTGAGGCGCCAGCACAGGTCCTCAGCTGCCCCAACAGCCTAGAGAACAGCCCAGACAATGAAGCCCAAGGCCCCACGCCCTTCTCCTCAAAGGGAATTCTCTAAGTTTCACTGATTCTCCATCTGGAACACTAGGAGCGTTTTCTAAAATCAGAGAGTATTTTTTCCCACATTTTAGTAACTCTCCACACGTTGAAAGACACCCAGGTGATGCAAATGGCTTATTCAGGTGAGACTCATCACCTCTCAGGAACTTCCAGGTTCTGGCTCTAGGTGGAAGAATCTGGCAGTTGCCACTCTGTCCTGACGTGAACAGCCAAACAGCATGGAAACCGGCACCTTCCCTGCATCCCGCAAGCTAAGCTGCTGCCCCAAACCGAACACAAGCAGACCAAGGAGCCACGGCTGTCCGGGGCTGAGTCCTGTGCAAAGCAGGCCAGGTGGAGAAGCTCCAGCTGCCCAGGACAGACCACGAGGGTCAGCGGGTCAAGCCTGGGAGCGGAGCACTCCGGGGGCTGGGCGGCAGGGGTCCCTACCAAAGTGAGAAGGTGAAACCCCCTGCTCCCTGCTGGGGAGGGGAAAGGAGCCCTTAAAACGGTCCCCAGCAGCCGCTCTCCTCAAAGGTCACGCTGAGACCAGCCAACCAGAGCCCAACACGTGGTGTTCATCAGAGCTACTGGGCCCACACGGGGGGCCAGCAGGCGTGAGAAGGCCATTGTCCTGGGCCCGGGCTCACTAAGAGTGGCGAGCTGACTGCAGGGCTGCAGAGTTCCTCCCAAACCAGCGGCAGCCTCAGCAGCAGCTCCTTGCACCCGTGCATCAGGCCCACCTACCCACAAAAGTTTATGACCACACTAAGGACAAAAATGCAGTTTGAAGAGGTAGAGTCAGCGTCAGAACCAGATTCTGACATGGCAGGGATGTTCAAAATGGAAAAACTGGAACTTAAAAGAACAGTTGAGGGGCCACAGGGCTCCAATGGGCAGAGAAGACAGCACACCAAAACAGACAGCAATGGACGCTCAGGGATGGGAATCCCAAGAAAGACCAGAAGTACATGCTGGAGAGGAGGAGCACGTTAACCAGACATGGAGATGCCGAGATGGCTGATGGTGGACTGGCCATGCTGAGTGAAGAGTATCTGAGCTGAGTGAGCACCAGGGGAACTACCCAATGGAAAGCAAGGAGGATGAAGGACAGAGGGGCAGAAAGGGGCCCTGGCATGTGGGCAGCACAGGAGCCTGGCTGCAGGGGCACCTGTCCATTCCAAGGCAGCATTCACACACCCAGACACCAGCCCAGGCGAGGAAACTGTGGACTGACACCTCCCATGGATGTCACACAGAATCCTCAATATTGGAAAATCTAACCAACAAAGCAAAAGATGATACCCCATGACCAAGTGGTATCCTCCAGGCCTGCAAGGCAGGTTCACCATTCAAAAATAAATAACACAAGCCATCACATCAACCAACTAAAGCAAAATCACATGACCCCATCAACCGTGGAGAAAGAGCATTCAATAAAATCCAACACCCACTCATGATAAAAATTCTTGGCAAACTAAGAAGACAAGAGAACTTCCTTGACTTGATAAAGAATATCTACAAAAACTCTACAGATTACAATGAACTTAAAGACAAGAAGCTTGAAACTTTCCCACCAAGATCAGGAACAAGGCCACAGTGTCTTTTCTCACCAATCCCTTTCAACATCATACTGGAAATACTGGATAATGTAATAAAAAATGAAAAGGAAATAAAAGACATACAGATTGGGAAGAAAAAAAAAGAAAATGTGTTTGCTCATAAAACATGTATCCATATAGACTATGCAAAAGAATCTATCTAAAAATCTGGAAATAATAGTGATTATAGCCAGCTACAGGACCCAGGTTTAATAGACAGAAGTCAGTGCTCTTCTATGCATTAGCAGTGAACAAGTGGAACTTCAGATCTAAACTATGATACATTCCCAATGACACACCAAAAATTAAAATATTTAGGTATAATTCTAAGAAAATATGTATAAGATCTAAATGAGAAAAAACACAAACCTCTGATGAGTGACATAAAAAGTAAACATATATAAAGAGGTTCTGCATGCCCCTGCCTAGAAAGATGCACAGCATCAGTTCTTCCAAACTCAGTCGAGTCCAAATCCCAGCCTTATTCTCTGGCTGTCGACAAACTGATTCTGAAGTTTACATGGAGTGGCAAAAGCCCCCCGAGAGCTGAAGCCAGGCTGAAGAGTGAGTGAAGAGCAGCAGCCAAGGAGGGGTGCTGCCGGCCGAGAGGCAGACAGGGCCGACCAAGAGAACAGAGCAGCCAGAGGCGCCTGGCCACACCAGTCAGCAGCAGGGCTCGGCCCAGCAGCAAAGGCTGCTCAGGAGGACGGCGCCTTCCAATAAATGGTGCTGAGCACACGGGTGCACACGCGAAAACCGCCACACCCCAGCCGTCTGGAGCAGAGCTCGCCCCTTCCACAAAGTCAGCTGAGGGGGGTCACAGGCTTCCACGTGGGTGCAAAACTGGAACTCTCCTAGGAGGAAACAGGAGATGGCCTTGGTGGCCTTGGGTTTGGGGGCTACTTTTAAACATAACAGAAAGGACCAAGACTCATAAAGGAAAGAATGGATAGGCTAGACTTCATTCAGATTAAGACCTTTTGCTCTGTGAAAGCAAGGGCGAGCCTCACTCTGGGAGAGGTGTCTGTGAAAGGTGCCTCCTCCCCAGCCCCCCCCCCCCCCCCCCCCCGGCTCCTGCAGCCCTGAGCCTGCAGCCCTTCCCTGGGCCTCCAGCCAGCGCCGCGCCACGGGAACGCCTGGAAACTGCGCCCACCTGGCCAGAGGTGCCGAGGCACAGGTGCTCCAGCCCACCACCGCCCGTCCCCAGAGCCGCAGGCAGGGTGCCCAGGAGCCCAGGGACTGGCCCTGTGCCGCTGCGGCATGTCATTCCATCAGGGTTCTGCTTTGTTTTGGTTTTTGGCATTTACTCTTTGGCTCACATTTTTGAAATCATTTTTCTTTTCTCTCCTTTTTCTCCTTTTAACACCCCATTTTCCTTCCTTTCCCCCGCGTTGCATCCACCCCGGCCTCTCCCTGACCTTCTGTTGCCTTTCCTTTTATCTGTGTCCTTTCTTAGCTTTTTAGCCTATTCCTTATCATTTCTGCCCCTGCTCTTCCTGCTGGTTTCACTTTGTGTCTGGTCTGCTGCCGTCTGCTATTGTGACTGTGCTTAGCTTCCTCTTTCTATGCCATGCTGGGACCAAGCCCAGCACCCTGAGCCCACCCAGCTAAGACCCAGCCCTACCCCACCCAAGACGCAGCCCTGTTCAGGTCAGCAGACACTTCTACTAAAGAACGGGAAGTAAAATCCCTGCAGATGACCTGTCCACACAGGCTCTGGCTCCTGCATGTGGACAGCAGAAAGAAATACAGAGACGGTGGACACCTTGCCAACAAGGGGCCGCCGCAGGGTCACCCCCACGCCTTCGAGAACACACTGAAGACTAGACTGGAGCAGCAACTACAGACCAATATCCCTGATGAACACACATGCAAACATTCTCGATAAAGTGTTCCCGAGTGAAACTCAGCATAGCTCATGGTCAAGTTGGTCCACTCCAAGGTGCAAGGATCGCTAAACATACGAAAACCACTGAAGATAACACAGCACGTCAGTAGAAACAACAGTAGAAATCACCTGTTCACCTTACTAGATGCAGAAAGAGACTGATAAAATTCAACACCCCTTCATGATAAGTGCCCTAAAGAAACTAGGTAAGAAGGATGGTACCTCCAAGTAATAGAGGGGGATGAACCAGTGAACAAATTCAGCAAAGTATCAGGGCCCTACATACACAAAGAGCAGTAGTGTTTTGTTTTAGTCAGCTTTGTTGCTGCTGTTATAAAAGACCCACCAGCACAACTGTAGAAGAGGAAAAGTTTATTTGAGGGCTCACGGTTTCAGAGATCTTAGTCCATAGAGGGCTGGCTCCACTCCTCAGGACTCGAGGTGAGGCAGAACCTCACCTCGTGATTGATTATTGCATAGAATTAAAAACCTTCTGTACATGGTGGAAGAGTGCGGCAGGGGGAGCAGCTCATAATGGTGATCAGCAAGCAGACAGTGAGGCAGTCCAGCCTCCAGACACACAATAAATAAGCCATAGCCACGCCCCAATGCCCCCTCCTCCAGCCACACCCACCACTTCAGAGTCCACTCAGTTAATCCCCGCAGGGGATTAATTCACTGACTGGGTTAAGACTCACAACCAATCATTTCTCCTCTGAACTTTCTCGCATTGTCTCACATGTGAGCTTTTGGGAGACATCTCACATCCAAACCATAACACCTTTCTATACCAATAATGAACTCACTGAGAAACCAGGAAAACAACCTAATTCACTACAGCCTCCAAAAACATGACCAAGGAACAAATCTAACAAGGAGGTGAAAGTCCCTACAATGAAAATCATAGAATGCTAGAAAGACAACAGGAGATGGAAAGATCTCCCATGTTTGTAAGTTGGCAGAATTAATCTGTCTAAATGGGTCAGGTGCCATGGGGCAAAACTGTGATCCCAATGACTTGGGAGGCTGAGGCAGAAGGATTGCAAGTTCAAGGCCAGCCTCAGCAATTTAGTGAGGACCTCAACAACTTAGCAAGACCCTGTCTCAAAACAAAACGTTCAAAAGACTTTGAAACTACTTGAGGGAAACATCGGGGAGACATATAGATATTGGCATAAGCAACAATGTCCTGAATAGGACTCCCACATACTCAGGAAATAAAAACCAGAATTTACAGGGGATTGCATAGAATTAAAAAACCTTCTGCACAGCAAGGGAAACAATCACAGAGTGAAGGACAGCCTACAGAACAGGAAAAAAATCCTGGCAAGCTATTCACCTAACAGAGGACTAATGTCCAGAATACATAAAGAACCCAAAGGAGTTAACATCAAAAAAACAGGTAATCAAACTGATAAACAGGGAAATGAGCTAAAAAGATACTCATAAAATGAAGTTAAAATGGTTAATAAATATTTGCAAAATGCTCAAGATCTCTGGCCATCAGAAAAATGCAGATCAGAACTCACTGCGATTCCATCTGACCCCAATCACAGTGGCTATCACAGATAATAATAGTAGTAGCTAGTGGTTGTGAGGATATGGAGAACAAGGAACCCTGTGCACCACTGGTGGGAATTTAAATCAGTACAGTGGAAAACAGTGTGGAAAGTCCCGGCCATCCTGCTCCTGGGCACGTACACAGAACAAATGAAGCTGGCACACAGGAGACACCACCTGGCCCTGTTCATGGTGGCACCTTGAGGTCAACACTGCTCGGTGCCCATGAACACCTGCAGTGAGACAAGAAAGACTGTGATGACCAAAGAAATGCAGAGGGAAGCCTTGGTTGCAAAGTAAAGTCAACTCAGGAAACACCTGACGGGATCCGTCAGCACCTGGGCCTGTGACCTGCCCCGTCTGGCCCTGCTTGAAGGCCTAGTGAGGGAGGCCCCCATGGACCCTGGCCCACCATAAGGAGCATGTGAGTGACGCAATGTCCAACCGCTCTCCACTGAGTCCCTCGGGCTCCTTCTCTGGAGCAGTAAACAGCCCGCCCGCGGGGCGTCTGCAGCCCTGGGGTTGAACAGGCACCACTCCCGATAGCCAGGGTCTGGAACAAGCCCAGGTGCCCATCGAGGATGCGCGATGGGGAATGGCCACACGTTCCCAAGAAAAGCAGTTGTCTCGGTCCATGCAACACCAGTCATTACGAGGAAAAGCGATGACACCTCAGGATTCTCTGTAGCAGGAAGAAAAGTGGGGCCCTGAACGCCCCCAGCAGAGGACTGGGAAGACAGGCTAGGGTGGAGGAAGCCCTGGGATGGTGCAGCAGCCGGCTGGCTGCCCTCATCTGCGCCTCACTGTGGCGTGCACTTCAGCAGTGAGCCACGTGAAGGACCGCCACAGGTCCCGGCAAGTGAGGGGCAGCGTGAGCGGTGTGCACGTCGGGTTCCCTGAGTCAGAGCTTCAGGCCTGACCAGGCTGAACCGATAGTCCCCAGGCTTAGGCTGAGCCAGCATGGATATTCTTACCCTCCACAGGGGCCTCCTCTATGTTTTAACACAAGGACATCCATCTTTCTTTACAACTGATTTGCTACTGTTATTGCCTTTTCTCTTAATTAAGACAGTTCCTTTAAATTTCATGGTCCTCTTCCTACATACAAATTCTGGTCCTGAGATCTTTGATACCCTGTGCCCCTGGTCCCAGTTCCTGCTTCCTCCCTTCAGCACTCAGGATGGCCACACATGACCCATTTTTCAGACGGTCCTGCCCTCTACATTTCAGCTGGAAGGAGCACAGAGACACCACATGACAAATTCTGTCAGTATTGAAAAACACCCTCTGCATTTCTCTTTCTCGCCATTAAAGGTGCATTTCCTAAGTTCTCCCTGCAGACAGTGAAACCAGATTGATCGTAAGCATTATAAAATTTCACCCAGATAAAGTCTGGCAGATATGAGCAGCATGGGGCAAGAGGTTGCACAGGGAGGTGTACCTGGGGAGCCGCCGGGTTGAAGGCCACTTCAGAGACGGTGTCTGTGTGTCCAGCCAGCCGATGGGAAAATGTGCTGCAGCCCAGGTTGTACACGTAAGCCTAGGAGACAAGAACACGGGTTCTGGGCGGGCTGGGAGTGGGGCAGGCTCCATACCCTGCAGGGGAGGGCCGTCTGCAGCTGATCAGTGTGCAAGCACGTCGCCTCCAGAGAGCACGTGTGGGCTCTCTCCTGGCACACCCCACAGTTCCCCAACAGTTCAGAGCAGGGGTCTGTGTCCACAACTGAGGTTAAGGAGAAGAGATTTCTATTCCAAACTCACCTTAACATCCCCCAGTGCAGGATAAAGATGCCCCCGCGTCCCTCCGGCACCTGCCCTTGGTGTCCCTCTGGCAGCCTGGAGCTGGAGCTGTGCTCACCAGGGCTGCTTGCCGAGGGATCACTGATCACATCATGGGCACACACAGCCACCGGTGCCGTTGGGCTCTTCCTTTAGGGACAGGGAACATCCATGCTGCTGGGGCCTGAGAGGAGAGCACTGCCGAGTGGAGACACCGAGCACCTTCTGAAGATCGTGGTGACGGAGAGACGCCACGCCGCAGCGGGAGGAGGCCTGGCCACTGCTGCTTCCACAGCCTGACGTGGGGACGCCGCTTGTGCCAGACCTTCCCTGGACTCTGCCAGTGGCTGGGGTCTTGGAGTAGGTCTCCAGTGGAGTTCCCAGTAGGGGAAGTGCCTATGTGTCACCTGGAGGCACACACTGCCCTCTACCGTCTGCACACAGTGCTGGTGCAGGGCCAACTCCCCTAACAGGCCTGCAGGCCTCACACCTGCACAGCATGTCACCTGCCGCCAGGTGAGCACCACCAGGCCTGACCTTCGCTCTGGGCCTGAGGCTGCGAGCACAGCTGCTGGAACCACTGCCCACCGTGGTCCTGCCCAGAGGCCAGGGCCCTCTGGCTCGTGGGTCTTGGCTTCTTCAGGACCAGTGAGCCCCAGGCTCTCCTCTCTGTGCAGGCAGAGTATGGGAAGGACCCTAGCAGGGCCCTGCAGGGCCCACGTTTCCGTACTGACAGGAGCCTCTTCCTCAGTGAGTCCAGACCTTCAGGGTCTCCTGACTGAGGGTCAGCTCCTCATGGTTGGTTCATAATGAAGACCATGGAGGTCTGGACCAGGAGGAACTGACCCCCAGTCAGGAGACCCTGAAGGTCTGGACTCACTGAGGAAGAGGCGCTCTCCCAGAGTGCTGGGCGTGCAATTAGGATTCGAAGCACAGCCTCAATTCCAAAGACGAGGAAGCCACAGTGGCCAGGAGAAGAGGGCGAGGTGTGAGCTGGGATAAAAAGCACATGGGGCAGACAGAGGCTGACCCTCAGGAAGCGCAAGGGTGTTGCAGGTAACGAGAGGACACAGGAAGAAAGTGCAGAATGAGAAAACGAGTCCAGCCCAGGAGGACCTCCAGGGTGGGGCCAGGCCAGGTCTCTGGTGCCCAGAGAGGTGAGGCTGTGTTTCCCCAGAGAGCCCAGGAAGCTGTGCCTGCAGCAGGAGGAGGAAGGACGGCCGCTGCGCAGAAGGCTGCAGACCACCAGAGGGTGGGAAGATGGGGCTGCCCCCAGCAGGCCAGGCGGAGCCGCTCGCTGAGTGGTCATGCACACCCTTCACGTGGAACCAGGGTAAATGCACTCATTAAGACAAAAGCCAGGTCCTACAGGAAGCAAACGACTTTACCCAAAACGAAGCTCGTGACCCTTGGTGTCCTCTGCGGGCTGCTACAGGACTTGAGCTCAAGCCCACAGGGATCTCAGGAAACAGCCTGCACAGGTGTGCTGAGCTCGCACCACACACTGTCTTCTCTGCCATCCGGGCAGACAAGAGGGCCCCACGTCCCCAGAGAGCCACTTGGAGCCTAGGGACCACACACACCTGTGTCTGCCTGGAGCTGCAGGCCAAGGCTGCGCCTGCTCCTGGGAGGACCCTGCCCTCCCAGCCCCCTGCTCGCTCCACAGACGCCAGAACAAAGCCAGCTTCTCCCTGGCTGCCATGCACCTTCCGGATTTCCCTGGACACGTCTGAGAACTTCCTTCTTCCTCATCGTGGAGGACCGCAGTAGGGCCACCTGGAAGGGGCACAGTGGCCTCAGGGGGACCAGCCCAGCCCTGGGCTCAACCAGGTGAGACTCGTCCTCTTTGCAGGCAGACACCTTTTTGTCACATTTGCACCAGAAGGAAAACGTTTGGAAAAATATGAAAGATGATTCCTTAAACTTGGTTAAAGACAAAAAGGTCAGATTAAAAGCACTTAGTGAATCACAAATATGATGAATTAAAAGCAAGCTTCACTTAGATCCAAATTAAACTAGAAATAAACTATAAGGAAAACATCTTGAAAGTATCCAGAAAGAAAATCAGCATAAAGGAAGTCCATGGCAGGGAGCACGGCAGGTTCTTGTCAGAGCCACGCATGCAGCTGGGGCCCAGGTGCTGGGGAAGGGCGAACCAGGGCCTCCCGGGCGTCAAGGGCTTCGAGGAAGGCGGGCAGTGCAGGAGCCATACAGCCGAGAGCTGGGCAGAAACCCTCCAGCAGGAAAGCAGCTCCACGGGAAAAGCCAGTGCCGTGGGGCGCAGAGTGCACATGGCGGGATGTGGGTCTTGGCACCAGCCTAGGCCCCACGGCACAGATGGGAAGGAGCTGGGTCCTGGCGGGGCCCACATACACATTTCCTTGAAATGGTGGACGACCATGCCAAGAAGCCGAGAAGGCCGGCCGGACACAGACTCCAGAACACCCAAGCACTCAGCATGCAGCTCGGGCAGCGTGAAGTGGAGTGCTCACAGCACACTGAAATAACCAAACAGGAGAGGCACGGTGACCAAAGAGCAGCAGCCGACACAGGAGACCAGCAGAGACCCGAGGACAGCAGACTGCCCCAGACACCAGTGTCACGCAGCACCCATGGAGAGGAGCCAGCACGTCCAGCCACCTGAAGTCTGAAGTTCAGTCCCAGGCGTGGGCAAGCCACACCAGGGCCCAGCAGGACGGGACCTCAGAAGCCCAAAAGCTGCAATGACACATTGATGCCGAGGGATTCCCATGGAACAGACTCACACTCACACACACACACTCACACACACACACTCACACACACACACACACTCACACACACACTCACACACACTCACACACACTCACACACACTCACACACACACACTCACACACTCACACACTCACACACACTCACTCACATACATACACACACTCACACTCACACACACTCACACACTCACACACACTCACACTCACACACACTCACGCTCACACACACCCTTGCACACACCCTCGCACACACTCACACACACTCACTCACACACACACTCACTCACACACACACTCACACACACTCACACACACACTCACTCACACACACACTCACACACACACACTCACACACACACACACATTCACACACACACTCACACACACACTCACACACACACACACCCTCGCACACACCCTCGCACACACACACTCACACACACTCACACACTCACTCACACACACACTCACACACACACACACACACACTCACTCACACTCACACTCACACACACACCCTCGCACACACACTCTCACACACACACACACACACCCTCGCACACACTCACACACACTCACACACACACTCACACACACACACTCACACACTCACTCACACACACACTCACACACACACACTCACTCACACACACACTCACACACACACTCTCTCACACACTCACACACACACACTCACACTCACTCACACACACACTCACACACACACACCATCGCACACGCTCAAACACAAACTCTCACACACACACACTCACACACACCCTCGCACACTCACACACACACACTCACTCACACACACACACACTCACACACACACTCACGCACACTCACACACACACTCACTCACACACTCACACACACTCACACACACTCACACACACTCACACACGCACTCACACACACACTCATTCACACACCCACACACACACACTCACTCACACACCCAAACACACACACACAGACACACACACTCACACATACACTCACACATACACTCACACACACTCACGCACACTCACACACACACTCACTCATACTAACACACACACTCACACACACACTCACTCACACACTCACTCACACACTCACACACACACTCACACACACACACTCACACACACACACTCACACACACTCACACACACACTCACTCACACACACACTCACACTCACACACACTCACACACACACACACACACCAGTTGTTTTATGTTTTGAATTGTCATAACTGTGTTCTAACAGTGTTGGAGACTGATTTTTTCCCCACAAAATGCATCAATGAAAGCCAAGCCAAGGGGATAGTGTCTGAGGTGGGGCTGCTGGAGGCAGCTGGGCCACGTGGGCTCAGGAGCCTGTGGCCTTCCCCTCCTTCCCCTACTTGCCCTCATGGGAGGACACGGGAAAAGTGGCTATCTGCAAGCCAGCAAGACCCTCTCACTTGGCATGGGTGGACACTGCAAGGCTCTGCCTGAGCACCCCTGGGCAGTGGTCTTTGCAGTCCAGGCAGGCAGCCATGCCCATGCTCGCCCACCTTACGCACCTGCAGAACTGGACCTGCCAAGGTTGACCACAAATACCTTTCAAAACAGCACCTGGGCCCACCTGAGCCATAGCTGGGCAGCCCAGGGTGGCTCCCTGGGGTTGGGGGAGCAGACAGCCCAGGTGTCCTCCCAGGACCAGTGTCCTCCCTCATGCAGTCCTGGCCCCAAGCCCAGCACTGAGTCTGACAGAGTGGCAGCCCCGGAGACCCTGCAGTGCCCACGGGTCCTCTTCTGTCCACTGTGCCCAGCCTCCAGCCTCCTCCTCAGCTGACAGCGTGGGCGCTCACGTGGCTGGCGCTCCTGAGACACCTTTCCACGCTCTGCAGGGTCAGACAGGTTTTCCAATCTCCCTTCTCCTCCCCTTCAGTTGTCGGATTGACTCTTCTCTCCTTGGGTCCCTTGCCTCCCGTCTTGAGGAGCCACGCAGTCCCTCTCCAGCAGACGCCCAGCTCCTCACACTGTGCTCTGCCTTCCCAGCCCCTGAAGAGCCAGGCTCGGCCACGCGCCTGCCCTGGTTTCCAGCACCTGCTTCCTCCCCTCCCCTGCAGCCTCGCTGTGGTGGCCTTCACTGTCCGCGCTTCTGCCAGCATCCGGCCACGCCATGGGTGTGCTCTCTGTGTGTCAGATGCCTGCAGCGATCTCCTGGGCTCCCCGGCCATGCTGTGCCAGCCTGCACCATCCCGCCCCTGCACTGTTTCCACGTGGGCAGCCTCCACGGCAGCTCCCGCTCGCTCGCACCACCTGCTCCTGCACCTGTGGGGTGCTGCCACGCTCAGTGCCACGGCCAGAACTTGGCACGGGCCTTCTGGCTGCGGCCTCACGGGCAAGGGAGGCACAGTCCATCGCGAGGGCCCACAGGTGCCCCTCTGGATGCCATCACAGTGGCAACAGAATTCAGCATGAGTTTTGAGTGGGACACTCACCACAGCCAGCACCCCTGAGGAGAAGGTGTGACGGCGAAACCAGACCTGGCTGGGAGAGGAAACTGCAGACACCCTAGGAAACCAGGGCCGGAAGGGTCAGCTCTCCTCCCCAGCCTTCCTCCAGGGGCCTAAATGGCTGCCCCAGGAGTCTGACTTCTCCCTCTTGATCTGCAAACAGCCCTGGGCCAGGCCCTCCAGGTCTAAGGAGCCTGTGAAAGGGCTCTTCTGCTGTCTCTGGGAGCACGCTCTATGTCAGGGGCCCCACAAGGCCTTCAGCCACACAGACCAGGAACTTTTTAAAAAAGACACAAGTGACAGGAGGGGTCCAAGATGAGCCAAATGACCTCTAAATGTCTAAGGAGCCTGGTCAGGGCTCAGAGCTAGAGTCTCTCTCCTCCGGGCCTGCTGGAGTGAAATAGAGCTTGGATTCTCCTCCTCTCCCAGCGCTGCTGGTGTTCTCTGCCCGTGTGTTTCCACAACAAAAGGACAGAGAAACCAGAGAATGTGGAGGAGAAGGGTCATGTGAAGACAGCGCCCCACCAGTAAGGCCAAGGATGCATCCCCTGGACGGACCCTCCTACACCAGGCAGACGATGGTCTCTAGCATCATGAGCAAGATAACATCTGCAGGGTAGGCCTCCCACGGTGGTGCACCTGACCCCCTGCTGTGTCAGGGACACAGGCATGTTGACAGCTGTGCTCCAGACCCCCTGGAGGTGCAAGCGCTGTGCAGTGGCGGCCAGGGGAAAGGGTAGCTTCCCACAGCACCTGTTCCTTAGGAAAGGCCCCTCACAGCGTCACCTGCATCCCCAGGACACACCACGCAAGGGTGCTCAGAGCGCACGTGCAGTGCTGCGAGAGGCTTGGGCCCGGGTGGGTGCTCCCCAAGTTTCAATAAAGAAGTGGCATCTGTGCCTCCCACGCACGGCCACTGAAGCATGAGACTGGGCACCTCGAGCGACACGGGGCACCCAGCGTGCCCATCCCCAGAGTAACCAGACAGCATCACTAGATTCTGTGTCCCACGTCCCTCACCCACACCTACATGTCTGTCCTCAGCTCCGCAGGCCACAAACCGTCCACAAGGGCTGAAAGCAATTCTGCAGGGGTAGCCACGGTTCGGATGTCCTTCAAAACTGCGCTCACACCTGCGAGGACAGCAAGGAACAGCAGGGGAAACTGAGCACACCTCAACCCAGGTGGAGGAGGCACACCAGCAGCCCTTTCCTTCACAAAAGAAAGAAACTATCATGAGGAAAACTCCTTATTTTTTGCTGCAGTTCTGGGAACTGAACTCTGGGCCTTGCCAAGGAGCCGGGCAAGCTCCCCACCACTGAGCCACACCCTGAATATTTTATGTTCGAGAATTTTAAATGGCAAACAATTAAAGAGATCTTGAAAAGCAATTCAAACACTATTTGATACCATAAATTCTCAAAGATGACAGAACTAGCAATACATGAGCTTTCCCTATATGATCGATATTAAATAACAGTGATCTCTGGAGACTGCTGTACTGCAGGACCTTCCAGATCACCACGGTGCGGGAGGCAGCCTGCCTCTCACAGCAGAGGCTAGGCTCACTTCCCAGCAGAGGAACGGAAGGGCCAGACTCCAGGAAGGGGCCGCGTCTACCCAGGGAGTCAAGGTTCACAAACAGCTACTTACAAAGTACCACTTTTAAAAAGGTCAGAGCATCGTGAGTGAAATAAGCCAGGCTGCAGGACACACACCTGTAAGTGTGCCACAATCAGATGCACTGTTTTGTACGATTATTATGCACAAATTAAAAAAGAGAAAGAATTGGAGCTAGCTTTATGAAGAGAACCTCCGAGCCTTCCCAGGGAAGCGCCTAGCTGCGTGGCCTCCCGGGATGGGTGCCCCAGGGCTCCGCACCACCAACAGGTCCTGACTGGTGGCCCTACGACACCTGCAGAGGGGGCTTTCTCTCTGTTCTGGGACCGAGGGGCACAGGAGTGCCCTGTCGGCTCATGGGGGAAGCGTGTCCTGCACCGTTGAACAGGTGCTGGTCTCATGCACCGACGCCCTGGGTTCTAGCCTAGCGAGGCCCAGCTCAGCCTCCTCAACTGTGCCTGGGTGAGCCACAGCCTCGGCATGTTGGGAAGCCACCGGGCCTCGCTCCCAGCTCCTCCCCGTGGCAGTGCTGGGATACATGCAGGACTTACCTCAGGGTCCTCAGGTCCCACAGTCTCACCCCTTCACCAACGGCTGTGGTCAGGAAAAGATTATAGGCCTGGAACTGCTGGGCCGTAAAGGATGATCCCTGAAATCAGAAGGGAAAAGTCAAGACGGG
This sequence comes from Urocitellus parryii, assembly GCF_045843805.1. NCBI lineage: Eukaryota > Metazoa > Chordata > Mammalia > Rodentia > Sciuridae > Urocitellus > Urocitellus parryii. The sequence goes on along the minus strand of NC_135538.1, from coordinate 638,119 downwards.
TTTCTAAAGGCTGGATTTTAAAGCATTCTGCTGCTGGGCACAGGGGTGCACACGTCAATCCAGCACCTCCAGAGGCTGAGGCAAGAGGATTGCAAGTTGAGGCCAGCCTCAGCAACTTAGCGAGGCCCTGTCTCAAAATAAAAAATGAAAAGGGCTGGGGCTGTAGCTCAGTGGTGTAGCACCCGGGTTTCAGTCCCACTGTAAGTACATGAAGACATCGTGCCACTGACGTCTGACAATACTTCATTCTTTACAGTCAGAAATCAACACAAACCTCTTACTGTAATGATTTCAGAGTCGAACTTGAGAACTTCCACACACAGTCCTGCTCTGCCCCACAGCCTTTCAGTCTGTGGCAAGCTGTGTGTGTGAATATGGTTCCCAGGAGCACATGGCACAGAGAGGGCAGGCAGCCTTGGCTTGTGCGAACTCAGGCCTCAGAACTCACGTGACAGTCATGTCACCAAGGAAGCCATCCTTGGTGTACACGCACTGCCCAGCAGCTGAGGCTGTGCACTGAGCAGAGGGAGCATCGACCGTGAGTCGTCATTTTCTCTGCGTGTCATGCCACCAGAGGCATGGCACCGGATCAGCAGAGGATGACAGAGCAAGGGGCCAGCAGGCTGACATTCCTTTTCCAAGTAAGGGTCACAGCCAGTCAGCACGGCATCCGGGACGCCTCAGTGAGGCCCTGCTTCTGCACCCATCGTCCCACCTAAGACCTCGGAGGTGAGTGCTGAGGCCTGGGCAGCGGGAGGCACCGAGGAGAGGCCCTCAGGTGGCCACCTTCCCTGCTGCTGTCAAAAGATACCCACAGAGTGAGACTCGAGGGAAGGGCACCTGTGGAACCTCTGGCTCGAGACATGATCAACACCTGGAGCCTCGTGAGGGCCCACCTCCCGCTAGCACCTGGCTCTCCAGCTCTCCAGACAAGCTCCAGGCGGGAGTCCCCAAGCACGTCCCCAAGCACGTCCCCAAGCACGTGAGTTTGGAATCCACCTGGAATGACTCTTCTCCAGCAGCAGGAAGCAGAGGGCCCTTCGAGCTCGGCCTGCTCACTGGCACACTTGGCCCGCCTGGGCTCAGCTCTGCCGTCGCATCCCCAACACCACCTCGCTGTGCCCTCCCCCAGCCCCAGGTGGGAGTTGAGCTCAGGTAGCACGGGCCCAGGCGCGGCCCCACACCTGCAGTGCAGCATCCCAGTGTGGCCCAGTGACACTGCACCTGCAGGCCACCTGCTGAGCGCTGCCTGGGAAAGGCACACAGCACAGGAGCTCAACATAGGAAGCCAGAGGCAGAGAGAGCCGTCAACTGCCCGGGGAAAAGAGAGCTTCACAGTCTGTCCACCTGATGGAGGGTGAGGAGGAAGAAACCCACGCAGGAAGGACAGGAATGCACATCAGAAGGCACACGTGAGGTGAACCCACGCGCCCGGTGGCAGGCACAGCACTCATGCCAGCCCACACAGGCTCAGGAAGACCTCTGCAGGAGGACCCCAAGGACAGCAAATCTTCTTCAGAAGGCTGAGTGGAGTGGGTGGCACATGCACAGAGCCTGAGCAGAAATGGTCCTGAAACACAGCTGAGGTGGACATGCAAAATGCAGACTTCACTATGCTGAGTAACACAGCCTCCAGGTTCCCACAGCCACTGTGGGTAGACAGTAAGGGGGACTGACAAGATGGCAGCCCAAGTGGGAGAGGGAACAAACACACTTCCCTCGCTATTAAAAAATCGAGAAGCCTTGAACGATTTAGAAGCAATTAACTAGGTTGAGCCACGGGCATCCATGGAGACCTAGAGCTGATAGCTAGAAAAAGTGCATGATTTTGTATAAGTATGTAATATCTATTTTAAAAACAAGCCAGAGGTCAAGTTTTCCACTGAATACAAAATCTCAGAAGATATCGAGAACATCAGTACTAACACAATACACGCTCTGCACGCACTGTCCTCAAGTCCGACGTCAGTAACAAACAGAGGATGAAGACACCTCCCACACAGAGACCTGAAAGCACACCCCAGATCCTAGTCTGGTGAACGTGGGAACTCATGCCGCGTGACAGGAAGAGTGTGGCCCCGAGCAAGCTGCGCGTTGAAGGCCTGTCATTAGGCGCTCCAGACCTCCTCCTCAGGAAGCGAGCCAGCGGCCCCACAGACGAGCGCCGCACAGACGAGCGCCAGCTGTTCTTCCTGCGCCACCCTGTCCCAGAGCACTGCAGCCATGCTGCGGAGTGAGGCGGCAGACTGCACGCCTGGGGCAGATGGGCCGCGCACCGAGCCCAGGCAGCCGCCTACAGCAGACACACCCTGGACCACGAAGCCCGCTCTGACCAGCGGGCCCCCCGCTGCCAGTGCGGGGCGCTGCCAGCTGCACTGCCCGCACAGCAGGGCTGGCCTGGCCTCCCCAAGCGCCCAGCAGGGTGCAGCTCAGCCCCTGAGGAACCCTCAAGATGAGCCAGGAAGGAACCGACCCAGGGAAGGAACGGGCCCACGCAGCAGGGCTGGGCCAGCGTCACACAGCCTCCCCAGGACCCGCTGCTGGGGACTCGCCAAGCGGCACTTGCTCCCAAGACAGTGTGAGCTGAGGGGGAAAACGAGCCTGAGACTCTTCACTTGAGAACACGGGAAAATCAGGCCATCTGACCCCCGTTCGGAGGTGGCTGGCACAGGCACACGCATCCGTCACAGGCCTGCAGAGCCTCCCTGCCTCCCACGGCCACAGCCCTCAGCTTCTCCACACGGACACTCCATTTGGAAGTCATTCACAACTGCTCGTCCTGGACTGTGGACCAGAGTCCTCTGCAGGACAGTGCTCTGGGGAAAGGCCACTGAGGAGGAGGAATCCTGCCACAAGCACCGGGCACTCGGTGAGGCTCACCCCGACTCTGCCCAGAGCGCCGCCTAGCACCTGGTAGAAACCGCGTTCCCATCTCGCCAGGCGTCCCTGTGGAGACCTGGACGGGCGCTCACAGCCAGCTCTGGCGTCCTGTGCCCACAGTGCCCCTTGCACACTGCGGGGAGGCAGCTCTGGACAGACCCCAACCCAACCGTCCACAGCGGCCAGGCTCAGCCTGTGGGCTCCAACTAGGCCAGCCACCTCTGAGCACCAACTGTGTGCCAGGAAGGCACGGATCCAAGCCTTCCCCCACACTCCCAGGCTGGTCAGCAGTGTGAACTGGTGGCAAAGTGACAGTCAAGTCTGCCACCCAGAGACAGACTCCTCGGAGCTGGACATGGATGGCCCAGGCCACGGAGCAGAGATGGAAAGCAGAGAGCAGGCACACTGGGACTGACCCCTGGAAAGCGCTGGGGATACCCAGCACATGGCCACCCTGCTCCGTGGGCAGGGCCCGGGAACTGGAGCTCAGAAGCCAGTGGCAGCCCATGACAGCCTTCCCCAGGTCTGGACCAGTGCCAGGTTGCCCAGCCTGAGCCCAGAGGGTCCAGCCCAGCCCCCGAGGAACCCGCAGATGAGCCGCGGGAAGGGACGGCCTGCTGGGTGTGGCTTGTGTCCTGAAGGGTCCAGGAGCCTCCGCTGGCACAGGGTGCCGAGAGTCCCGAGGACGGGTCGCCTGGGCGTGGGGACAGGGAGACGGAGCCAGGCCACACCCAACGTGACCCCATGAGATGGCTCACCTGCTGAGGTTTGTCTGGGCCCTGGGGTAACAGGTCAAATGTCAAGGCCTAAAATAGTGATTCATATGAGTTACACTGAAATTGGCAGCAGTTCCGAAATTACGTCCTAATACTTTGTTTATTAAGAACTTAAAGCTCCTAATGTACCAACAACGTACTGTATTCTTCAGCCTTTCCTCGTTGTGATCAGCACCCCTGAGGAGAGCAACTCAGAAAAGGAAACGTTTGTGGGGGCTCATGGGTTCAAAGATTCGGTTCGTGTTCAAACAGTCTGTTTTTCTTGCCTGAAGTGAGGCAGACACATCATGGGGAGGCTTGGCGGAGGAAGGCTGCTCAGCCTGGCAGCCAGGAGATGGGCAGGAACAGGGACAGATGTAGCCAGGGCACAGCCCTAGGACCCACCTCCTCCAGCCACGCCCTACCTGACCACAGGACCACCCTGCAGTCCAAGCCCATTCAAATCACTGATCCACCAAACGGCGCTCACGGTGAGCTCGCTGTCCCCGGTCACCACTGCCTGAGAGACCCACCTCTGAGTCTTGCTATACTGAGGACCAGGCTTCCCACACAGGCTTTTCAGGGGACACTAAAGATCCCAACCGTCACATGTGTGTCCAGAACTTACTTTATTCTGACAGATCTGATGGATGGGCAGAGAATGGGCTTCTGCTATCACTGCAGCACTGCAGCCGGTGTTGAGGTCGAAAACTTGCAAAGTCCTGTTGCGGCCAGCTGTGAGGACCACGTCTGCAGCAGCTGAGTTAGGGAGCCTGCACGGTGGCCTGGCCCACAGGGAGGCACGGCTCTGTGCACACCCGGGGTGCACGTTCTGGGCAGGCGCAGCTCTGCTCAGCAGACTGGCTGACCAGAACCTCTGCAGCCCCACAGGGAAGTCCCCCCAGCACAGCCCCACTCGGCCGGCCCCCGGGTGTCCGCAGCAGCAGAGGGTGCTGCTGGGAGATGGGAGATGGCAGAGGAGCAGGTTCTGCAGTCGGCCTCAGTCTACCTCGGCCAGACTGAGTGGACGTGTCCAGGAAACGTCCAGATCAGCTAGAGGTGGAAACGTGGGCAGTCCGAATACAGACCAGATGAGACCACTGTGGGGCACAGCCACATGGGGGACAGCACCTGGAGCAGCCCAGACCCACACGTCCAGAGAGCACAGGCACCGTCTGAGTGGACAGGCCATGTGTGCATACAGGGATCGAGTGACCACCCACACTCCCCAGCGTCTCGCCAGGCAGAAGCCGGGGCCCAGGCCGGCACACGCAGACGGCACAGCTGAAGTGCAAGCCGCGGGGACCCCTGCTGCCAGGGGTCTCCCTTCCCCTTCCACAGGACCCAGGGCGGAGCCCCACTCCAGCTCCACGGTGTTCCCGCAGGACCTCTCAGGCCTGGGGAAGGAAGCGCACCTGGAACCCTCAGCAGAACCCAAACGTGCCTGTGTCTGCATGAACTAGAGCCTTTACCCATGAGGAGATCTGAGGCGAAGTGAATAAAACCAGTTTTTTGATTAAAAGTGACAACATTACCCATACACAGCCTGAATCGAAGCTTGGACTCGACGGTGCACTCTGCGGGAGCAGCAGCTCGGGGTCTGGCAGCCCTCCCTGTGAGGGCCTGGTCTGTCCAGGACCTGTCCTGACAGCTGGGTCCTGACAGCTGCCCCCTGGAAAGCCCCGCACTGAGAGGAAACCTCACCGTCCAGTTGCTGCCAAGAGCGTCAGTGCCCCGGGAATGGCCCCGAGCAGCCTGTGCCGCACAGCACCAGACATCGGAGCTCACTGGCTGGCAGCTGGAAGACCCAGACAAGGATACGGGAGTAGAAGTCGTTCACCGCTGACAAGCTGGTCACCTCAGTGGCCCCCCTGGTGGACAGCCTGAGGACACACTCGTACCTGCTCCTGGGCTTATACCTGGAAGAAAAGTAAAGAGATCACCTGTTTCCTCCCACCACAGCTACCCAGCCAGCTTTACCACGCAGAAGGCTCACGGGGCTCTCGGCACCTAGCAAGGCTGGGTGTCCCTGGGTCCTGGCAGCAGGGACCCTCACCTCCTTTAGAAAGGACCTTTTCTATTGAGTTTTCTATTGAGAAACCCCAGCTTTTCCTCTAGGAAAACTTTGTGAAGATAACATCTCATATACCTAAAGTAACTCATTCCCAAGTAGGACAAGTGACTTTGTCCCCATATTCCAAAAGAAGCCTGCATGCTTCCCCAGCGCCAGCCAGGCAGAGAGCACCTGTGTGCGACTTGAACCCCCCTGTGGGGCTCTTTCCTGAGGAGCACAGACACAGCGCGGGTGACTTTCATAGATACAGGGTCTAGGTCCCCAGAAGTACCTCCTAAAGGACAGGCACCAGCAGAAACCCAGGAGGTGGTCCCAGCAAGGCCATAGCTGAGCAGGCACAAGGCAAAAAGGACATCAGAGGAAGAGCCAGGCCCAGCCAGGGCAGACGTCCTGCCGCCCGGGGCCTGGGTGTGGACACACTCAGCAACAGCAATGGAGGGGGCCATCAGGGACAGCACAGAACCTGGGGGGCGGGGACAACGGAGCAGGCCAGGGGAGTGACCTGCAGGGACTAGCCCAGGGACAGGCCCCAGAGCCACCAACGCAGGGTTTGAGGGACTCAGGGAGAACAGCCACACACTGAGAGACAAACTGAGGCCAATCTCAGGAGAGACTTGGGGAAGAATGTCCTTATGCAAATTATTATGATAAAAACTGCTGACAAATACAGAAGATGATCCGAAACCATTTTGAAAATGTCCACTCCCGTGAAAGAGAAAACAGCAGGATGCAAAGTCAACTCCGAGACACATGTGACCTGCCCAGTGGAACCCAGGGACACACAGGGTGAACAGAGCAATGTCAAGCAATGAAGTGGGGACAGTGTCCGGAGCCTTCCGACCAAGGAGAGCCCGGACCAATGCTTCTCAGCGAGCTCCTCAAGACCTTCGGAGAAGGTTAGCACCAGTCCCCTCAGATGATTCCATGAAATACGAAAGGAGGGACCCTTCCAAACCCATTCCATGAGGCTGATATCACCCCGATACCAAAACCAGGCAAAGACACATCCAGGAATGAAAACTTCAGACCCGTATCCCTGATGAACATAGATGCGAAAACTCTCACTCAAACTCTGGCAAATATTAAAAAGATAGTAGTGCACAACAATCAAGTGAGGTACACCCAGGGACACAATGTTGGTTCGACATACGGAAATCAATAAATGTAATTCATCACACTTCTCAGAAGATGATATACAATTAATCAACAAATATTTGAAAAAAATTAACGACTCTATTAATTAGAGAAATGCAAATCAAAACTACTCTAAGATTTCATCTCATTCTAGTCAGAATGGCAGCTATTAAGAATATAAGCAACAATAAATGGGGGAAGAGGCACACTCATACACTGCTGGTGGGACTGCAAATTGGTGCAACCATTATTGAAAGCAGTATGGAGATTCCTTGGAAAACTTGGAATGGAACCACCATTTGACCTAGCTATCCCATTCCTCAGTCTATACCCAAAGGACTTAAAATCAGCATACAACAGTGATGCAGCCATGTCAATGTTTATAATACCTCAATTCACAATAGCTAAACTGTGGAAGCAACCTAGATGCCCTTCAATAGACGAATGGATAAAGAAACTGTGGTATACATACACAATGGAGTACTACTCATCATTAAAAGAGAATAAAATTATGGCATTTGCAGGTAAATGGATGGAGTTGAAGAATATCATGCTAAGCAAAGTCAGCCAATCCTCCAAAATGAAAGGCCAAATGATCTCTCTGATAAGTGATGCTGGTCCCTATGGGGGTGGGGGCATGGGATGAGTGAAGGAACTCTGGATTGGGCAAAGGGGAGGGAGGGAGAAGAGGGGTAATGGGGTAGGAAAGATAGTAGAATGAGACAAACATCATTTCCCTAGGTACATGTATGATTGCAAGGATGGTGGGACTCCACTTCACTCACAACCAGAGAAGTGAAAAACTGTGCTCCATTTGTGCACAGTGAATCAATGTGCATTCTACTGTCATGCATAACTAATTAAAACAAATTTAATACAATAAAATAATTTTTAAATTTTTAAAAGAAGAACATATTTGTTTAATTTGGAAAGTGTGTAAAATCAGGGGACTGTTCAAATTAGGACGGGCCTTTCAGAAAGAGGGTGGGAAAGCCCAGGAGACACGGGTGAGCGAGGGATCCCTGCAGGAAGGCCAGTGGGATGTGCCGGGAGCTACGCACAGGCATGGGCCTCCTTGGTCACATGTAGAAATAAAGCATAAAGATCGTGTTAGGATCAATGTTTCCTGATTTTCTGTGCTGCCAGCTGGGTTGTAGGTTTTGATTATTTACTTTGAGCCTGCATCTGCTTTCTACCTGAGAGAAGTACCTAGGAAGTGCCAGTTCGCTCCATGAATGAAGTTTCAAGGGGCTGTCACCTGCAGTGGTAATGGCAGTAGAAGGAGCACAGGTGGTCTGCAGGACCCAGGTGTCCAGCATCTCAGTCAGACCACCCATGTCAGGGGTCACATACGCAGCACTCAGCAATGGTCAGGAAGAGCACCCCCTGTGGAATCCACTTCTCCCTCACCATCAGTTCAGATGCAGCCAGCAGGGGCTGCCAGTTGTAGCAGCCAACATTTCCTGATTTGGGACAGATTGGATGACATGGGATGGGATAGCATGGGAGGGGAGGGGATGGGATGGGATGACATGGGAGGGGAGGGGATGGGATGGGATGGGATGGGAGGGGAGGGGATGGGATGGGATGGGATGACATGGGATGGGATGACATGGGATGGGATGACATGGGAGGGGAGGGGATGGGATGGGATGACATGGGTTGGGATGACATGGGAGGGGAGGGGATGGGATGACATGGGAGGGGAGGGGAGGGGATGACATGGGAGGGGATGACATGGGAGGGGATGGGATGGGATGACATGGGTTGGATGACATGTGTTGGGATGATATGGGAGGGGATGACATGGGAGGGGAGGGGATGGGATGGGATGACATGGGTTGGGATGACATGGGTTGGGATGACATGAAATGGGATGACATGGGTTGGGATGACATGGGAGGGGAGGGGATGAGATGGGATGACATGGGTTGGGATGACATGGGAGGGGAGGGGATGAGATGGGATGACATGGGTTGGGATGACATGGGAGGGGAGGGGATGGGATGACATGGGAGGGGATGGGATGGGATGACATGGGAGGGGAGGGGATGGGATGGGATGGGATGGGAGGGGAGGGGATGGGATGGGATGGGATGACATGGGATGGGATGACATGGGATGGGATGACATGGGAGGGGAGGGGATGGGATGGGATGACATGGGTTGGGATGATATGGGAGGGGATGGGATGGGATGACATGGGAGGGGATGGGATGGGATGACATGGGAGGGGAGGGGATGGGATGACATGGGAGGGGATGACATGAAATGGAATGACATGGGTTGGGATGACATGGGTTGGGATGACATGGGAGGGGAGGGGATGGGATGGGATGACATGGGTTGGGATGACATGGGTTGGGATGACATGAAATGGGATGACATGGGTTGGGATGACATGGGAGGGGAGGGGATGAGATGGGATGACATGGGTTGGGATGACATGGGAGGGGAGGGGATGAGATGGGATGACATGGGTTGGGATGACATGGGAGGGGAGGGGATGGGATGACATGGGAGGGGAGGGGAGGGGATGACATGGGAGGGGATGACATGGGAGGGGATGGGATGGGATGACATGGGTTGGATGACATGTGTTGGGATGATATGGGAGGGGATGGGATGGGATGACATGGGAGGGGAGGGGATGGGATGACATGGGAGGGGAGGGGATGGGATGACATGGGAGGGGAGGGGATGGGATGACATGGGAGGGGAGGGGATGGGATGACATGGGAGGGGATGGGATGGGATGACATGGGTTGGATGACATGGTATGGGATGACATGGGAGGGGATGGGATGGGATGACATGGGTTGGATGACATGGGATGGGATGACATGGGAGGGGAGGGGATGGGATGGGATGACATGGGTTGGGATGATATGGGAGGGGATGGGATGGGATGACATGGGAGGGGATGGGATGGGATGACATGGGAGGGGAGGGGATGGGATGACATGGGAGGGGATGACATGAAATGGAATGACATGGGTTGGGATGACATGGGTTGGGATGACATGGGAGGGGAGGGGATGGGATGGGATGACATGGGTTGGGATGACATGGGAGGGGAGGGGATGGGATGGGATGACATGGGTTGGGATGACATGGGATGGGATGACATGGGAGGGGAGGGGATGGGATGGGATGACATGGGTTGGGATGATATGGGAGGGGATGGGATGGGATGACATGGGAGGGGATGGGATGGGATGACATGGGAGGGGAGGGGATGGGATGACATGGGAGGGGATGACATGAAATGGAATGACATGGGTTGGGATGACATGGGTTGGGATGACATGGGAGGGGAGGGGATGGGATGGGATGACATGGGTTGGGATGACATGAAATGGGATGACATGGGTTGGGATGACATGGGAGGGGAGGGGATGAGATGGGATGACATGGGTTGGGATGACATGGGAGGGGAGGGGATGAGATGGGATGACATGGGTTGGGATGACATGGGAGGGGAGGGGATGGGATGACATGGGAGGGGAGGGGATGGGATGACATGGGAGGGGATGGGATGGGATGACATGGGTTGGATGACATGTGTTGGGATGATATGGGAGGGGATGGGATGGGATGACATGGGAGGGGATGGGATGGGATGACATGGGAGGGGAGGGGATGGGATGACATGGGAGGGGAGGGGATGGGATGACATGGGAGGGGAGGGGATGGGATGTCATGGGAGGGGAGGGGATGGGATGACATGGGAGGGGATGGGATGGGATGACATGGGTTGGATGACATGGGATGGGATGACATGACATGGGAGGGGAGAGGATGGGATAAGATGGTAAAGAACAAGAAAGGTCCCACTCTGATCTTCAAAACGGCTGAGGGATAGGTGAGGCATAGCAAGCTAGGAGTACAAAGGTGTCTTCAGTGATGGGACAGGGACTTAGTAGCTTTTTACCCTAACTCAGGTCATTTGCCCTGCTGATGAGGACGCAATTGTCCCACCTCTTATAACAAACAAGTTTAAGCAAAAATACAGCCACTCATGCCCACAGGTCTAGATCAATCCAAACAGTCATTTATAAGTTACTCATGAGGATAAGTTTTACCTGTGTTTGAAAAGAAGTTTTACTCTCAAAAAAAGGTAAAATACTTTCCTTATATAATAATGGAAACACAGAAATACAGAAAGAAAAGACAATATGTTTCTTTATGACATCTTCTTAATGTTTCAATGACATTTAAAATGTTAAATTGGATTCATACTAAAAACCATGTTGAGGCTATATTCAGTTAAAAACATGAAAAATATTTCTCAATATCATTAAATATTCTTCAAAAACAACACTTTGATCTTTGCATTGAGCCACACAAGATGAATACACCCTTGGCTGAGCCTGGCGTTTGGGGCCTCCGCATTGTGAGAGCTAAGCGTGAACACCCTTGGTATCGTCTTTTCATGTCTGTGGACAGGTAAATGTCTGAAAGAGGAGCCCTGGGGCACACCTCTCTGGCAGAGTGTTACACACCCACCTCCCTGGGAAGCTCCAACTCTGCACTCAGGAACACTGGCTTTATCACTTTGTAAAATTTTGCAAATACATAGAAGAAAAATGCATATTTCACTGTGGTTTTTCTTTGCATTCTTTTGATAACTCTGGTATTGACTCAGCTCTACTCACAAGGGCCAAGATATCCATCAGGGATGGATGGAAAGGAAAGTGCAGAGCATTCACACAGCAGAATGCAACCAACCCTTAGGAAAGGCAAGTCGGTCCTGGCGACTGGATGGGTGGACATGAAGCCACCAAGCCAACGGGAGATGAGTCACTCAGACAGGAAGAGACAGTGTGTGATTCCACTCAGAGAGGTATTCAGCCCTCACAGGGCAGACAGAATAACAAGAGCCAGGACCAGGGAGTTTCAGGTACACAGGGAAATGAGCTCCAGAGACCTAGAACTCGCCAGTCAGCCACCTGCAGGTGCCCTGACACCTAGGAGGGCGGGTCTCCTGGGACATCAGCCACCATAAAGGTGAACCTACACCTAGGAGGGCGGGTCTCCTGGGAAGTCAGCCACCTGCAGGTGCACCTACACCAAGGAGGGAGGGTCTCCTGGGACATCAGCCACCATAAAGGTGAACCTACACCTAGGAGGGCGGGTCTCCTGGGAAGTCAGCCACCTGCAGGTGCACCTACACCTAGGAGGGCGGGTCTCCTGGGAAGTCAGCCACCTGCAGGTGCACCTACACCTAGGAGGGCGGGTCTCCTGGGACATCAGCCACCATAAAGGTGAACCTACACCTAGGAGGGCGGGTCTCCTGGGAAGTCAGCCACCATAAAGGTGAACCTACACCTAGGAGGGCGGGTCTCCTGGGAAGTCAGCCACCTGCAGGTGCACCTACACCAAGGAGGGCGGGTCTCCTGGGACATCAGCCACCATAAAGGTGAACCTACACCTAGGAGGGCGGGTCTCCTGGGAAGTCAGCCACCTGCAGGTGCACCTACACCTAGGAGGGCGGGTCTCCTGGGACATCAGCCACCATAAAGGTGAACCTACACCTAGGAGGGCGGGTCTCCTGGGAAGTCAGCCACCTGCAGGTGCACCTGCACCAAGGAGGGAGGGTCTCCTGGGCCTTCAGCCACCCCTAGGTGCACCTACACCTAGGAGGGAGGGTCTCCTGGGAAGTCAGCCACCCACAGGTGCACCTATACCTAGGAGGGAGGGTCTCCTGGGACATCACCCACCCACAGGTGCACCTACACCTAGGAGGGAGGGTCTCCTGGGATGTCAGCCACCCACAGGTGCACCTATACCTAGGAGGGCAGGTCTCCCTGGATGTCAGCCACCCTCAGTTGCACCTACATCTAGGACAGCAGGTCTCCTGGGACGTCAGCCACCCTGCAGGTGAAACTACACCTAGGAGTGGGGGTCTTCTGGGACTTCAGCCACCTTTCAGGTGCACCTACACCTAGGAAGGAGGGTCTTCTGGGACATCAGCCACCCAGCAGGTGCATCTACACCTAGGAAGGAGGGTCTCCTAGGAGGTAAGCCACCCTCAGGTGCACCTGCACCTAGGAGGGCGGGTCTCCTGGGCCTTCAGCCACCCCTAGGTGCATCTACACCTAGGAAGGAGGGTCTCCTAGGAGGTAAGCCACCCTCAGGTGCACCTACACCTAGGAGGGCGGGTCTCCTGGGCCTTCAGCCACCCCTAGGTGCATCTACACCTAGGAAGGAGGGTCTCCTAGGAGGTAAGCCACCCTCAGGTGCACCTACACCTAGGAGGGCGGGTCTCCTGGGCCTTCAGCCACCCCTAGGTGCTCTCTGGCAAGTACTCTGACACAATAGAACTGTTTTAAACAAGAAAAAATTCTAAGAAGATCACACCCATCTTCATGCTTGTGGTCCAAGAACAATGGTGACTTCACAGCTTCAGGACAGACGCTCACAAAAGGGAGAAGAAAAGGAGATGAGAGAATTCGGAGTAAACGCTGGAGCCCTGCCTCTGGTGTCCTGATGAGTAAGCAGCCAGGAAGGGGAAGGGGCCGCTGAGGCCGCCGCCCTCGTAAACCCCTCCCCAGGACACGCAGGGCTGTGGAGGGCACCCTGGCAGGACCTGGAGGAACATCTCCCTCTGGGATGGTGTGGGGCGTGGAGGTGTGTTGAGAGAGGAAGTAAGGGCACCACGCAGTGTGATGAGCACGCCTCAGCACAACAGTGAGACCCAGCCACAGGCAGAGCAGAGGGACAGCCAGTCTGGAACCGAGTTGGGGGACCCAGCAGCTGACAAACAGGCCTCCCATTTGAAAAAGGTGGAAACTGCCTGCAGGTGACAGCAGCAGGTCACCAGGCTTCCCAGGGAGGAACTGCCCTGGCTCGGGGGCACTGTGGGCTGTGGCAAGTGCCACAGCAGGCATGCTTGGGAGAGGCCACCCCTGCACAGCTGGGCCTGTGGCTGCCCCACACTCTGCGTGGCAGAGTGTCCCCGGAACTGCAGGATCTGAGCAGGAGGGCAGGAAAATGCCTGGCCAGCAGCAACCTTGAGGCTCACAGCTGGATGGCCCTCTAAAAGAATGGCCACAAAACCCACAGGGCCACGGAGGGGACGGACATCATGGAGGAGAAGGTCACCAGGGGACAGGGAGGGAGACCCCATGACTCCCTGGCAGCTGACGTGCTGAGGCCCGAGGACCAGGGACTATGTCCTCAAGCCAGTGGTCACTGCCCCGTCTTCCCTCAGCAGTGCAGGACTGGCCAGCAGCTGGGGCGGGGCGAGGTCACCTTTTAGGCCCTCACCCTCAGTGAGCAGACAGAGAGTCCCCAGCCCCAGGAGTCTGGCATCAGCACTGGAAGAACTAGGGAGAGCCAGAAGGGCCAGCGCCCTCCAGGAGGGCTGGCGTGAGCCGAGATGTTCTCCACACTGTCCACCTGGGTCACACTTTGTCAGGAGCAGGCACTGGACTCAGGATAGGCCATACCTGAGCCCAGGTCCCCTCGGATGCAGACGTGGGAAACCCTGGTGGTCTAGCGCTCTTCTTCCCAGCTGAAAACACACAAGCTGCTCGAGAGGTGGCCACACGACTGGCTGCCTGCAGCTAGGGGCAGGTGGCCGGAAAGCCCTTCATGCTTGCTAGGTGTTCCAACTTCTCAGGGGCTAGCTCCATCAACCCCACAACCTCCAGCCCCCACCAGACCAGCACAAAATGACCAGACAGCAGTGTTGCAAACAGATGCCCAAGCAACCTTCCTAGACTCAGCTCCAAGGAGAAGCCTGGCTCCATACTACAGGGCCACCCCCATCCAGCAACACCACAGCCCCAGGGCCCTGCGCCCACCAGACCATGGCCTAAAGGCTCCCTCGCATGGCTGTGAGAGAGACACGGCCCTTGGAGCCACAGCAGCACCTGCCTGGAAATCACGGCAGAGCCAACAGCAGGACAAGGCCCACAGCTTCCCTCTCTAGGTCCCTGTGGCTGTCGCTACAAGAGGGAGGATGCTGAGGGACACTCCTCAGGGAAGGCAGGAGAAGAGAGAGGCAGCCCCCAGAGCACTCCAGAGCAGGCCCAAGCTTCCCTCTCCAGACGGTGCACAGGACACCACGGGCCCAAAGCAGCCTGAGGGCAGGAAACCGGGAGTGTCCACCAGGAGAAGAGGGAGGGCAGGGCACGCTTCACGTCTTCAGACAGGCCAGCCCCAAAGCCACACAGCTCAGAATCCTGACTGTGGTCACCAAGACAGGCGGCTGCCTTCCCAACTGAAACCCATGGGGGCGGGACACGGCAGGAACACAAAGCCATACAGGAGCAGGCATGCCCACGGCCCAGAGCAGAGCAGGGACGCTCTCAACAGTCATTTCTTTAAAAATTTGAAAACAAAGATGACAGAATGTGAATATTTAACTGTCTGTCTAAACAGCAGGTGTCCCTGTAACACCACTCAGCATGGGACATGGTGATGGTCTGCCTTGTCAAGCCTCTCACATGTCCCACCAGAGGCCCCTCAGTGTGGACATCAGAGGAGCTCTCAGAGGACAGACTCAGTCCTACACTCTCACCAAAGCCTGTGGGCAACATTTTCAACACAAGCCCTTTCTGAGCACAACTTCCTAAACAGGACAGGGAGGACAGACCCAGAAGGCCACCTACCTTTTTATGTCATCTCTGACGGGGTCCACATGGTACCTCAGCAGCTGGAGTTCCTGGCCAGAGGAGAGTAGAATGAAGGCATCCATGTAGTAGAACTGTGCAGATGGCACCGGCTTACAAAGCCTGCCTCTGTCCTGTGGAGCACATCGTCATCAAAATCGCACAAAGGACATGACAGGATTCATCACCTAGGCAGGAGATCCTCCCCAAACACTCAAGTCTATAGATCCTGATCAATAAATGAATTTCAACACCCACATCTAACTTCAGTTCCCAATATACCCTCCACACCCACATCGATCCATCCTCAACACCCACAACTATCCTTCCTCAACACCCACAGCTATCCATCCTCAACACCCACAACTATCCATCCTCAACACCCACACCTATCCTCAACACCCACACCTATCCTCAACACCCACAGCTATCCATCCTCAACACCCACAGATATGTATCCTCAACACCCACAGCTATCCATCCTCAACACCCACAGCTATCCATCCTCAACACCCACATTGATCAATCCTTGACACCCACATTGATCCATCCTCAACACCCACAACTATCCTTCCTCAACACCCACAGCTATCCTTCCTCAACACCCACAGCTATCCATCCTCAACACCCACAGCTATCCATCCTCAACACCCACATTGATCAATCCTTGACACCCACATTGATCCATCCTCAACACCCACAACTATCCTTCCTCAACACCCACAGCTATCCTTCCTCAACACCCACAGCTATCCATCCTCAACACCCACAGCTATCCATCCTCAACACCCACAACTATCCTCAATACCCACACCTATCCTCAACACCCACAGCTATCCATCCTCAACACCCACAACTATCCTCAACACCCACAACTATCCTCAACACCCACAGCTATCCATCCTCAACACCCACAACTATCCTCAACACCCACAACTATCCTCAACACCCACAGCTATCCATCCTCAACACCCACAACTATCCTCAACACCCACAACTATCCTCAACACCCACACCTATCCTCAACACCCACAGCTATCCATCCTCAACCCCCACAGCTATCCATCCTCAACACCCACAGCTATCCATCCTCAACACCCACAACTATCCTCAACACCCACAACTATCCTCAACACCCACACCTATCCTCAACACCCACAGCTATCCATCCTCAACCCCCACAGCTATCCATCCTCAACACCCACAGCTATCCATCCTCAACACCCACAGCTATCCACCCTCAACACCCACAGCTATCCATCCTCAACACCCACAGCTATCCATCCTCAACCCCCACAGCTATCCATCCTCAACCCCCACAGCTATCCATCCTCAACACTCACAGCTATCCATCCTCAACACCCACAGCTATCCACCCTCAATACCCATATTTATCCATTCTCAACACCCACAGCTATCCATCCTCAACCCCCACAGCTATCCATCCTCAACACCCATATTTATCCATTCTCAACACCCACAGCTATCCATCCTTGATATCCCAAACTATCCATCTTCAACATCCAGACCTATCCATCCTCGACACCCAGACCCATCCCTCCTCAACACCCACACCCATCCTCAACCCCACATCTACCCTCTTCACCGATGTTTACCAGCATCATCACCACATATATCTATCTTCCACACCCACATCTATCCTCAACCCACACATCTATCCAAATTCGAGATTCAATGCACCTCGTAGAACTAACCTACTGCATTGATGCTGCTTACTTGCTATTACTGAAAGGCTTTCTAGGATCAAATTTTACCATAATGAGCATTTTGAGTTCCAACCGTTTACAAACCTTAAAATTAAAACAAATCTAAACTTCACATAAAATACAGTATTAGCAAGGACTTCCTTAGTGTTGGGATTTTAAATACACACCTCCTTTCTTAAGCACCGCCAAGCACTTGTCCACGGACCCTGGGACCTAACTGACCACCTTCCCTTCTCCTCCCAGCAGTACTCAGACCTACTGAGCATAATGGCTTCACCACGCAGGACCTGCTCCTGTGGGTTCACTGGGACTGTATCTCTGCCTCTGCTCAGCACTAGCTCAAGAAAAGACCAAGAGTCAAAATTCATACCTTCTTAAAGGGAAAGAAATCATATGGTCCTCAAACCATCATAGTTGAGGACCCCCTGCATTCAAGATCCGTAGAAGATCAACATCACCATTTTTCAAAATGTCACACTTCTATGTGTTCAGTTTGTTGTTCACCAGATCATAAGTTCATGAGCTGAAGTCCAATCTCCTACCATAACATCTGCTTCTTAGTGCAAGATTACTATAATTTTCTATCACTCCTTTCTCATTCTGTGTTCAAATACCCTCACATACATTCATCAACCCAAGCCATTCAACTCCCCCGGAAGACGCTCTCTCCACATACTCTCCTCGTGGCCATTACTAGCTTCAGTATAAAATCACACTGAATTAGCATCAGAATGACTCAAGCACCTTGGTACTGTTCTGCCTCTGCAAACCATGGCAACTGTAAGGCTAAGTCAACCCATGTACACTGCACGCAGCGTGCACCAGGTATGGATGTATGTGTGTGCACCGGCTGTGAGTTACGCGTGTGTGTGTCTTATGTGAATGTCTGCATTAGGAAACTAACTGGTGAGCAATTTCTACCGCATTGAAGCCAACCCCTGGCTCACATCCATTTCCTAACCTCTGGGTTAGGTAAGAGGGGGGCCTTTGAGGAAGCCATGACTGTCAACAGCTCATGCACAGACCCCACAGCTTTTGTATTACCAGAAGCAGCAGGAGCTCCTTCCTGTGAACCGACCACAGCCTCAGAGTCCGGTCCTTGGCAGCAGAGAGCAGCCACCTCTGGTCGTGGCTCCAGCAGAGGGTGCTCACAGCTCCATCATGACCTAAAGGCCCAGGAGAAAGGAGGAGCATTACCTGCACCTTCCTCCCGTGCACCACCAGGCCTCATTCAAGGAGTAAGCCACGCCGCGGGCAGCAGTGCCCCTACGGCAATGCCACAGAGCCACAGCTTTGACAGAAGCTCGCGTGCACAGGCGTCACTACCACAGCTTCTAGAGTTTTTGATAATCTCATCACTCTTAAAACACGCAGCTCAAAGTCATGTGTACATCTGTGAGTGTGCACTCTAAGAAAGGAATGCTATAAAACGTAGCATTGTAAAAGAGGACTGCCATCTGCGGACTTCATAATCATGAGTCAGTATTTTGAAGAACTGTATATTCACAAACCCCACTAAATCTCAAAGTACACTTCAAATACATCTTTTGATGGGAGTAATGAAATGCGTCCCAGGTATATAAGACCCACGCCCCTCCCAGCCTACAACTCTACACTCTTGCACCTGACCTTCTCCCCTGGGTGTCACAGGCATGAAGGCAGGCATCCTTCCACTCCCCGACCAAGCCTTGGCCCTGCACTGCCACTGTCCAGCAGGAGGCCAAGTATGCCACCTGCTGACCACCATGGGACTTACCCTTCAGCTCTAGCACCCTGAAACAAAGACCCTTACCTGAAAGGGCAGCAGGTGTTCCAGTGAGGCTGGCTTCAAAGATCAGAGAAAGACTGTTGGCTAAGCCACAGGCCAACCACTGTCCATCTCCTGTGTGAAAATAAATACCGTTCATAAAACCCTGAGGCCTGGGAATCCCACTGCAGGTCAGCAGGAACCTGGATACTCCTTTCCTTGGTGGGGAACAAGGCTGTCAACAAGGCTCACCAGCCCTCAGACACCCAACATCTTGCATGGGCCCTTGCAGTGTGCCAGACTCAGGTTGACCCCTCATACAAAGCAGGGCCATCTTCCCCACAACCCACAGAGCGGCAGGTGCTGTGATCATTCCTGCCCTCAGTATACAGGGAAGACCCAGAGGGATAGGCTGAGCCCAGGTCCTGGAGGTAATCCACAGCAGGAAGGAGGAACCCAGAGCGCGCTCCCAGGACACCACCTCCAACCTGGCACTGTGCTGCCGCATGGTTAGGAAGCACACCAAGCCATACATCCTGGGGAAAAAATTACAGATGTCATCCCCATTCAGACCTGAGGATCTCTACCAGGCAGATGCCCCATCTCGATAACGTCAAGCACATCAAATATTCAAACGTTATTTAGCAGCAACATTACAGACATAAGTTCACAAAATCATTCCAAAAAATTTGGTTAGAGTTACATAAAAAAGACAAGGATTTTGGCAGTGTGATAAATAATAAACTTTTAGTTTTTCACCAGAAATCTTTTGGACATGAAGCATGTAGAGGGAAGGAAATACTGGCACAGGGGATATCTCACCCAGCCAAACCAATGCACCTCTAAGTACATCTATCAGAGACAAGGGAAGGGAGCTGCCTCGGCTGACTGCAGACCCTCTGAAGGGCTGCCTCCTCACTTACCAGCTTCCTGGAAAACAGGGTGAGATGCAGAAAAATGGGTGTGGACGAGAAGGAGAAACCATTCCATATAGAACTACTATTAGGAAGAATAGAGAGGTCATATGTGCAGGAAGGAGCCCAGCACACCATCACCATAGGAAGAGAACAGCACACACTCCAGGAACCACACGTCATGAACAAGGAGCACACATCTCCAGAGAAAGCTGGAGACATAGTGCAGCAGAAGAGAGTCCTGCTCCTGCCCCTGGTGAGCAGAGGGTGAGCGCTGGGAGGGCCCACAGAGCTCCTGAAAGGAAGCTGTGAGGGAGGAGTGTGCCCGCACAAGGACACGGTGGGAAATCTGCTCTGGGCACCCTACACCAACATGGGATGAAAGTCCTCAGCAATCTAGCTGTTCAATTAAATGCAATCACAGCTTTTCTTAACTCTGGACTCAAACACATCACATGACTGTGAGTACCTGAGTACTGGACACAGCTCACAGCAGTGGGCTCCTGGCACACAGCAACCTGCTTGCTGGGTTTACTTGGCACAGAGGTCTCCAAAGGGTACTCCTCACTGGTAGGAGAACAGAAAAAATAAAAAGAAAGGGCTTCTGTCAATGAGTTTACAAATAAACACAAAACCAGGTGAAGTAAATTTCTCCTAATTACCTAATATTGTTCTATAAACTTGGAAATATATAAACTCTACATTTGGAAACACATAGGACTACAGAAAGATACTAAAGTTCAAAAATTTTTAAATGTAATGCATTTAAAAGAATCGTTTCTCCTACATGGGCTAGAATACACAGCTACTACTTATAATAATGATGCTAAATACAAAAAAGTCACTAGAAGAATTCTCTTTTATGAGTATCATAGAATGCATTAAACAAAAGGAATGGCAGCCATAAACTCCAGATGGATAACAGAAACACAGCCACTGAATGGAGCATGGTGGTAGATGCAGACGCTCCTGGACTTAAAGTCAGGCTGAGGCACAATACCCCTCTCATGGTCTGAAAATGTAGTGTGTCAAACATGCCTTGACACACACTCAAGAAATGGAGCACCCACACACCTAGACGGAACCTCACACCCAGTCTGCACAGTGGACACACAGTCAGGGAATACAGAACTCACACACCTAGACGGAACCTCACACCCAGGCTGGACAGTGGACACACAGTCAGGGAATACAGCACTCACACACCTAGAGGGAACCTCACACCCAGGCTGCACAGTGGACACACAGTCAAGGAATGGAGCACCACACACCTAGACGGAACCTCACACCCAGGCTGCACAGTAGACACACAGTCATGGAATGGAGCACCCACACACCTAGACGGAACCTCACACCCAGGCTGGACAGTAGACACACAGTCATGGAATGGAGCACCAACAAACCTAGATGGAAACTCACACCCAGGCTGCACAGTGAACACAGAGTCATGGAATGGAGCACCCACACACCTAGACGGAACCTCACACCCAGGCTGCACAGTGAACACAGAGTCATGCAATGGAGCACCCACACACCTACACGGAAGCTCACACCCAGGCTGCACAGTAGACACACATTCAGGGAATGGAGCACCAACACACCTACACGGAACCTCACACCCAGGCTGCAGGGTGGACACACAATCATGAAACAGAGCACTCACACACCTAGATGGAACCTCACACACAGGATGCACAGTGGACACACAGTCAAGGAACGGTGCACCCACACACATAGACGGCACCTCACACTCAGACGACACAATAGACACACTGTCAAGGAAAGGAACACACACACACCTAGACAAAACCTCACACCCAGGCTGCACAGTGGACACACAGTCATGGAATCGAGCACCCACACACATAGACGGAATTTCACACCCGGGCTGGACAGTGAACACACAGTAAAGGAATGGAGCACTCACACACCTAGACGGAACCTCACACCCAGGATACACAGTAGACACACAATCATGGAATGGAGCACCACACACCTAGACGGAACCTCACACTCAGGCTGCACGGTGGAAACACAGTCAAGGAATGGAGCACCCACAAACCTAGACAGAACCTCACACCCAGGCTGCACAGTAGACACACAGTCATGGAATGGAGCACCCAAACACCTAGACGGAACCTCACACCCAGGATGCACAGTGAACACACAGTCAAGGAATGGAGCACCCACACACCTAGACGGAACCTCACACACAGGCTGCACAGTAGACACACAGTCAAGGAATGGAGCACCCACACACCTAGACGGAACCTCACACCCAGGCTGCACAGTAGACACACACTCATGGAACAGAGCACTCACACACCTAGAGGGAACCTCACACCCAGGCTGCACAGTAGACACACAGTCAAGGAATGGGGCACCCACACGACTAGACGGAACCTCACACCCAGGCTGCACAGTAGACACACACTCATGGAATGGAGCACCCACACACCTCGACGGAACCTCACACCCAGGCTGCACAGTGGACACACAGTCATGGAATGGAGCACCCACACGCCTAGACGGAACCTTACACCCAGGCTGCACAGTGAAAACACAGTCAAGGAATGGAGCACCCACACGTCTAGATGGAACCTCACACCCAGGCTGCACAGTGGACACACAGTCAAGGAATGGAGCAGTCACATATCTTGATGGAATCTCACACCCAGGCTGCATAGTAGACACACAGTCAAGGAATGGAGCACCCACACACCTAGACGGAACCTCACACCCAGGCTGCACAGTGGACACAGAGTCATGGAATGGAGCACCCACACGCCTAGACGGAACCTCACACCCAGGCTGCACAGTGGACACAGAGTCATGGAATGGAGCACCCACACGCCTAGATGGAACCTCACACCCAGGCTGCACAGTGGACACACAGTCAAGAAATGGAGCACCCACACACCTGGACGGAACCTCACACCCAGGCTGGACAGTGGACACACAGTCATGGAATGGAGCACCCACATACCTAGAGGGAACCTCACACCCAGGCTGGACAGTGGACACACAGTCAAGGAATGGAGCACCCACACACCTAGACATAACCTCACACCCAGGCTGCACAGTGGACACACAGTCATGGAATGGAGCACCCACACACCTAGATGGAACCTCACACCCAGGCAGGACAGTGAACACACAGTCAAGGAACGGAGCACCCACACACCTGGATGGAACCTCACACCCAGGATGCACAGTGGACACACAGGTATGGAACAGAGCACTCACACACCTAGACGGAACCTCACACCCAGGATACACATTAGACAAACACTCATGGAATGGAGCACCCACACACCTAGACGGAACCTCACACCCTGGCTCCACAGTGGACACACAGTCAAGGAATGGAGCACCCACACACCTAGAAGGAACCTCACACCCAGGATGAACAATGGACACAAAGTCATGGAATGGAGCACCCACATACCTAGAGGGAACCTCACACCCAGGCTGCACAGTGGATGCACAGTCAAGGAATGGAGCACCCACACACCTAGACGGAACCTCACACCCAGGCAGCACAGTGGACACCCAGTCATGGAACGGAGCACCCACACGTCTAGATGGAACCACACACCCAGGATGCACAGTAGACACACAGTCAAGGAATGGAGCACCCACACACCTAGACAGAACCTCACACCCAGGTTGCACAGTAGACACACAGTCAAGGAATGGAGCACCCACACACCTAGACGGAACGTCACACCCAGGCTGCACAGTGGACACACAGTCATGGAATGGAGCACCCACATACCTAGAGGGAACCTCACAACCAGGCTGGACAGTGGACACACAGTCAAGGAATGGAGCACCCAACACCTAGACATAACCTCACACCCAGGCTGCACAGTGGACACACAGTCATGGAATGGAGCACCCACACACCTAGATGGAACCTCACACCCAGGCAGGACAGTGAACACACAGTCAAGGAACGGAGCACCCACACACCTGGATGGAACCTCACACCCAGGCTGCACAGTAGACACACACTCATGGAATGGAGCACCCACACACCTAGACGGAACCTCACACCCAGGCTGCAGAGTGGACACACAGTCAAGGAATGGAGCACCCACACACCTAGAAGGAACCTCACACCCAGGATGAACAATGGACACAAAGTCATGGAATGGAGCACCCACACACCTAGAGGGAACCTCACACCCAGGCTGCACAGTGGATGCACAGTCAAGGAATGGAGCACCCACACAACTAGACGGAACCTCACACCCAGGCTGCACAGTGGACACCCAGTCATGGAACGGAGCACCCACACGTCTAGATGGAACCACACACCCAGGATGCACAGTAGACACACAGTCAAGGAATGGAGCACCCACACACCTAGACAGAACCTCACACCCAGGTTGCACAGTAGACACACAGTCAAGGAATGGAACACCCACACACCTAGACGGAACCTCACACCCAGGCTGCACAGTGGACACACAGTCATGGAATGGAGCACACACACACCTAGACGGAACCTCACACCCAGGCTGCACAGTGGACACACACTCATGGAACAGAGCACCCACACACCTAGACGGAACCTCACACCCAGGCTGCACAGTAGAAACACAGTCATGGAATTGAACAAACACATACCGAGAGGGAACCTCACACCCAGGCTGGACAGTAGACACACAGTAATGGAATGGAGCACACACACACCTAGATGGAAACTCACACCCAGGCTGCACAGTGGACACACACTCATGGAACAGAGCACCACACACCTAGATGGAAATTCACACCCAGGCTGCACAGTGAACACAGAGTCATGGAATGGAGCACCCACACACCTAGACGGAACCTCACACCCAGGCTGCAGGGTGGACACACAATCATGGAACAGAGCACACACACCTAGATGGAATCTCACACACAGCCTGCACATTGGACACACAGTCATGGAATGGAGCACCCACACACCTAGACGGAAACTCACACCCGGGCTTCACAGTAGAAACACAGTCAGTGAATGGAGCACCAACACACCTACACGGAACCTCACACCCAGGCTGCACAGTAGACACAGTCAAGGAATGGAGCACGAACACACCTACACGGAACCTAAAACCCAGGCTGCAGGGTGGACACACAATCATGGAACAGAGCACACACACCTAGATGGAACCTCACACACAGCCTGCACAGTGGACACACAGGCAAGGAACTGAGCACCCACACACATTGACGGAACCTCACACCCAGGCTGCACAGTGGACACACAGTCATGGAATGGAGCACCCACACACCTAGACGGAATTTCACACCCGGGCTGGACAGTGAACACACAGTAAAGGAATGGAGCACTCACACAACTAGACGGAACCTCACACCCAGGATACACAGTAGACACACAATCATGGAATGGAGCACCACACACCTAGACGGCACCTCACACTCAGGCTACACGGTGGACACACAGTCAAGGAATGGAGCACCCACACACCTAGACAGAACCTCACACCCAGGCTGCACAGTAGACACACAGTCATGGAACGGAGCACCCACACACCTAGACGGAACCTCACACCCAGGCTGCACAGTAGACACACAGTCATGGAATGGAGCACCCACACACCTAGAGGGAACCTCACAACCAGGCTGCACAGTGGATGCACAGTCAAGGAATGGAGCACCCACACAACTAGACGGAACCTCACACCCAGGCTGCACAGTGGACACCCAGTCATGGAACGGAGCACCCACACGTCTAGATGGAACCACACACCCAGGATGCACAGTAGACACACAGTCAAGGAATGGAGCACCCACACACCTAGACGGAACCTCACACCCAGGTTGCACAGTAGACACACAGTCAAGGAATGGAGCACCCACACACCTAGACGGAACCTCACACCCAGGCTGCACAGTGGACACACAGTCATGGAATGGAGCACACACACACCTAGACGGAACCTCACACCCAGGCTGCACAGTGGACACACACTCATGGAACAGAGCACCCACACACCTAGACGGAACCTCACACCCAGGCTGCACAGTAGAAACACAGTCATGGAATTGAACAAACACATACCGAGAGGGAACCTCACACCCAGGCTGGACAGTAGACACACAGTAATGGAATGGAGCACACACACACCTAGATGGAAACTCACACCCAGGCTGCACAGTGGACACACACTCATGGAACAGAGCACCACACACCTAGATGGAAATTCACACCCAGGCTGCACAGTGAACACAGAGTCATGGAATGGAGCACCCACACACCTAGACGGAACCTCACACCCAGGCTGCAGGGTGGACACACAATCATGGAACAGAGCACACACACCTAGATGGAATCTCACACACAGCCTGCACATTGGACACACAGTCATGGAATGGAGCACCCACACACCTAGACGGAAACTCACACCCAGGCTTCACAGTAGAAACACAGTCAGTGAATGGAGCACCAACACACCTACACGGAACCTCACACCCAGGCTGCACAGTAGACACAGTCAAGGAATGGAGCACGAACACACCTACACGGAACCTAAAACCCAGGCTGCAGGGTGGACACACAATCATGGAACAGAGCACACACACCTAGATGGAACCTCACACACAGCCTGCACAGTGGACACACAGGCAAGGAACTGAGCACCCACACACATTGACGGAACCTCACACCCAGGCTGCACAGTGGACACACAGTCATGGAATGGAGCACCCACACACCTAGACGGAATTTCACACCCGGGCTGGACAGTGAACACACAGTAAAGGAATGGAGCACTCACACAACTAGACGGAACCTCACACCCAGGATACACAGTAGACACACAATCATGGAATGGAGCACCACACACCTAGACGGCACCTCACACTCAGGCTACACGGTGGACACACAGTCAAGGAATGGAGCACCCACACACCTAGACAGAACCTCACACCCAGGCTGCACAGTAGACACACAGTCATGGAACGGAGCACCCACACACCTAGACGGAACCTCACACCCAGGCTGCACAGTAGACACACAGTCATGGAATGGAGCACCCACACACCGAGACGGAACCTCACACCCAGGCTGCGCAGTAGACACAGAGTCAAGGAATGGAGCACCCACACACCTAGACGGAACCTCACACCCAGGCTGCGCAGTAGACACAGAGTAAAGGAATGGAGCACCCACACACCTAGACGGAACCTCACACCCAGTCTGCACAGTGGACACACAGTCAGGGAATACAGCACTCACACACCTAGACGGAACCTCACACACAGGCTGCACAGTGGACACACAGTCATGGAATGGAGCACCCACACACCTAGACGGAACCTCACACCCAGGTTGCACAGTGGACACACACTCATGAAACAGAGCACCCACACACCTAGACGGAACGTCACACCCAGGCTGGACAGTAGACACACAGTCTTCGAATGGAGCACCAACACACCTAGATGGAAACTCACACCCAGGCTGCACAGTGGACACACACTCATGGAACAGAGCACCACACAACTAGATGGAAATTCACACCCAGGCTGCACAGTGAACACAGAGTCATGGAATGGAGCACCCACACACCTAGACGGAACCTCACACCCAGGCTGCAAAGTAGACATACAGTTAGGGAAAGGAGCACCAACACACCTACACGGAACCTCACACCCAGGCTGCACAGTGGACACACAGTCAAGAAATGGAGTACCCACACACCCAGACGGAACCTCACACCCAGGCTTCACAGTAGAAACACAGTCAGGGAATGGAGCACCAACACACCTACACGGAACCTCACACCCAGGCTGCACAGTAGACACACATTCAGGGAATGGAACACCAACACACCTACACGGAACCTCACACCCAGGCTGCATGGTGGACACACAATCATGGAACACAGCACTCACACACCTAGATGGAACCTCACACACAGGCTGCACAGTGGACACACAGTCAAGGAACGGAGCACCCACACACATAGACGGAACCTCACACCCAACCGACACAATAGACACACTGTCAAGGAATGGAACACACACACACCTAGACAAAACCTCACACCCAGGCTGCACAGTGGACACACAGTCATGAAATGGAGCACCCACACACCTAGACGGAACCTCACACCCAGGATACAGAGTAGACACACAATCATGGAATGGAGCACCACACACCTAGACGGAACCTCACACCCAGGCTCCACGGTGGACACACAGTCAAGGAATGGAGCACCCACACAACTAGATGGAACCTCACACACAGGCTGCACAGTAGACACACAGTCATGGAATGGAGCACGCACACTCCTAGACGGAACCTCACACCCAGGCTGCACAGTAGACACACAGTCATGGAATGGAGCACCCACACACCTAGACGGAACCCCACACACAGGCTGCACAGTGAACACACAGTGAAGGAATGGAGCACCCACACACCTAGATGGATCCTCACACCGAGGCTGCACAGTAGACACACAGTCAAGGAATGGAGCAGTCACACACCTAGATGGAACCTCACACCCAGGCTGCACAGTGGACACACAGTCAAGGAATGGAGCACTCACACACCTAGATGGAACCACACACTCAGGCTGCACGGTGGACACACAGTCAAGGAATGGAGCTGTCACACACCTAGATGGAACCTCACACCAAGGCTGCACAGTGGACACACAGTCAAGGAATGGAACACCCACACACCGAGACGGAACCTCACACCTAGGCTGCACAGTAGACACACAGTCATGGAACAGAGCACTCACACACCTAGACGGAACCTCACACCCAGGCTGCACAGTAGACACACAGTAAAGGAATGGAGCACCCACACGACTAGACGGAACCTCACACCCAGGCTGCACAGTGGACACACAGTCATGGAATGGAGCACCCACACACCTAGATGGAACCTCACACCCAGGCTGCACAGTAGACACACACTCATGGAATGGAGCACCCACACACCTCGACGGAACCTCACACCCAGGCTGCACAGTGGACACACAGTCATGGAATGGAGCACCCACACGCCTAGACGGAACCTCACACCCAGGCTGCACAGTGAATACACAGTCAAGGAATGGAGCACCCACACACCTAGACGGAACCTCACACCCATGCTGCACAGTGGACACACAGTCATGGAATGGAGCACGCACACTCCTAGACGTAACCTCACACCCAGGCTGCAAAGTGAACACACAGTCATAAAATGGAGCACCTACACGTCTAGATGGAACCTCACACTCAGGCTGCACAGTGGACACACAGTCAAGAAATGGAGCACCCACACACCTAGACGGAACCTCACATCCAGGCTGCACAGTGGACACACAGTCATGGAACAGAGTACACACACACCTAGACGGAACCTCACACAAAGGCTGCACAGTGGACACACAGTCAAGGAATGGAGCACCCACACACCAAGATGGAACCTCACACCCAGGCAGGACAGTGAACACACAGTCAAGGAACGGAGCACCCACACACCTGGATGGAACCTCACACCCAGGCTGCACAGTGGACACACAGTCAAGGAACTGAGCACCCACACACCTAGACGGAACCTCACACCCAGGCTGCACAGTGGACACACAGTCAAGGAATGGAGCACCCACACACCTAGACGGAACCTCACATCCAGGCTGCACAGTGGACACACAGTCAAGGAATGGAGCACCCACACACCTAGACGGAACCTCACACCCAGGCTGCACAGTGGACACACAGTCATGGAATGGAGCACCCACACGCCTAGACGGAACCTCACACCCAGGCTCCACAGTGGACACACAGTCATGGAATGGAGCACCCACATGCCTATTCGGAACCTCACACCCAGGCTGCACAGTGGACACACAGTCATGGAATGGAGGACCCACACACCTAGACGGAACCTCACACCCAGGCTGCACAGTGGACACACAGTCAAGGAATGGAGCACCCACACACCTCGAAGGAACCTCACACCCAGGCTGAACAGTGGACACAAAGTCACGGAATGGAGCACCCACATACCTAGAGGGAACCTCACACCCAGGCTGCACAGTGGACACACAGTCAAGGAATGGCGCACGCACACGCCTAGATGGAACCTCACACCCAGGCAGGACAGTGAACACACAGTCAAGGAACGGCGCACCCACACACCTAGTAGAACCTCACACCCAGGGTGGACAGTGGTCACACAGTCATGGAATGGAGCACCTACATACCTGGACGGAACCTCACACCCAGGGTGCACAGTTGAAACACAGTCAAGGAATGGAGCACCCACACACCTAGACGGAACCTCACACCCAGGCTGCACAGTGGACACACAGTCATGGAATGGAGCACCCACATACCTAGACGGAACCTCACACCCAGGCTGCACAGTGGACACACAGTCATGGACCGGAGAACCCACACGTCTAGATGGAACCAAACACCCAGGTTGCACAGTGAACACACAGTCAAGGAATGGAGCACCCACACACCTAGACATAACCTCACACCCAGGTTGCACAGTAGACACACAGTCAAGGAATGGAGCACCCACTCACCTAGACGGAACCTCACACCCAGGCTGCACAGTGGACACACACTCATGGAACAGAGCACCCACACACCTAGACGGAAGCTCACACCCAGGATGCACAGTAGAAACACAGTCATGGAATCGAACAAACACATACCGAGAGGGAACCTCACACCCAGGCTGGACAGTACACACACAGTCATGGAATGGAGCAACCACACACCTAGACGGAACCTCACACCCAGGCTGCACAGTAGACACACAGTCATGGAACGGAGCACCCACACACCTAGATGGAACCTCACACCCAGGCTGCACAGTAGACACAGAGTCATGGAATGGAGGACCCACACACCTAGACGGAACCTCACACCCAGGCTGCACAGTGAACACACAGTCAAGGAATGGAGCACCCACACACCTAGACGGAACCTCACACCCAGGCTGCACAGTAGACACACAGTCATGGAATGGAGCACACACACACCTATACGGAACTTCACACCCAGGCTGCACAGTGGACACAAACACATGGAACAGAGCACCCACACACCTAGATGGAATTTCACACCCAGGCTGCACAGTGAACACAGAGTCATGGAATGGAGCACCCACACACCTACACGGAACCTCACACCCAGGCTGCACAGTGGACACACAGTCAAGAAATGGAGCACCCACACATCTAGACGGAACCTCACACACAGGATCACAGTAGAAACACAGTCAGGGAATGGAGCACCCACACACCGAGACGGAACCTCACACCCAGGCTGCAGAGTAGACACACAGTCAAGGAATGGAGTACCAACACACCTACACGGAACCTCACACCCAGGCTGCAGGGTGGACACACAATCATGGAACAGAGCACTCACACACCTAGATGGAACCTCACACACAGGCAGCACAGTGGACACACAGTCAAGGAACTGAGCACCCACACACATAGACGGAACCTTACACCCAGGCGACACAGTAGACACACAGTCAAGGAATGGAGCACCCACACACCTAGACGGAACCTCACACCCAGGCTGGACAGTGAACACACAGTAAAGGAATGGAGCACTCACACACCTAGACGGAACCTCACACCCAGGAGAAACAGTAGACACACA
This sequence comes from Urocitellus parryii, assembly GCF_045843805.1. Lineage (NCBI taxonomy): Eukaryota > Metazoa > Chordata > Mammalia > Rodentia > Sciuridae > Urocitellus > Urocitellus parryii. Next base: position 606,615 of record NC_135538.1, on the reverse strand, counting down.
ATCATGGAACGGAGCACCCACACACCTAGACGGAACCTCACACCCAGGCTGCACAGTAGACACACAGTCATGGAATGGAGCACCCACACACCTAGACGGAACCTCACACCCAGGCTGCACAGTAGACACACAGTCAAGGAAAGGAGCACTCACACACCTAGACGGAACCTCACACCCAGGCTGCAGAGTAGACACACAGTCAAGGAATGGAGCACTCACACACCTAGACAGAACCTCACACCCAGGCTGCACAGTAGACACACAGTCATGGAATGGAGCACCCACACACCTAGACAGAACCTCACACCCAGGCTGCAGAGTAGACACACAGTCAAGGAATGGAGCACTCACACACCTAGACAGAACCTCACACCCAGGCTGCAGAGTAGACACACAGTCAGGGAATACAGCACTCACACACCTAGACAGAACCTCACACCCAGGCTGCAGTGTAGACACACAGTCAAGGAATGGAGCAGTCACACACCTAGATGGAACCTCACACCCAGGCTGCATAGTGGACACACAGTCATGGAATGGAGCACCCACACACCTATACGGAACCTCACACCCAGGCTGCACAGTGGACACACAGTCATGGAATGGAGCACCCACACACCTAGATGGAACCTCACACCCAGGCTGCACAGTGGACACACAGTCAAGGAATGGAGCACCCACACACCTAGATGGAACCTCACACCCAGGCTGCATAGTGGACACACAGTCAAGGAATGGAGCACCCACACACCTAGACAGAACCTCACACCCAGGCTGCACAGTGGACACACAGTCAAGGAATGGAGCACCCACACACCTAGATGGAACCTCACACCCAGGCTGCACAGTGGACACACAGTCAAGGAATGGAGCACCCACACACCTAGACGGAACCTCACACCCAGGCTGCACAGTGGACATACAGTCAAGGAATGGAGCACCCACACACCTAGACGGAACCTCACACCCAGGCTGCACAGTGGACACACAGTCAAGGAATGGAGCACCCACACACCTAGATGGAACCTCACACCCAGGCTGCATAGTGGACACACAGTCATGGAATGGAGCACCCACACACCTATACGGAACCTCACACCCAGGCTGCACAGTGGACACACAGTCATGGAATGGAGCACTCACACACCTAGACGGAACCTCACACCCAGGCTGCACAGTAGACACACAGTCATGGAATGGAGCACACACCCACCTAGACGGAACCTCACACCCAGGCTGCACAGTAGACACACAGTCAAGGAATGGAGCACCCACACACCTAGAGGGAACCTCACACCCAGGCTGCACAGTAGACACACAGTCAAGGAATGGAGCACCCACACACCTAGACGGAACCTCACACCCAGCCTGCACAATAGACACACAGTCATGCAATGGAGCACACACACACCTAGACGGAACCTCACACCCATGTTGCACAGTAGACACACAGTCAAGGAATGGAGCACCCACACACGTAGACGGAACCTCACACTCAGGCTGCACAGTGGACACACAGTCAAGAAATGGAGCACCCACACACCTAAACGGAACCTCACACCCAGGCTGCACAGTGGACACACAGTCAAGGAATGGAGCAACCACACACCTAGACCGAACCTCACACCCAGGCTGCACAGTGGACACACACTCATGGAATGGAGCATCCACACACCTAGATGGAACCTCACACCCAGGCTGCACACTAGACACACAGTCATGAACAGAGCACTCACACACCTAGACGGAACCTTACACCCAGGCTGCGCAGTAGACACACAATCATGCAATGGAGCACACACACACCTAGAGGGAACCTCACACCCAGGCTGCAGAGTAGACACACAGTCATGGAACGGAGCACTCACACACCTAGACGGAACCTCATACCCAGGCTGCACAGTAGACACACAATCATGCAATGGGGCACCCACACACCTAGACGGAACCTCACACCCAGGCTGCACAGTGGACACACAGTCATGGAATGGAGAACCCACACACCTAGACGGAACCTCACACTCAGGCTGCACAGTGGACACACAGTCAAGGAATGGAGCACCCACACACCTAGATGGAACCTCACACCTAGGCTGCACAGTAGACACACAGTCATAGAATGGAGCTCTCACACACCTAGACGGAACCTCACACCCAGGCTTCACAGTAGACACACAGTCACAGAATGGAGAACCACACACCTAGACGGAACCTCATACTCAGGCTGCACAGTGGACACACAGTCAAGGAATTGAGCACCCACACACCTAGATGGAACCTCACACCCAGGCTGCATAGTGGACACACAGTCAAAGAACGGAGCAGTCACACACCTAGATTGAATCTCCACCCAGGCTGCACAGTAGACACACAGTCAAGTAATGGAGCACTCACACACCTTGACGGAACTTCACACCCAGGCTGCACAGTGGACACACAGTCAAGGAATGGAGCACCCATACACCTAGATGGAACCTCACACCCAGGCTGCACAGTGGACACACAGAAAAGGAATGGAGCACCCACACACCTAGATGGAACCTGACACCTAGGCTGCACAGTGGACCCACAGTCAGGGAATGGAGCACCCACACACCTCGACGGAACCTCACACTCAGGCTGCACAGTGGACACACACTCATGGAACGGAGCACCCACACACCTAGACAGAACCTCACACCCAGGCTGCACAGTGGACACACACTCATGGAACGGAGCACCCACACACCTAGATTGAACCTCACACCCAGGCTGCACAGTGGACACACAGTCAGGGAATGGAGCACCCACACACCTAGACGGAACCTCATTCCCAGGCTGCACACACAGACCCAGAGCCAGGCCCCCAACGCCCCACCTCCTCCAGCCACACTCCAGCTGCCCTGGATTCCCACTCAATCCCATCCGTGATCAATTCACTAATATTGGGTGAAGGCTCCTAAAACCCATCACGTCTCCTCCAAAGCTTCTTGCATTGTCTCAGACATGGGCCTTGGGACGACAACGCACATCCAAACATGACAACATGCCAGAGAAGGAATCTAGGAAGTCCATAGTCAGAATGTTCTGAGCTAAAAGAGAACATCAGGACTGAAATCACAGAGAAGATTCAGGCAGGGAAAGATTACTTCAATAAAGGGGTGGAGGTTCTGAAAAAGAACCAAGTGGAAATCCTCAAAATGAAGGAATCAATAAACCAAATTAGAAACTCAGTGGAAAGCACCACCAGTAGATTAGACCACTCTGAAGACAGACTTTCCGACCTCAAAGACAAAGCATATAATCTTGAAAATAAAGTCAACCATAAAGAAAAGACAAGATGTTAACAACCAATGAACAGGGGCTGGGGTCGTGGCTCAGTGTAGAGTGCTCGCCTAGCATGCATGAGGCACTGGATTTGATCCTCAGCACCACATAAAAATAAAAAATAAAATAAAGGTATTGTGTCCAACTACAACATATATATATATATATATATATATATATATATATATATATATATATGTAAACATTGAACAGAATATTCAAGAAATCTGGGGAACATTAAGAGGCCAAACTTAAGAATCACTGAGATAGATGAAGTCTCTGAAATACACACTAAAGGGAGGTACAATCCTTTCAATAAAATAATATCAGGAAATTTTCCAAACCTTAAGAATTAGATTGAAATTTAAATGCAAGAGGCAAAATTTCTGAATAAAATTTTGGCAAATTGCATAACGAAAGAAAAAAAAACATTAAAAAGATAGTGCACAATGATCAAGGGGGTTTCATTCTAGGGATGCAAGGTTGTTTCAACAGAGAAATCAGTGAGCATAATTCACTACCATCAACAGACTTAAAGAATCACACGATTATCTCAATAGATGCAGAAAAAACATTTGACAAAGTATAGCACCCATTCATGTTTAAAGCACTAGAAAAATTAAGGATAAAAGAACACACCTTAACATTGTAAAGGCTATATATGACAAACCCAACATGATTCTGAACAGAGCAAAACAAAACATTTCCTCTAAAAACAAGAAGAAGACAAGGATACTTACTAACTTTCACCACTCCTGTTCAACATAGTCCTTGACACCCTAGCCAGAGCAATTCAGACAAGAGAAGGAAATAAAATCCCTATACGAAATAAGAAAAGAGCTTAAATTATCTTTTTGCTGACATACCCTATACTTAGAAGACTCCAAACATGACACCACAATACTGCCAGCGTCATAAACGATTCAGGAAAGGAGCAGGACACCAGACCCACAGTCATGAATCAGCTGCATTCCTGTGCTCCAGTGGTGAGTCTGATGAACAGGAGGAAAACCGCCCCTTCACCATAGCCTCAGAAAAATGAAATACTCGGGACTCAGTCTAACAAAAGAGGTAAAGGGCCTCTACGATGAAAATTATAGAACACTGAAGAAAGAAATTGAAGAAGATCTCAGAATATGGAAAGTCCTCCCATGTTCTTGGATAGACATAATGAATATTGTCAAAATGGCCATACTACCAAAAGCACTGCACAGATTCAATGCAATTCCCATCAAAATCCCAATGACACTCTTCCTAGAACTAGGAAAAATCAGTCACAAAAATCATTTGGATAAACAAGAGACTCAGAATAGCCAGGCAATCCTTAGTGAGAAAAATGAAGCAGGAGGCATCACAATACCAGACCTCAAATTATACTACAGAGCTATAATAACAAAAACTGCATGGTACTAGCACCAAAACAGGCATGAAGATCAATGGAACAGAACACACAGAGACAAACCCATATAAATACAGTTTTATGATACTAGTCAAAGGTGCCATAAAGATACTTTGGAGAAAAGATATCCTCTTCAACAAATGGTACTGAGAAAACTGGAAATCCACACATAGAAGAATGAAATGTAACCCCTATATCTTACACTGCACAAAAGTCAACTCAAAGTGAATCAAAGACCTAGGAATTAGACCAGAAACATCACAACTACTAGAAGAAAATGTAGGCCCAACACTCCAACATGTTGACTTAGGAACTGACTTCCTCAACAAGACTCCTAAAGTTCAAGAAATAAAATAAAAAATCATTAAGTGGGATGGCATCAAATTAAAAAGATTCTGAGCAGCAAAGGAAGCAATCAAGAACATAAAAAGAGAGCCTAAAGAATAGGAGAAAATCTTTGCCACCTGCTCCTTAGATAGGGCATTAATATACAGAATACATAAAGAACTTGAAAAATTTACCACAAAAAATAATAATAGTAAACCAGTCAATAAATGGGCAAAAGAACTAAACAGACACTTCTTAAAGGAAGAAATGCAATGGTCAACAAACATATGGGGAAAAAAGTTCAACATCTCTAAAAATTAGGGAAATGCAAATTAAAACTAGTTTGAGATTTCACCTCACTCCAGTTGGAATGACAATTATCAAGAATACAAGTAACAATAATTGTTGGCAAGAATGTAGGCGAAGGTTCACTCATACGCTGTTGGTGGGACCACAAATGGGTGCAACCCCTCTGGAAAACAGCATGGAAATTCCTCAAAAAACTCAGAATGAACCACCATTTACCCAGCTATCCCACTCTTTGGTGTATGTCCAAAAGATTTAAAATCAGCATACTACAGTGACGAGACACACCAGTGTCTACGGCAGCACAAGTCAGGGGCTGAGCATGGAGCCAACCTCAGTGCCCTTCAACAGATGAGAGGATACAGAAAATGGGATATGCATGCACAGTGGAGTACCACTCAGTCACAGAGAAACATGACTCTATGTCATCTGCCAGCAAATGGACGGACCTGGAGACTGCGGCTAAGTGAAATAGCCGGTCCCCAAAAGTCAAAGGTCCAAAGTTTCTTTGATATGTGGAAGCTAATACAAAATAAGAAGGCATGACGGACAGAAGGAAGGGTGGGAGGAAGGAAGAGAGGGAGGAAGGGAGGGAGGAAGGGTGGGAGGAAGAAAGAGAGGGAAGGAGGGAGGGAGGAAGGAAGGGTGGGAGGAAGGAAGAGAGGGAGGGAGGGAGGGAGGGAGGAAGGGTGGGAGGAAGGAAGAGAGGGAGGGAGGGAGGGAGGAAGGAAGGGTGGGAGGAAGGAAGAGAGGGAGGGAGGGAGGGAGGGAGGAAGGGTGGGAGGAAGGAAGAGAGGGAGGGAGGGAGGGAGGGAGGAAGGGTGGGAGGAAGAAAGAGAGGGAAGGAGGGAGGGAGGAAGGAAGGGTGGGAGGAAGGAAGAGAGGGAGGGAGGAAGGGAGGGAGGAAGGGTGGGAGGAAGAAAGAGAGGGAAGGAGGGAGGGAGGAAGGAAGGGTGGGAGGAAGGAAGAGAGGGAGGGAGGGAGGGAGGAAGGGTGGGAGGAAGGAAGAGAGGGAGGGAGGGAGGGAGGAAGGAAGGGTGGGAGGAAGGAAGAGAGGGAGGGAGGGAGGGAGGGAGGAAGGGTGGGAGGAAGGAAGAGAGGGAGGGAGGGAGGGAGGGAGGAAGGGTGGGAGGAAGGAAGAGAGGGAGGGAGGAGGGAGGAAGGGTGGGAGGAAGGGTGGGAGGAAGGAAGAGAGGGAGGGAGGAGGGAGGAAGGGTGGGAGGAAGGAAGAGAGGGAGGGAGGAAGGAGGAAGGGTGGGAGGAAGGGTGGGAGGAAGGAAGAGAGGGAGGGAGGGAGGGAGGGAGGGAGGGAGGAAGGTTGGGAGGAAGGAAGAGAGGGAGGGAGGAAGGAGGAGGGAGGAAGGAGGGAGGGAGGAAGGAAGAGAGGGAGGGAGGAGGGAGGAAGGGGGGAGGAAGGAAGAGAGGGAGGGAGGGAGGGAGGAAGGAAGGGTGGGAGGAAAGGAAGAGAGGGAGGGAGGGAGGGAGGGAGGGAGGAAGGGTGGGAGGAAGGAAGAGAGGGAGGGAGGGAGGGAGGGAGGGAGGGAGGAGGGAGGAAGGGTGGGAGGAAGAAAGAGAGGGAAGGAGGGAGGGAGGAAGGAAGGGTGGGAGGAAGGAAGAGAGGGAGGGAGGGAGGGAGGGAGGAAGGGAGGGAGGAAGGAAGAGAGGGAGGGAGGGAGGGAGGGAGGGAGGGAGGAAGGGTGGGAGGAAGGAAGAGAGGGAGGGAGGAGGGGAGGGAGGAAGGAGGGAGGGAGGAGGGAGGAAGGGGGGAGGAAGGAAGAGAGGGAGGGAGGGAGGGAGGGGGGAAGGGTGGAGGAAGGAAGAGAGGGAGGGAGGGAAGGAGGAAGGAGGGAGGGAGGAAGGGAGGGGAAAAGGGAGGGAAGGGGAGGGAGGAAGGGAGAGAGGAAGGGAGGAAGGGAGGGAGGGAGAGAGGAAGGGAGGGAGGAGAAAGGGAGGGAGGGAGAAAGGGAGGGGAAAAGGGAGGGAGAAAGGGAGGGAGGAAGGGAAGGAGGAAGGGAGGGAGGGAGGGAGGAGGAGAGGAAGGAGGAAGGGAGGGAGGGAGAGAGGAAGGGAGGGAGGAAGAGAGGGAGGAAGGGAAGGAGGAAGGGAGGGAGGAAGGGAGGGAAGGAGAGAGGGAAGGAGGGAGGGAGGAAGGGAGAGAGGGAGGAAGGGAAGGAGGAGGAGGAGGAAGGAAGGAGGGAGGGAGGGAGGAAGGGAGGGAGGAAGGGAGGAAGGAGGGAGGGAGGGAGGAAGGAAGGAGGGAGGGAGGAGGGAGGAGGAGGGAGGGAGGAAGGAAGGAAGGGAGGAAGGGAGGAGGAGGAAGGAGGGAGGAGGAAGGAAGGAAGGGAGGAAGGGAGGGAGGCAGAGAGGGGGGACGGAGGGAGGAAGGGTGGGAGGAAGGAAGGAGGGAGGGAGGGAGGGAGGGAGGGAGGGAGGAAGGGAGGGAGGGAGTGGAAAGAAGAGAAAAGAAGAGGGGAGGTGAGAGGGACTTTCATCCAAGTAGAGGAAATATCAGTAAAATGGAGGAAGGGGATTGAGGAGGAAAAAGAAAGGAATGGAAAGGGGAGTAATGGAAAGAATCTGAGCGAACATTCCATATGTGCTGTGTGAATGTGGCCGGGGGCCCAGCATCAGGCACATCCACAGGACAATAATTTTTTTAAAATGTAAGGTCAACAGTAAAGGGATTGAAGAGGATCTGTGGAGAGGAGGCAGGGAGCTGGGGAGAGGGGAAGTGCTGGGGCTCAACTGGAGCAGGCTGGTTCCACACTTTCTGATTATTGTCAAGGTACATCCTGGTATTGTGTCCTAACTAAAAACAATCTTTTTAAAAGAACACTAAATTATATACTTTTGAGAATCAGAGTTGCTAGAAAGTTAAAGTTTTTGGAGCAGTCTTATGTTTTATAAAATTTGCTATCAGAAAAAAAATCAAGATATTTCTAGATTTAAATGGGACCCCTGTAAAATCATGAGAGTACATTATTTTGTTACTTGTTCGAATATCTGGAAAATTAAAAAGCTCCTTCTATAGGAATACCACCAGTTTTCCTCATTAAAATTTAGCATAGTTGTCTCTGAAGCAATGTTAGAGCAAAGGGCACCCAGACAATTAAATAGCTAGGAAATAATTTATTTGAGTTTCATTTTTGGCTTATTGAGTGACCTTTAAATAATCACCAATTTGCTCTGATGCATTCAAAGCAATTCTTTTCTTTTTATTTTGTTTTAGTTGTAGATGGACACAATATCTATTTATTTTTATGTGATGCTCAGGATCAAACCCAGGTCCTCACATGTGCAAGGCAGGTGCTGTACCACTGAGCTACCGCTACAGCCTAATGCAAAGCAATTTTAATCAAGAAATATCTATTTTTTAATCCTGTGTCTAATATAGACACTCAAAAAAACATCATTATCACGGCCCCTGGATGTGCAGAATCGACAACTGAAGTTCCCTGGGCAAGAGCACATAAGCGAGTGGGAACCACGTCGAGTGCAGCAGGCCACACCCTGACTTCCACCAAGACACTCCCCAGGGACCCGACAGGAACACGTGAGGTAGAAGCCTTGTGCACCATTCTGCAGGGCTGAGCGCTCCCCACACATGCCACCTGAAGGGGCTGCCCACAGTGGCCAGCACTTGCCAGCCCCCTCTCCACCACCACACCATCCTGCTTCACTACAATACCTCTGGCTCCAAGCAACAGCTCTGGAACAGACATGAATCGCCCACCTCCTAAGGTGCCTTGCAGAATCTAGATTTCTCCCCAGTTCCAGAGCCACTTGAGCCTTTGGGCTTCTGGTTCAGTCACTGCAAAGGCTTTTCAGAACCATCTTATTGGTAAGAAGTAACAGAAATTGTTTGTCTATCCATGTTTCAGTTGCTAAGAAGAAAAACTATATTGTGAGTCAGAGTTCTGGAAATGAAGAGAAAAAGCAACTCTCCTGTTTTCCTCCTAGAAATACAACTAGGGCAAAATAGCTACTATTTTCATTGTAAAAAACAAATATTTTTGCTATAAAAATTAACAAAAGGGCTGGGTTTATGGCTCAGAGGTAGAGCACTCACCTACCATGTGTGAAGCCCCAGGTTCAATCCTCAGCACCACATATAAATAAATAAATATTTTTTTTAAAAAATCCACACTAACAATAACCAGTTTTGTACACATAATGTTTCCAATTTTTCCTATGCAACTCTTTAGGAATATAATCTAAAATCTTTAATGGAAACAAGCCATTATTTGTTTTATAATTTTAAAAAATTGGTCTTTTGTACCCCCAACCGGCCTCACCTGCCGTGTGCACGCTCAGACTCTCACACAAACTGCGGATGCCACGGTTTGACACAGAACCTAGCTCACAGCAGCTGTGGGAAGTCTATAGGGTGTGAGCTGCTGCTCCTGGGGCACGGGCCTAGCACCCCGAGGGAGGACCGTGCTGCCCAGGTTGCCGAGGCAGAGACAGACTCCTGGCGTGCCACTTGTGCACCCGTGTGCAGCTGAAAACCCAGGCCTCTCCCACCTGAGTCACTGAGTCACTCGGTTCCAGTGAGCCACACACACTGCTCACAGCCACCGTGGAAACGGTCCCATTCTCGGTGTCCACAGGACGTCAAGGGAAGCTGGCCTCTAACTAGCCCTGATGGGAAAGGAGACGCGCTCTGGGAAAGCAGCTCCAGCCCCTCCCCCGGGGAAGAGGCTCCTGTCCTGAGGTCCCAGCAGGCCCTGGCCACAGGACACACAGAGCCCTTCCACTGGCTCTCCTCAGGGCATGTGTGCCCCTGTCATGTCCCTCACCCACTTAAGCCCCCACACAGTGGACTGGGCTTAAAACTACCCAAATAAATTTATTACAGAAATACAGAGGGAAACACATGGCACGAGCAGGTGGGCGGGAAACACAGCCGACTCTGTGAAAGCATATGGTTCTGAAACCCAGCACCACTGGCTGAGCCAGGAGCACACCCGGAGCTGCGCGGGCCTGCCCCTCCCACCGCAACACAGCAGTCTCTTCACAAGTGCCTGCCGGCCCCTGGCCAAGGCTGAGGAGCGCTGCATCTCACTTCCCCACAGAACAGGGCCAAAGCCACAGGAGGGGAGGGACGGCTGGCTCAGCCTGCAAAGCAGGAGCACCCTGCAGAGAGAGAGAGACACTGGCCCAAAGAACCCAAGAGCAGTGCGGAGCTTCACACTGGGCGGAACAGTTTCTGTGGTCAGATGCATTTGCTGCAGCACACGCTGGATCCCCTTCTGACGTGACACCACCAGGAAGCGCAGGGGGTTGCAGAAGTTTAAGAACACACCAATAAACACGGATGAAGCAAGATGCAGAATATAAAAATCTGAAAACCTTATAATCCGATTTAAAAATGGGCAAATGCTCTAAAGATCCTTCTTAAAAAAATACAAATAACCAACAAAAAGAAAGATTAAAAGATCTATGAAAGATTCTCATTATTGGGCTGGGGATGTGGCTCAAGCGGTAGCGCGCTCGCCTGGCATGCGTGTGGCCCGGGTTCGATTCTCAGCACCACATACCAACAAAGATGTTGTGTCCGCCGAGAACTAAAAAATAAATATTAAAATTCTCTCTCTCTCTTTCTCTTTTTCCCTCTCTCACTCTCTCTTTTAAAAAAAAAGATTCTCATTATTATTAGCCATTAGTGAAATACAACTCAAAATTAAAACTATCATCATATACTATCCCATTCCAATGAGAACACTGTTATCAAAACATAAACTAACAAGGTCAATGAAGACATGACGCAAAGGGCCCTCAGCACTGGGGGGCGGGCAGGTGGGGCCTCCAGACTGAGACTGGACTGGCACGCAGCGCAGCAGCCCAGAAGGCACCTGGCTCACAAGAAAGATGCCCGCATGCCCAGGGACATGGGGCCACTGCTGCCAGGAGCCAGGATATGGAACCAGCCCAAGTGCCCATTGACCAATTGATGGAAAAAGAAAATGCGGCATATATACAGAATGGAGTATCATTCAGCCATAAAGAAGAAGAGATCCTGTCATTTGCAGGAAAATGGATGGAACTGGAGGTGAAATGAAGTGAAATGATCCAGAGGCACAAATCCAAATACTGCCTATTCTGACACATAGAAGTTTAAAGAAAAGTTGACCTAAATGTATAAAAATGTTGCCGGCATTTGGAAAGAAGCAGGTGAGGAGGGTGGATAATGGAGGCTGGATTTGATCATGTGTTTAAATCCCACACTAACCCTCACCAAAATGTGCAGCTAACACATGCTAGTAAGCAATCAGTGTTCTGAAGCATTTCTGTAAACATGATTGCCCAAATGCAAATACAACGCAAATTAAAACGATGTTCAGTTTGATAGCCCATACCCTCTTCCCGTCATGGCCCAGCCCTGCAAAGAGCCTAGGAGGACCCAGCTCTTCTTTCTGCACACCCGATCGTGAGTCAGAGTAAGGGTCAGGGCTTGGCCCTGCTGGGCAGAAGGGACTTCCAAATCAAGCAGCCACTGGAAACAGCAGTGGCTCTTCAGCTGCTAGTTTCATCCACTCCGATCTTGGATGCTCATCAGGATTAATCATCAGCCGCAGCTCTCTTCTAAAACTAAATTTTAACAAAGCATAAAATATTCAAAACTGTCAAGGTGGAAGGAGAGCAGTGTGTCTGAAAATTAATACCAAAAGAATCTGACTAAAAGGACACCTACAGATAGTGCAGTAGAGACCCATGTTTGCATACGTACTAACACACGCACACAAGGTCTTTGTCATGGTTCAAGTGTGAGGCGAGGCGTCCTGCTAACGCGGGCGTGTCCAGAGGTGGAATGATTGACAGTGAGAGCTGACACCTGAATGGACTCGTGGGAATGGACTGACTGGGGGTGACTGGGGCAGGGGGAGTGTGGCAGGAGGAGTGGGCTGTGGGGTGTGCCCTGAAGAGCTGCCCTTCCTGCTGCCCCTTCCTGCCTCTCCTCTCTCCCTCATGACCATGCCATGAGCTGAGCAGCCGACTTCCACTGGGCCCTTGCCCCTGATATCCTGCCTCACCTTAGGACCACAACAATGGACTTGGCCATCTGTGAAACCCTACACCCCAATAAACTTTTCCTCCTCTTAGTTGTTTTTATCAGGTACTTGGTCAGAGATGGAAAAGCTGAAAAAAAAACAGTCTTATACCTGTTTGAGAAAAATCAGATAGAGCATTTAAACATCTAAGTTATTTAAATTTACTTGGAAGGCATTCACTAACTTTCATACCGTTTGCAATTGATCTTGCATTTTGAAGATCTTTTACCATCTTTCTTGATGTTAGTCTTTGGTGAAAACATAGTGACACTGTGGAAAGAAAATGCTTACAGGTCACTTTCAGAAATTAAATTTCTTACGAGATCTACATATTACAGGAGAAGGAATATGTACACACCTGCATGAATAGTTTCAGCTGCCTCCTGCTCCTCCTTCCTCCATCTGTCCCTCTATCCCACACCTCAGAGATGTCACCTTGCTGCACATCTCCAAAACTTTCTAATATCCTGCAATGCTACCCTGAACTTCTCCTGTTAGGTTTCAAATTGCAGCAAGGCACTGAGGACACCATGACCTGGGACCTGCCTCTTTCCCCTGGGCTCCAGCACATAGCCCCACATCTACAGCAGGCCTCAAAACAGTGGCCCAAGGAGTCCACATGCAATGTCACAGATGCCACAGGCACTGAGGCACCCACAGGTTAGGGACATGGACTGATGCATAATTTTGCTGAGACACAAATCTAGAATCCATCTAACCATCCATCCAACCATTTACTCTTCCCTCCATGCGTCCATCTCTCCATTCATCAACCCCTCTATCCAATCATCTCTACATCCATCTTCCATTTTTCCATCCATCCATTCATATCTCCATCTATCCACAATCCCTTCCTATCCATCCCTCCACCTATCAGTCATCCCTTTCTCCAACCTCATTCATCTCTCTACCCATCCATCCACATCTCCACCCATCTACCATACATTTCTCCACCTACCCACCCATTGATCCACATGTCCAGCCATCTGTAATCCTCTCTCTAACCCTCCACCCATCCATTTATCATCCTTCTCTCCATCTACCCACATTTCTATCTAGCCTTCTCTCCATCCCTCTCCATATCTTCACCCATCCATTTCTCTACCCAGATCCCCGTGTCTCCATCTTTACCTCCATCCATCCACCACTCACCCATTTACAAGTGTCATATAAGAGAAGCTAAGGTGCCAAGGTCACCCCAGGCATAGGGGTCTGCGGATCAGACACTAAGTGAAACAATTGTGCTTGCTACTGCTGAGGCCAAAGAGAAAGAGTGATGCAGGAAAGGGCCATGGGAGTGGAAGAGACTGAGACCAGAGAAGCTTGGGACTTTGGCCCAGATGAAGCCTGAGCAGGGCCCTGGGGATAGAGGTGGGTGTGGAGGGAGACTGGAGGGAGCAGGGAGGCGAGGGCAGCAGTCTGGCAAGGCAGGGGCGTTCAGCCAAGGCCTGCCATGTGCTCTAAGCAAAGGGGCCTCATAGGGTGCTTCCAGGTAACAGGGCTGCTCTGGTCACACTATGTGAAGGACAAATAAAGGGTCCAGACTTGGCAGGGGGTGTCTACATTCAATAAAGAAAGACAATTTGCCTTTGAGAAATTCAAGGCTTATGAGGGGCCAGGGGATGGCGAGACTCAGCTGTAGTCTAGGCACCCTGTGTTCCGCATTTCCTTGACTGTGAACCCCACAGAGTCAGCACCTCTCCCTTCGGCTTTGAACAACCTGAACCTCAGTGCTCCAGTGCTGCAGTTCTGAAAAAGGCCCTGTCAGCCTTGGTGGGCCACACCACTCCCAGCACCCCCTCCTCCTGTTCCCATCCTAGCTTCTCACTCACCAGAGTGGGTGGGCTTAGGAGGGGCCCAGTACACAGTAGTGACCCAATAAACCTCTGCTGCTGCAGTGCCCCCCACTGCCAGGACAGACCTTCTGGGGTCTCCGCCACCACCTCACAGCTCCTGCTTACAACACTGCCCCTCTCCACGATGGGACCCTCAAGGACCCACTTGTGTCCATATTTGAACCCACGTCTGAGGCAGGGCCACGGTTTTGCTTTGTACTCACCGCGGTGGCAATGCGTAACCGGACGACCTGACTTTGGCGTGGAAAACCAAGGGCTGGTCCCCCACGGCACTCTGCACAGCTGTGGGAAGACATTAGAGAAGCAGCAGATACTCAGTGTCACGACTCATTGTGAACACAGAAAGACCACAGTCTCTTAAAACAGAGAAGTCCACACAGACCAGAGGAGCTTCTGAGCTACAGACGAGAGGCCCCACGGGGAAGTGCAGGCCCACACCGCAGCCAGGGAAGACTAACCACGGGAATGAGAAGCATAAGGACAGTTCCCTCTCATTCCTGACATTGCACTCAGTTGCATGGGCAGAACACAGTCCCCTTCAAAGTGCCCTTCAAACACTCGTGGACAATGCCAGCTCTTCTGTGCTGTGCTGCTTCTAGTCGTGGCTGGAGCACAGGTGGGAAGGAAGCCCTGGGGCTGCGGGCAGGGAAGGAGACTGCCTGGGAGCAGTGTCTGGGAGCAGCGTCTGTCCATCAGTGACAAGCACGGCCTTCCTACTAAGGACCCAGACGCACACAGCCTCTCTAGGAGACGGACACAGCTGCTTGCCGTGTCCATGCACAGAGCACCAAGGAAGCCTGGCTACGGCGACACCTGGTGCCTTCTAACAGAAGTGGAGCTCCTCACCAAGCTCTAACACACACACGCGCACAGACACACAGACACACAGACACACACGTACAGACACACACGCACAGACACAGATACACACGCACAGACACACACACATAGACACACACACACTCACACACAGACACACAGACACGCAGACACAGATACACACACACACTCACACACTCAGAGACACACACACAGATACACACAGACAGCCCCCCCCCCCGTGCTTCACAAAAAAACCCAGCAACACATGAACTTACCACAAATACTTGCAAACCTCAAAAATGCTCTCAGATGAAAAACAATTTTGCCAGAACTATTTACTTTTGCATAAATTGAATCCTTGATGTTAAAGATAAATTTTTTTTAAATATTTTTTTGGTTGTAGATGGACACAATATCTTTATTTATTTATTTTTATGTGGTGCTGAGGATGGAACCCAGTGCCTCACATGTGCGAGGCGGGCACTCTGCCACTGAGCTACAGCCCCAGCCTCTAAAGATAAATATTTTGCACAAATTATAAAATAGCTTCAGAAAATGGATAAATGCATAATATTAAGTGATAGGTGTTTTTTGTTTTGCTTTGCTTTGTTTTACAAAGAAATTCAGTTCTGACTATTTCAAACCTGACACCCCAAATGATGCCCCATTGAAACCAAGCACACCTAATGAGAGAGCTCTTCAGACACGGCAGGGAGCCAAGTCAGCACAGTGGGGGCGGCCCACCCGTAGAGGAAAGCCATGTGATGACTTCCTACTCTTCAGAACAGGGAGCTCCAGGGGCAGAGCTCCCAGAAATACCAAGGAGGTGGGTGTCCACCACAGCCAGGCCTGGGGCACACATGGGCACAGCCAAGGTCAGAAGGCAGAGCCCAGGGACAGCTTCCTGCAAGGGGAGGGTACAGTGCGAGCCATCTCTGCGGTGTCTGTGAGCAGAACATAAAAATGGTTTGTTTGAGGGCCTTAACTGTTTTAAGCAGGCCAAGTAAGACCTTTAACAATACTGAGTTAAGAGTTCAGACTGAACATTGAAGGGAAAAAAAGAATATCAGTGATTCCTACACAGTGAGTACTGGGACACAGGGAAGCCTGCCTCTCAAATGAAAGCAACTTTCAAATCTTTTCTTGGAAAAAAAGCAACAAGTAGGTTATTAAGAACCAAGGCATAAAAAAAAGCATTTTTTAGACCATCAAGAATAATGAATCATGGTATGGCCAATACAAGAGACCAAGGGATCACAGTTTCTTTGGATAGAACTACATCATGGTTGGTTGTCTGGGAAACACATGCTGGAGTACGCAGGGTGGATTAGCAGGACGTGTGGTCACTGGGGACCCTCCACGTGCACCCAGCCCTGGCCACAGACACAACCACCCGTGTGAAGCCAGCCTCTGAATGCCTGTGAAGGACCACAGCTCAGGAAGAGACACCGCACACCTGCCCAGCCACGGAGGATGTGCAGTCCACTCCAGAGAGGCAGGGCAGCAGCAGAGGCAGGGCAGCACACCGACTGGCATGTTGAGAGGCAGGAGTAACGGAGCACGTCCTAGTCAGCTTTGCACTTTTATGTTTTAGAGTGTATTCTACTAACCAGATTGTTTTTGACCAGAAGGTTTAGTACTTTTCTCCTTAACAACTCCAAGATACAGGGGAGAAGTTGGTAGAACACAGGAGCTGAAACAAAAATAAAGCCAGGCTATAAAGCAAACAAGGATAAAATGGAATTGCTCAATGGAACACACAATAAGTATGGTAACAAATGATTAATTCACACAGACAAGGGCACACAATATTTAGAAATAAAAACTACAATATTTGGAATAAAAACTATCAAGCTTATTCTTGTTCTGAAAGGAAAATTCAGTATATTTTTAATAAATGTGCTATCTTATAATCTGCATTCTATTCTGAAATAAAATAGTATTTTGTGTTAAACTATGAATCTTTTCATTTTCAATAAGATAAAAGAAGCAATGGTATGAACAATAATTCCTTTCACATAGGGTTAGGATGGCTGAGTATTTACTAAATTTTACCTTTATTTCTTAACATGAAAAGAAATCTAGCTATGCATTGTGGTACAAATCTGTCATCCCGACTTGGGAGGCTGAGGCAGGTGGATTGCAAGTTGGAGGCCAGCCTCAGCAACTTAACAATACCCTAAGCAAGTTAGTGAGAACCTGTCTCAAAATAAAAAAGAAAAAGGCTAGGGACGTGGCTCAGTGTTAACGTTAAGCACCTCTGGCTTTAATCCCTGGTACCAAAAAGAAAAAAATCTGAAAAATGCTCACTGATCAACACAATCAACACCCACACGGGGACATCGCCCTCGAGCAGACTGTACCTCGCCAGCACTGACAGTGCCTTCTCGGGGACAGGGCCCTGCTGGGACCTCACCAGAGTATCCAGGCTGACTTCCAGTATGGCGATTCTCTTCCCAAACATGGACGTGAGCAGGCAAAAGGCCTATGAAGGACAGCATTGTGACAGAGTTAATGACATGGCCAGACACTAAGGAGACCGCAGGTCTACATCCACGGCCCTCCTCACAGCACGGCTTTCCACGTCAAGCCTGCTGCATGTGGGCCAAGCTATGCCACTCGACAGGTGTGTGCAGCTGCACAGCACGCACAACTCGGGCAGTCTCTGTGCCATGCCAGCTGGCAGTGCTCCGGGAGATGCGCCTGGCAGGAGCAGGGGGTGAGACCTCCACTGACCTTGTGGTCAGCAGCCTGGCTCGTCACAGCGCAGGAACCAGCCACCTGGACGCTGAGGCCCCTGAAGTCTTGACATGCAGCAGAGACAAGGAGACAATGTTTAGGTGGCCAGCCAGGGAACCGAGCCTGGCAGACCCATCCATTCCACCTGGTTACCTGCACCAGTAGCCAGGGACATGGCCAGGGAGGAGATGGGCCTCCCTGTCATGAGGCCCAGAACCAGACACTGGGCAGGAGGTGACAAACATGAAGCTGCAACAGGCTGTGCGAGTGTTGGAGAGGAGAAGGGAGCTTCCAGTGAGGACCCACCTCCCAGGACTGAGCAAGTGGCCCTGACGCTGAACAGGAGGGACAGGGCGGGGGCACGGTCAGTGGAGAAGAGGCCTGAACTGATCCACTCGCCCTGCAGTCTGGAGGATTCAGAGGACAGAAGGAAAGCCATGACCTTGGGGCACTCGACAAGAACCAGGGGCCCTGGAGGACCTAGAATGGGATGTGGCCCAGCCGAGGATGGCTACTCCACCCTGAACGCCTCAGAAGCCTCAGAAGGACCAAACAAGTGAGCCTCTAAGAAGGCTCTTGGCTCAAGTGCAGAGGAGAGAGTGGCCAGGGTGGCCACCTTGCAGATAGGTGGAGGCCAGGACTGGGTAAGTGCCACTGCTTCCTGCTGGGCACAGGAAGGACAGGGCCTCAGGTCAGGGTGACAACACATGGAGACGGGGGTCTGTGAGCTGGCAGTACTCAGGGCATGTGTGTGCAGGGAGAGGGGGTGCACAGGAGCCTGGTGCATGTGAAGAAGAGGGCCGGGACACAGCACAGAGGGTGCAGAAAGGCTGAGCAACACAGGGAAGGGGCTGGGAGGGAGGGGAGGGGCACACCACAGGTGCTGATTCTGCCAGATGGTCGGGAAATGCAGGACTGAAACAGTGTCCTTTGGGTTAGAAACACAGAAGTCACAGGTAAGGAGCCACGTTGCTTCTGATAAAAGTGACCTTCAAACCTGAGCAGTACGCTTGCACCCCTAAACTTTCACCACCCCTCATGTCATTCCAAGAAACCCTCAAGTGTAAGAGACGATGTCAGAGAAGACTGAACTCTGTTTTACCTTTGAAGTGTAGTGCATGCTCCAGTTCCAAGCTTGCCAGGTGGAATATGAACAGACCAGTTGAACTTGCGATCCACAAGCAGGTGCTGCTCTCAGAAGGGAGGCTGCTTTAAGGAAGGGGAACACTGTCAGCAGAACCTCTCCCTCAAGATTAGCTCCGCATGTTTCCTGGTGTTGCTGCCCTTTCTCCACACATGGGGGCAGCACGTGCCCCCTGCGGGCACCCAGAAGGTGTGTGCATGGACACTGCAGTCGGTGGGCTCATCCTATTCCTACCTGCACCCTGAAATCTGTGGGGTTGATGGCCACCCACCAGCCATCTCCTAGAGGCAAGTGACCCCAGGTGGCCCCAGGCTGGCCCCACCTAAGTCTGACCCTCATTATAGACTCGTGGTTACAGCAAAGGAGGAGGCAAGTTCAGAGAGGAAACCAACAGCCCTGAGTGCAGAGCTCGCAGGCAGAGTGTGAGCCCCAGTCAGAGCCCACCTGATCTCCCCCAGACAGCTCTGGCCTGCCCACTGTCAGGGTGCAGCCCAGCTCCTGGCTTCAGTGCTGGAGCAGTCTGCCCTCCCACGTGGCTCCTGCTCCACACCGTCCAGACCCTCAGGTCCTGCCAACAGCATAAGGTGGGGTGCTCCCGCTTTGCCCTGCCCTGCAGGTGCTCCCCTTCCCTGAGGAGGACAGGAGGAACCCTCTGCCTCTGGTCCAGAAACCAAGACTGGGACACAAGGTCAGCCTGCCTTCCTGAGCCTGCTGCTCCCAATAGATGAGGCCAGTAGGGAGTTCTGGACTCCTAGGACCAAGGCCATTGGGCAAGCTGCCCACCTCTCATTTCCCACTCCATCCAGAGGAGATAGGAGGCTTGTCTTCTGTGCCCTTACAGAGGTAAAGATTTGCCTAGATTTGGGTGAGCAGAATTGAAACCATCCAATTTCTTTTATTCAAGAGGCTTAAATCAAACCAAATTTACCAGTTCCTAGAAATGAAGTATGCAATTCTAAGAGAGCTTGCACCCAATCGGAGGCAAAAGTGATTTGGCTTTGTTCTATTCATTCTTCAAAACTAAACATAACACGCAATTAAGGAATTTGTGTGTGGGAGGTGCTGGGATGGAACCCAAGGTTGTGCACAGGCTAGGCCAGTCCTCTACTGGCCAGCCACACCCCAGACCCTCTCTTCTTTCTTCTTTTATTGTGAGATGGAGTCTCACTAAGTTGCCAGCCTGGATTCAAACTTGCAATGCTTCCTGCATAGTTGGAATTGCCGTGTGCAGCACCCTGCCCTGTTCACCTGAGGGATGTAAAGGTTTCTCTTCATGATTTTGGCCCAGCTTGCCATACATACACTCCGCATCCAGCATCTAGAAGGCGTGGAAGGTAGCAGCTTGCCAGCATCAGGATGGGGAGGGCTGCTTCAGCCTCTTCTCTTTGGTCCAGCATCTTCCTAGAGGGGCGCTGACTCTCCTCTAGGGAACAGAATCATGGACAATCTGAAATTAGGCTTATCGACCAAGTTGAAAGGCAGACAACTGACTTAGTGGGAGGTTGCCACAGGTATGAATTGCTAGAATACCTCAAATCCAGAATCAGAGAAATCATTCTGAGTATCACTAAAAAAAAAAAAAATCAAACAGAAACTGTATCTTCCATCCTGAAGTCTGTGAACAATGAAATTTCAAACATAGAACCAAAAAAAAAGGAGTGGAGAAGAAGAGATGGTTGACATAGAAGCTAATTTCACATTTCCCAAGACAATCTTAGGATTTACCTCTAGAAGAAGAGTGTCTTATTTATAAGACAAATAATGAAGGCAAGGTTTAAAGAAGTGCTTTTATTGGAAAGGTAATTTCTGACCTGATACATAAAGAAACTGTTTACAGCCACCTACAAAAATCTCAGAGGAAAAGAAGAACAGCGACAAGAATCCCTGCACAGACAGCAGGTCTGTGGAAATGAGAGCTTGGCCACACAGGGACACGGGGCTCCCAGCAGAGCACCTGCTCTGTGTGTAATACGTGGCGGAGGGACAGTGCTCTGGGGACAGGGTGGGAGGAGCTCAGCATGGCAGGACCAGAGAAGGCCTGCGGGTGGCAGGAGGGTGAGGTGGAGGTGAAGGTGCATGTGACACTGGGGGCAGGGGAACACCGCACTCTGCTCAGATCACCATTCTGAATCCTCAAAGGCCTGTGCCCACTGGTCCCCACTGCCGCGATCAACTCTGTGGCTTATGTCCCTCTGTTCAATTCCCCCGCAACCCCACACACAGTTGCGCCACTGTTGGCACAGAGCAGCCCCCACTCTGTCTCACAGGACCTCCCAGGGCTGAGGTGTCTTCCAAAGTCAAGGAAGGCTTCTCCTAGATGACGGACCTTTCCTTGACACCCCCACCCTGTCCGACACGGAAAGCAGGAGACCCAAGGAACACACACACCTGGCAGGCTGCACACCTCGGACTCCATCCTTCGGGTGAAGAAAGCCTTGTTTTTCCTCCTTAGGTCAACACGTGCCACACAACGGTAATGGTGCCTTTCTATCAAACTGAAGACCCAAAGCTGAGAAAGCAAAACAGGTAGACAGGAGTCTCTCTCACACTGGAGCTTACGAAAAGAGGGGACACCTAAGGAGGAAAGTGGGTCAAGAGCAAAGAAGTTGTGCCCTTCATCTTCCCCCAGTGATGCAACTGAATGTCCTCTGGCCCCCAGGCGCACTCCCAGGTCCCTTCCCCCATGGACGCCAGTCTCAGTGTACCTGCTTGTGATGGGCAGTCAGTCCCAAACACTGAGGTCAGGTCAGACGCCACCTCAGCTGTATGTGTCCACCTAGGAGGTCCCCATGGCCTACACCCAGTCTCCCCTCCAGGCCACAGCATGGCCTCAAAGCCATGAGCCATGACCACAGCACTGGCAATGAGACCTGGTTAACAGCAGTCAACTTTGTCAAAAAGAAAATAAATTCATAACCCCCACAAAAAAAAAGAAGTAAAAAACATTAAACTCTATTAGCTTCCAAAAGCATATCTTTCTCATATCGTATCAACAACTACTTTACCCATGCTTTGTGAAATAAACCTAAAACGCTCACATAAAAACTTTTTGAAACAGATTAAGTATTATATTAGTCAGCTTTTGGTTGCTGTGACCAAAGGACATGACAAGAACAACTTGGAGAAGGAAAAGTCTATTTTGGCTTGTGGTTTCACAGGTTCGGTCCATGGTCAGCCTACTCATAGCTCTGACCGACAGGTGAGAAACAGCAACTGGTGGAAGGACCTGGTAAAGACAGTCAGGAAGCAGAGAGAGCTTGGGCAAAGACCAGGGGTAACATAATTCCTAAGGGCACGCCACCAGGGATCTAATTCCTTCAGCCCCACCCTCCATTCAAATGATTAACCTGTCAAAAAGATCAATCCACTGATGAGATCACATTTCTCAGAATCTAATCTTTTCACCTTTGAACATTCCTGCATTGTCTCACACATGAAGTTTGGGAAACATGTAGTATCCAAACCATAATATTCTGCCTTTGGTATCCAAAATCTCATGCTCCTCTTACAATGAAAACTATATTCAGTTCATTTTCAAGAGACTCCATAGTCTTCAAAGTTCCAGCATTGCCCAAAAGTCTGAATCCCAAGTCTTATCTGAGACTCAAGGCAAACTCAGCATGAGTTCCTGCAAAGATCAAACAGCAAATTATATCAAATTATATGAGGCACAGAATAAACATTTCCATTCCACATGGAAAAAAGAGGTGAATAGAAATAATGAGTGGGACAAAAGCAAGAACAAACAAGGTCTAAGTCCCACAGCTAGCATCCGGGACATGTGACATCCTGATGTTCTCTCCAGAGGGCTTGCATAGCTCGGCCCTAGGCCCTTGCTGATTGCAGCCCACATGGCCTCTCTTGCCTTTCTTGGCTTGGTGTCTGCAACTTTGCTCAGTAGACATTCCATATTAATAGCATCTCTTAGTCTCAGGTGTCTTCACGGCAGCTGCGGCTTCCTGCTCACATAACACAGCACTTTGGGGGTAGCCCATTGGAACTCTGACCCTGCTATATATTGCCTGGCCTCCCAAACCATGAGCCAAAATAAACTTTCCTCCTCTAAGTGTTTGTGTCAGGTCTTTTTGACACAGCAGCCAAAGGCTGACTAATACAATAATAAACTGTTTCCAAAAGTTTTTATACGAGCATATTAGGTTTACTTCACCAAGTACTGAATATGGGTTTCCTCTGAAGTTTCCAAGACCCCACACTTGAGTGTCCTGAATTCCTGCAGAATGAGCATCACCTGGATGATACCAAGGTCTGCTGATATCTGAAGCAGCAGCCGGGCTCCTGGGACCACAGCTGCAGTGGCTTCTGAGTGCATGGAGGACTGAACAGAGCTGAAACAACTACTTAGGTGCCCCTATATAAGCAGGATTCCCATGGTCTCTTCTCAAAGGGATTTTTATGTTTACACCTTTGATTCTGAGATAGGTGTAATCTTGCCAATTCCTTTGAGAACTTCAAACTGTCTTTCCTATTGTCTTTCCTATTGTGTAAAGTACTTAGCATCTCTTTAGCAGCTTTAATCTCTTCAACAACCATAACTTCCTTCATCCAAGTTTTACATGCACTTTTCTGGCCAAGTTTTAAATTTTTTCAATCATTCCACTCCACTTTCTACTCCTGATTCTCATAGCAAACTTAATTAAACTGCCAGCAATATCCATACCACCACCTGAATGCTGTGCTGATGTGAAATTTCCTCTACCATACTAATTAATCCATTAGTCCATCACTAATTTATCATTAAATTTAGCCTCAAAGAAAGTCTCAGGACATGGGGTAAATATCATAAATGGCCTCCAGTCCTATTTCCAATAGAGTCCTCCTCCCCTTCTGGAACCCCAGGAGCACAATCTTTACTGTTCACAGTCCTATTGGCATTCTAGTCTTCTGAGCTTCCACAAGAAATGACCATTAAGCTCTGCTTAAACATTCTAAGGTTTCTACAACCTGCATCTCCAAACTTCTCCAAACTCTTCCTACAAACCAGTTCCTAAAGCCTCTGAACTACATCACAGCAACAACCCCACTCCCAGTACCAATTTCTGCATTATCAACTCTTTGTCACTGTGACCAAAATACCTGACATAAACAACTTAGAGGAGGAAAAGTTTATTTCAGCTCATGGTTTCAGAGGTTCAGTCCATGGTCCGTCAATTCCATAAGCTCTGGACCTAAGGGGGAAGAGCATCATGGCAGAAGGACATGGCAGAGGAGCGCTGCTCCATTTTCTACAGCCAGAAAGCAGAGAGAGCTTGAGTGCAAGGAACCAGTAATAGCATAATTAACCAGGGCACAGCATCTACTTTCTCTTGTCACACCCTATCTGCCCACAGTTACCCATTAGTCCATTCAAATGACTAATCCATCAAATAAATTAATCTACCAATTAGCTCTCACAATCTAATAATTTCACCTCTGAGCAATCTTGTTTTGCCTCATGCATAAGCTTTCAGGAGACACCTCATATCCAAACAAATATCTTCAGTTTCCAAAAAATATATAATGCTGTTGCTAATGGTCAAATGAGTGTTTCTCATGGTCTGTTGTACTCCAGAGTCACGTGTGGAGCTTCCAAAGCACGAAGATTTATCCATCTTCTCTGCAGACCCATGGGCCCAGGCATGGACTAAAATCCCCTTTGCTCTACCATGAGCTGACTTATACAAAGAGTCCCCAACCCAGGACTGAGGGTGAACAGTTTCTTCAAATCACAAAAAAATTCACAATAATAAGGAAGCAAAGACCTTTTGTGCACAGGTTCACTTGCAGCAATATCTGAAAGTGGGCTCTAACTACAGGGTTCTCTCACCTGGCCATCAGCACACCCTGTGAGAAGCTGCTTACTGTCCTCATCGATGAACAAACTCAGGAGAGGATATGCTGTGGGAAGGAGCACAAATGTAGTTGAGAAACTGAGGTGACCTTCGTTCTTAGAAAACCCACAGAGTGTCCCTAGGCACCTAGCTATTGTGCTGAGTCATTTGTCCGTGAATAACAGGAAAAGTCTGTACAGCCAGATATCCCTGACTGCAGTGCGAGATGTCCTTGACTCAGCAATGAAGTTCCTGGGAAGACCAAAGAATGCTTGAGGCCTAAGTTCTGACCTAATGACCCACAGCAACAACCAATCAGCATGAGACAAGGAAGATATCTGGAATGTCAGGATTGATTGATAACATGATTGATAACATTGATTGATAACATGATTAGGAAACCCTGCAGTTTAGCAAATACACTCTTGCAACCCCTCGAAGCCTAAACCAATCAGTTCAAATGTATCCACCACTTGAACCAACCAATCACCCTTCCCGACTTGTTCCCACCAATGAATATGCTAATCAACGTTAAGAGTTGTGTTTGATTTTCCCACGATGTGAAATGATTTGCTGTGTGATGTTGTGATGCATAGAGTAGCCCCCAAAACCTATAAATCCTCACTGAACTAAGGGCCCAGTCTCCTTCCTCAGGACCACTGCGTCAGAAACGGTTGTGAGTCCCGGCTTGAGCTTGTAATAAAGACTCTAGTGTGACTGCATCAGATTCAGCTCCTGGATTACAATCCCCCTTGCTCTGGAGGTCTACTGGGGTCCCACAAATCTGGTTCAACATAGTCAGCACCCCAATACCTGGCTCCATCATGCTGGACCTGAGGCTCCCTGACAGCACTCCTGTCAGACACTCTCAGCTCTTGTGAAATAACTTCCTCACCAAGGTGTAAGAACTGTGAGTGAATACAAAGCTTGAAAACTACACAAGCATAAGGAAAGACAGGGAAGTAATTCCAAATTAAAACCATGGGGTGGCTATGAGTTAGCCGGCTACAGGCAGAACTGAAAGTGTTGCTTCCCTTCGCCTGCACAAAGCCTGCTGTGCCAAAGCACATCCGCTGCACCCACCCAACAGCTGTGGGTGGGAGCAGGCGCAGGAGCTCCGTCAGCAGGTCTCACGGGGCAGAGCAATTCCTCCTCAACCAGGAATAACTAAGTGACTTGGGATAAAAAGAGCAACTAAATGGATGTCTGGTTTCTTTAAAAATTGTTGCCTAGAATCATTTCCTTCAATAATTTAGGAGAACTAGATAAATGATATTAGAAAACACTCTATGTCCTAAGTAGGCTATGACATCCAAGGTCAAGAATCAGGAATGCCCTGGATGTGACACCTCTAAGTCCTGCTGCCCCAGGGGCACTGGACAATGACTGCATTCCACAGAACTTGGGCTTCACCCACCTGGGATGAGGGTGGCTCCAGGAGCAGGCGTCACCAGGTGGGGCTGAGCTACACTCCCCTGTTCCTTTGTAACCCTACCCCTTTGCCCTTTTGGGGATGTTCTATGGGACCTCCCCTTGTGTGTCCCCTAAATAAGAATGAAGAATTCCTATGGCTCTCTCTCTCTCCACAGAAACTTAACTTCACAGAGCTGTCCCTGGATTATTGAAAAGGTCCTTCTGTGTGGTTGCTGCCTTCTTGGTTGTTTTCTTGAGTTACTGGAATAGCCAGATTTTGTGAACCCAGCATTAGGGGGCCAGCGGGGATAGATGGCGATAGTCAAGGGCACAACTGTGTTCTTTTTGTTTGTTTGTTTTTGTTTTTATGTGATGTTGAAGATCAAATCCAGTGCCCGACGCATGCCAGGCCAGCACACTACCGCTTGAGCCGCATCCCCAGCCCCACAACGGTGTTCTTGATAGTCAAATAGTGACTCCACATAACTCATTTTGAGACAATCATTCCAACACACTTCCAAGAAATGTGTGTTACTCCTGAGACTGGTAAGTTATTCACACCGTTAGGTCTCGCTATTCTGCACCCAGACAGACCTCAGGGTACACCACAGTCTTTGGGAAATACAAGAGAGGCTCTACCAGGTCACCAGGTACCTTCCCATCTAGATGGCAGTGCAATTTACTCAACCCGGGAAAGAGCTCACCCATTCTAGTCTCCCGTTTTCCTTCCTCCAGTGAGACAGACGTGCACACAAGGAGTCAAACCAAGCCCCAGGATACCAGCCCAGGAGCGGCTGGGAGACGCAGGTGTGGGCTAGGTAATCCTAGGGCATCACGAACAACAGCCCTCCCATACTGTGAGGAGATCAGACCCCAGAGACATTTCACATTGCCTAACATTCAGGCCCTCGTTGGAATAATCATGTGTCGGTTTCATGTGCCACCAAAAGACACGATTACCCTGAATTCATGAGCTGCACAGATGCTCCCATCCTAGTAGTGGGGTGGAGCAGGCCAACCTTCCTCAGCAAGCACTGGGCCAACGCAGGTGATACCTGACGAAGTCCTCACATCCTAGGGACTGTCTCTAGGGGACAGTGGAGAGCTCACACTCCCTGCAATCAGGCACTGAATCTGAGAGCCAACGACTGTGCACCTTTCTAAACAGAGAAGTTCAGACTTCAAGTGTGTGTTTAAGTTGAAAACCTCAAGGACATTAACTGTGAGTGAGTCAGTTCAGTCTTTACTCAGAAGGCTGGTGGACTCAGGTCCACCACCTCAGGAGCTGAATGCCTCACAGCCTACTCAGCAAAGCCAGAGGACTCTTGAACTTACCTGCAAAAACAGACGAGCTGTACACTAATGTTCCCAAACAGTGGTCCCAGACCTTTGGACAAACAGACATTTCTTCAGGAAAGGTAAAAATCTTGACATTACTGCTAAACCTCAAACTAAATTCTACCCAATTACAAATTAATCTATGTAAATAATTATAACAATTGAAATGAAAATATGCAAATAGAACTATAACTACGTGTATTCAAACCGTTAGGCCTCTCTGTTCTGCACCCTGATAGACCGACCTCGGGGTACACCATAGTCTTCAGGAAATACAAGAGAGGCTCTACCAGGTCACCAGGTACCTTCCCATCTAGATGGCACTGCAATTTACTCATCCAAAGTAAATTGCCAAAGGGTGTCAAAACCAAGACACTACTTCCATCGTCTCTAACCCACGGGGAGAGGGGACTTCCATCCTCTCTAACCCACGGGCAGAGGGGACTTGAAGACACAAGCCCAGGACAGGTGGGAAACAAGCCTGCGTGTGCAGCCAACTGCCCTATGGGGGGCATAAATGGAAGGCAGGAGTCCTCAGCAGGGCTGCATCGGATGGGCACCCTGTCCACTGAACATGTGATTGAGCACCACACAGTGCGTCCACTGGGTCAGACACTAACCAGCACCTGGGGGAGTGGGCAGTGCGAAGGACAGAGCGGGAGAGGGGAGCTGGCCACTCCCTTATCCCCAGTCCTTGGGAGAGATCTGGAGGGTGACCTTGGTTGTGAAGGAAGCCCACCTGCCCAGCGGGCACGGGCCTCTCACACAGCTCCCCCCCCCGTAAGCACAGCTCTGCCCTCTGCTGCGTCCCGATGGCCCCTCAGAGGAGCCCCCTGGGTGAGTCCTCTGCGTGCTCTCTTTGGATCTGGTGAGCAGTAAGGTGGGGCCTTGGCTGGGCTCGAGTAGGGCAGCTGGTCAGGGGTGCAGCTAGGACGTCTGTCCCCACACCTGCACCAGAGCTGGGGAGAGCAGTGCCCTGTGGGGGTCCACCCTGGCTTCACCACACAGGTGTTCCCAAACGACCAAGGCAGGCACCTAACGAGTCATTTTTCTGATAGATGTCGCGACCCTCGATTTTCCTTCCAAGGCAGTGTATAAAGTCCTCCCTTGGTTAATAAAATCCCAACAATGTCAGCTGACTTGGGCCTGAGGGGACAAACTCGCCTTTTCCTCTATTTCCTTTAAGCAGGGATTAGTTCTCATTGAACACCCCAGTTCTGAACACTGGGTCTTCTGCTCTCAGTCACCAGAAACACTGGATTATAAATTAGCCCTTTAGCTCTCAAGGTCGAGGGTCTGAGGAGAGTTCCTGCATTCCCACACAGTTCACACCTGTGTGGGAATGCAACAGGCCAAGGACCGTGCGGCTGGGAATCCCAACCCAGCTCCCAAACCCTGCCAGATTCCTTTTTTGTATGAAAAGTAGAGAAATTCCTATTTCTCTACTTTCTTATATAAGCGCACTAGCAACAAGCCACACATGAACAGTGATCATCAAACAACAATGCACCAATGTGCTCGAGCCTTTCCCCAATATCAGAAATCAGCCCAGGGCCCACCCTACCTTAAAGCTCCTGTCTTCAGACACTGAAATGAGGATTTGTCCCTGCCAGGGACAAAATTCTGCAGCGGTCACTGGGCCCTGATGGCCCTCCAGTTCCACCAGCACAGATGGACTCTAGAAGAATTGTGAAGAAGATTACTAGAGGGATGTTCTGGAATGAGTATCATCAAGAAGTCATAATATACCACAGAGAGTAGTCCCTGCTGAAATAAACTCTACTTTACGTGTCCACTCTTCCAACTGTGGAACGAGTCCTGTGTAAGCCTGGAAGTGAGGATCCCAAAGGCTGAGTTCCAGGGGGGCTCAGGCTGGCGCACGTCAGCAGGACGGCAGCAGGACGGCAGCAGACGGCAGCCCAGCACCAGGCCCGGTGCCCCACACCAGCACCTCTACTGCACCCTCCTGAGGCTGCTTTCTGCTGCCAGAGGCCTCTGGCTCCTGTGGGAGGGGGCCGGGGTGCTCCAGTGTCTTCCTCTGACTCATCTCCCTGTCCCTTCCCCTCTTCCCCCTTCCCTCTCTCCCTGGACACACCCATGATGCCTTCTATTCTCCCAGCCTCTGCTGCCCACAAGGCAGTCACTGAAACACAGCACGCAGCATGCAGACTCCTCCCACAGCCCAGCGGCAGCCCAGGGGCCAGCACTAAAGCTCACACTCTGAGATGGCCTGAGAAAGAGGCGGAGAGAGCACCAGGGGCCCCAAGAGCCACAGCCACCTCCCTCATGTGTCCCTTGGGGTCCCAGCACCTGTGGGTGGGGAACTCTGCTCCAACTTTACGGCACTCAATCCAGGAAGGAGAAACAGCCCTGATATTCAGAACACATATCTGTGTACATGCATATAGAGAGAGACTTAACGTGCAGACAATGAACTCTAAAAACTTTCCTCAATAATTCAACAGACAACCTTGACAAGCACATTGTTCCAATTGCCATCAGACAGTTAAGGACAGCAGGTGAGATGATCGTGCACAGGGGTGAGGGTAGCTGGAGCTGTTCTGAAGCACACGCTCTGTTCTCTCTAGGTTCACTTGTCTACACATGACATTATATCCTGAAAGGTACTATAAGTCATGTCCTCTAATAGCTTATGATTGTATTTCATAATTAAACGCTTCATATTCCCTTGTAACTTTCAGAGCAAACTCTGTCATGGGTAACTGCTTCCTTGCTGATGCTCTGCTCAGAGCACCTGAGCCGGTCAAGGGCTGATTCAGTCACTTGGCAGTGTCCACTCCTGTCCACTAAGATTCACTTGCTTGGTGAAGACCCACAGGTCACCTGCCTGCTGCTGAGGAAGCCCCAGGCTGGCGGGGGCTGGACAGCCTCTGGAGCAACTGCTGCCAGCTCTGATTCACAGGGAGCTTCAGGTGTGCGGCTGGGACCGCAGCCAGCACTGTCCACTGTGCCTCTCAGGGCACTCGATCCTCAGTCAGGTGATAACAATATTAAGTACCTTCCCATTCGGTTTGGTTTTGCTTTTCCTGGCATAAGATGTCAATCCTTTCATGTTAGTGATTTTCTTCTTATGTTGTGGAGTGACCCAATGCTGATCAAATACCACATGTTTGCACTTTACATCCTTAGTGCCAAAACACGGGCTTCTCAACTGCTGACAGGAACTCCTGGAGCCCTCTGCCACACACACGACACACCTCCTCCAAGGTCTACGACCCACGTGACGATGCTCACTTCACCTAATGTGAGCCTCGGTTTCACATCAGCTCCAAAGTCATCTGGAGACAGAAATGTCTTCTCTGTGTCCCCAAATGCCAGCACACTCTGGGCATGATGAACATTTGCCATTTTACACCTGACACCTTCCTCCTCTATGTGTTTTAAGGTGGTTGGTCAAGGAAAGCTATAGCACCAAACCCACACCATGACCTGTGTAGATCCAGCAAACAGATAGCAAGGTGGGGTGCCAGACTTGGGGAAAGCCCCAATCTGCATCTCAAGCACTATATGCACCCAAAGGGAACAAAGTGCCCTCCTTCACGCTCCCACATCCCTTCCCACGCCCACTCAGCAGTACTTACCAGGAGTCAAGCGCCAGCTCCAGACGAACATTGTGTTTAAGACTGCCAACCTAGAGGGGGCAACTGTCACTTCAACTAGGCCCAACTAGGAGGTAAGTGAGCACCGCGATCCTTTGTGGAAACAGGCTCTGGCAAGAACGTGGATGTGGCACTCTATACCACAAGGGCTCTGAAGAGATCCCCAGGGTAGAAGCATGCTCAAGACATCAAAGTTTTACAAGCACATGCTCAAGTCATCCCTGAAGTTCTAATGATTTATCTCAACAGTGCTCTTTAATTCTAGCAGCTTTCCAATCTCAAGCTAAAGGTGTATTTTCATTAAATCTTTATAAAAATACATCAAACTAAAACTACTGCTTTAAAAGGAAGAGCAGAAAATTTTTTAAAAAGGGGGGAGCAGGGTCTGAGCACCTGAGTGGCCCCACCAGCCCTGCACCTCCCAGGTTCCACAGTAGCCAGATCTTACCTCCACGTCCAACACCAACACTCTGCTGCCAGCACATGCTGCAACAACACGGTCTTCTCGACTAAATCTTAAATACAGCACTTTTTCCAAAAGCGTGCCCATGACGGTCCCTCGAGGAACCAGCCCTGGAGAAAGTTTCAGGCATTAGTTCGGCAGTCACACAGCTTGGAAACCACAGAAGGGTGATAGTGTCATTCTCTACCCTGACATCACCAGGGGAAGCACAACCACTTTGGGATGATTCTGGTTTTTTCAAAGTATCCAGATAACTGAAAGTGTTCGGGGCTCAGGACCTATTCTGGGTGGTAGAGTCCCACCATAAGGACATCCCCCAGCCGGCCCTGCAGGGCCCAGGGGGTTGTGGCAAGCACGAGGAGTGGAGCTGGCCCAGGAGTCCCGCCTTCTCATGTGGAGCTGTGCCCAGGGCCCACCTGTGCCACAGAGCAAGCACTCCCTGGCAACCGTCCTGGCCCCTGCCCTGGCCCCTGCCCTCCCTGCAGGCACCAGCAAGGCGTGTCTCCAGCCACCCAAGACACTCCACAGGGATGCGTGTGTGTCACTCCAAGTGTGGCTGTGGCCAGGCCACCCCTCTGGACTCACTCAAGGGCTCCCTAACAAGCACCCCACCATGCCAGCCTTTTTCCAGAAACTGGGGATACCACCCACGGGACAGCTCACTCAGGTAATGAGGAGACACAGAAAACACCAATAACCAGAGACAACAGCCATGGAGACGACCAGAGGGGAAACTCTGCTACGACAGGGACCCAGCAGGAGAGGCAACTGGGTGCCAGGTGGTGGCCAGAAATGGCCCATGACAAAGGAGACCCAGGCAGAATGGGCAGTGGCTCAGTGCAGAGGGGTCACATAAGCAGATGGAGCCACAAGGGGAGGCCCTGGGGCAGGACTGGTCTGCACTGCTCCTCCAGCTGGGGTGGGGTTGCAGCTTTTGGACTCAGGCTCTGCAGGAGGCAGGGGGCCCTGGAGGGCTCTGTGCAGAGGGGTCCCATAAGCAGACTGACTTTAAAGACGTTCTGGCTACGGGTTGAGTGGGCCTGGGGAGGGCAGGGAGGAGGGAGACTGGGAGAGGCTGATGCAAAAATCCAGACGAGAGCCTGGGGGGCAAGCCTGGATACAGCCGTGGGGTGCCAGGAGTTTCCAGGGCGGCTGTGGTTTGAGGGTAAAGGAGACAGAACTTGATGACACAATGGAACTGGGGCCGAAGGACGGACACTTGAAGGTTCTGACCTGAATGCCAGAGGGGGGGAGTCTGGGTGACCCCAGAGGGGAAGGCAGAGGAAGAGGTTCTGTGGGAAGGCAGGTCCACGCTGGCCATCCTTCATCCTCTTAGACATGGGGAAATGTCCAGTCAAGAGAGGGGGCCCAGCCAGGGAGCAGAGGGTGCCATCAGCACACGAACTATGAAAAGCCAGCAGCCTGGCTCCAATCGTGGAGACAGGGACTTTGACGAGACAGGAGAAGCCTGCACTACACCATTTGGGGCTAGAGAAGGAGGAGCAGGCATGGAGGTTGCAGGCGAGTGGCCCCTAGGCTCAGAGGTCTGAGCTAACCAGACCCAGAGGCCAGTAGCTGCGGTACTCCAAGTCCAAGCACAAATCCAATCAGCATCAGACTCGGAAGTCCTGGGAACCATGCTCTCCAGCCCAGCGTACCCACGAACCAAACACATCTATGCCAGTTCCCGCGAAAGACTCGGGAGCCACATCAGTGGCTTCAGCTAGTGAGGACCACTGTGCCAGTTGCAGGAGAGTCTGTCCTCACTCCACTGAAGCTCCAGAACACCAAGGTGGACACCTGCAACCTGACTCTGCTCACTCAGGGCTACACCTCAGGGCTGAAGTTCTGCTCACCATCCTGGGAGCACACCAGGTGGGAGAGAAAGTCTGTGGGAGCCTCCAGTGAGCAGCCCAAAAGAAGCTCACAGGCACAGCTCCGTCTGCCTGGGAAGGCTGCCTACCTACAAGGATCTCTAGAACGAGTCACCACCAGGGTTCCTCCTCTGCACCCCTACGTGAGCACACAGGTAGTGCATGTGTCTGAGCTTGCTCACGGCCATACAGACACTGGAAATACCACATTGTGCAGATTCAATAAAGGTGGGATATACCCTATTACTCCGCTGCCTGAGTGAGCACTTTCATTTTTTAGAGTAGCCTTACAAACTCAGATTCCTCTACGTGGTCCCCACCTAACTTGTCAGACTCACCTGGCAACGTTCTCCTAACAGTGCCATGCATCTCACAAGACCTTCTCAGTTCTCCAACAGCCAGCGCCCGGTGCCCAGAGCCTGTGTGTGCCCAGACCCCTCTGCCTCAATGCCAGCCCCATCCCCAGCTCCGGTGCCACACCCTCAGGCCCACACAACACGAAAGCCTCCATGCCCACCTTCTCTCTGCCACCCACACATGCACTCCCACAATTCACAACCACTTGCTTGTCCATGGGGGTGTTCTGTCTCACACTCTAAGCTGTAAACACCACCACAGTTGACACACCCTGCCCCTTCACCCTGTCTCCAGCTCAGAGACACCCATGTGACCCTGCACCTGACCATATGTCTTGAGATTGTCATGAAATTCAGTGTTTAAAATAAGAAAGCAGAGAAGAAAGCTCAAGCGCCCTTCAGCCAGGAGACTATGTGTCAAGTGGGCCAGTCTGGGGGCAAGGTGTGTTGAGATGCCTGCCATCAAGTGAAGAGCCCCGGGGTCCGAGCTCCTAGGATAGGCAAGTATGCTTCAGGAAGATTCTTCCTTCTGAATATGTTTTAAAATGTGCTTCCTTTTACCTTTAAGTGACTTCTCTCTGCATTCATCCAGGTTCCATATCATAAGATGATCCTGTGATGCAGAACAGATTAGAGGTGGATTCTCTTTATTTCCAAAAGTCATAGCAGTAATTGACTGAAGGTGTCCTTGCAGGATTAGAAGCTGAAAAAAAAATTTAAACCAAAATAACACAAGATTACATTAACACCTAAAAAACAAAAGAGCAAAACAACATTATTTCAAACCTAAGAAAGTAAATAGATGGGCTTTTCAAATATATTCATTTCATGTTTTCATTTTGAATTCATTCATTAAAATTCC
The DNA here is from genome assembly GCF_045843805.1 of Urocitellus parryii. Classification (NCBI taxonomy): domain Eukaryota; kingdom Metazoa; phylum Chordata; class Mammalia; order Rodentia; family Sciuridae; genus Urocitellus; species Urocitellus parryii. The sequence continues at coordinate 571,910 of NC_135538.1, read as the reverse complement.
TGCTTATGTACAGTGAATTATTCTCAAGTTAACCATGTCACTGAATACACAGAGGGCAAAGTTGCCCAAACAGCATCAAAGAAATGGTGGCAGGGGGCTGGGGGTTGGTGACCTTGGACTTAGGAAAAACACCTGCCCCTGGTTGACCACCTGGTGAGAAGGGTCCCTGATGCTCCACAGGCAAAGCTGGTTCCCATGCAGGGGGAAGGCACAGTACAGCATGCTGCAGGCCAGCTGCACATGAGACACAGCCTCCGTGGACTCAGCCAGGTACTTCTCTGTAATGATAGTGTCCTCACAGTCACCGATGCAGGACACCTCCTGGGCCATTTTCAACTTTGATCTGAAAACACAAAGCATAGGAAAGATGATGCAGGTCTTATATCTGACACAAACAAGAGTCTTCTGTTCACGATTGTTAGCACGACTACTTGCATCACATCATATCTAAATGACACACCTCCTCCACTCCAAGAAGGAAATCTCTAAAGGAGCTGGAGGCTCCAGATCCATGGCCACCCACTCCCCCAGGGTCTTTCCAATTAGCAGGTCTGTACTGGACCCCACACTTCCCACCTCCTCAGTCTTCTTCCAGGACCAGGAAGTGAGGGCAGCTGCCTCACAGAAGCAGAGACAACAACAGATCCCTTAGCTACTGCATAAAGCCTTCAAAACATCAGTGAGCAGACCAAATACTGCCATTACCTTTCATCTGCACATAGCCAATGAGCCGGAGGTGAACTGCATGCAAACCCAGATGGCTTAGGGCTAACCTGTCATCAACACTAAGTTAGCAAGTGCAATCAGCGAGGCACAGTAAGAGTGAAAGCTAATAAAACAGTGACAACATTAAAAACCGTTTCAGATTTTCTCCTACTCCGTACTCTGTCGCTTCATCAGTGTAACCACCACAGACACATGTGGCATGGCCTGGAGGCCCTGGACTCTGCACTGCCCCTGCTTCCTGACTCGCTCACAGACCTCTGGGTCATCCTGCTGGCCTAGCTACCTGGTGGTCAAGTTGCCCACACAACCAAAGGGTGACAGGGTTCATTCAGTTTGGAGAGACCTGACCAGGGCTCAGGAACAGAGCAGCAGTTACAACAGAGGAGCAGGAAATGGACAGTGGACCAGAAAGGAGGGCACAGGGAAGGACAGGGAGGACCCTGAGGCCAGGGAGGAGCCGGCACCATCAGCAAGCAGGGCACCACAGGGGGGCTCGTCTACCTCAGCGGACCCTGGAGAGCTACCAGAGGTTGCTGAACAAAGAAAGAACACGACAGCTGCCATTAGGAAAACGCCCACGTTGGCCAGCAGCTCCCAGCAGCCCACTCACACTCCAGTGAGACTGTGCCCACCTATGCCCGAGCACTGCCGAGACAGCTGTGAGAACGTCCCCGAGAGGAAGTGCCACGCCGTCCCTGCCTGCTTCAGTCAGGCACACTGACAGGGCTGAGCCTGCAGTCCATGCATGGCCCTGAGACTAGGTCCTGCGTGCGCTGTGGCGAGGTGGCCCCGAGCAGGCCTGCCTTCCTCGTCCATTGTCCCAGGCCCCACCACACTGGCTCTCTGGCTCATCCCTCACCCTGACACGTGCTGCTGCAGCCTCTCCACCTCTCCTTGCCCTCTCCTGCTGAGCTGCCTGGCCCCTCTTGGTGTCTTGTCAGCACCTCAGGACAGCACAAGGAAACCGAGAAGCTACGATCACCTCCCAGAGGAGGTGAAGCTACAGACAGGGAATCCATGTCACCTCCTAAGTGCAGCTGAAGCTCACAGGTTAACCAGGAAACAGCAACACAACAGACCCTGCAGATTATCTCCTGGAAAACATTCAAAACAATTGATAAGCAACTTCAGTAAGAGACTTGGTTAAAAATGTGTGTCTCAGAATTGAGGCCCAGTTATCAGGAAAGCAAGGAATAAAGATGGACATGGAGACACCGACCTTACTCTAACGGATGCTCTGTTATGATAAGTGAAAGGCAAGTTTTAATGACTTGGAAATTCTCAATATTTGAAGAAAAAATAAAAATATGTTGACTATTTTAAAGCACATTTGTCACCAACTCACAATTCTGGTTTCACTTATTCTATATTTGCGGAGATACAGTGAGTATCAAAAAAAATCAGAAACACCCCAAATGTCCAACAGCAATGAAATGTATAAAAAACATTCTGTATTCACACAAGGGGGCGCTCTGCAATAATAACAAGTACACAGGAGTCACCTGGGATGAGGAAAGCCAGAAGTTCAAGCTGCTATGGACAGGAGCCAGCCAAATGACCCAGATGGTGTCTGTCTGGGAGGGAGGCCAGGTTCTGGGACTGGCGGATATGCTCCTGGACCAGAGAGCTGATCCAGCTATTCCCTCTGTGCCCCTCCACCTGATGCAGTGGACCTGAGTCCCAGTGGGCAAAGCGTGCTGCCCTCTGCTGGCTGCAGCCCGGGGGGGGGGGGGGGCGGGGGGGGGGGCTTGCAGCATGTGTGGTGCACACTGGCACATAAGACAGCCTCATAATCTGCATTCCCTGAGCCTCTGGCAACGGGAAGCCAGCACTGTCCCTTCAGGCTGCCTCACTCCTTGGCCAGCGCTTGCTATTCTGTCCCTCTGGTTAGACTACGCAATGTGCCTGATTCACACCCAGCTCTGCAAGGACAGTGCGTCTACTTTCTCACTGTTGTCTCAGTACCTAAAACAGGACAGGCACGCCACACTTACCTGCTGACCAAATGAATCTACAGCACCCTCTAAAGGAGGGGCTGAGTGTGCACGGTCCTGGCATGAGGCACTCACAAACAGAAAGCCTGATACAAGTGGGCCAGCGTGCCAGCAAGAGTCCACCCGTGCCCAACGCTGTGCTTTCTGCTGAGCACTGTTTAATATCAGCTCAGAGATGAAGAGGTGTGCTCCCAGCCAGAGCCTGAGAACCATAGAGGCCACAGCTGTGTGCTAAACCAAGCACCCCACCCCCTGTGCTGTCTGCACCTGCTGGAGAAGCTGTGTATCTCAGCAGAGCCCTGCTCACAGAGACAAGGCCCTGCCTTCAAGGGAAACCACAGGGCTTCTGATGAGACCAAAAGGACTCTAGAAAATAACATCAAATCTGCGCTGACACTCTGAGTTGCAAGACTGCAATCTAGAGAATCACCACAAACTCGGAAAAAACTTAGAGCAAGCAATATCAAGGTCACATCTCACAATTAAGATTCTTGATAAAGAGCCCAGAGAATGCTCTTCTGCTACCTTTCCAAATAATATCTCTCTTAGTAATAAGCTATTTTCCAGACACTGCACAATAATCCTGTAGAGGGGCCAGTTGTGAGAGGCCTCTGTACCATCTACGGGAGCAGGGGTCTTTCCGAGCACGTGACCTTGCCGTCGCAGTGCGCACTCACTTTGTGGAGGTGCTAAAAAGGAGGTTAAATTAAAATGCACCCTCTAAAGGAGGGGCTGATGCCCCACAGTAGGAATCCACCTAGACTTGCCTCCTCTAAATACTTCAAGCCTGCCAAAAACACCTCGCTGTCCTCTGTGCCACGAACACAGAAAGAGGAGAAAAGCCAGCATTTCCACAGCCTCCAGGAGTATCTCAAGTCAAGGTGACAAGGAGCCAGCCCGGGTCCTCATCTCAAGAGTGGCACGAAGGGACAGCTGTGAGATAGTCAAAGGCTTTTATAATACTTAGAATATGCCCTTGGACGCTTCCAGCCTATGAAGGAGACTCGTGCATCTCTACCAAGAAGCCAGTATCATCTTTTTCAAATGGTTAACAAACATATGAAATAAGTGTTCAACATCTCTAGCAATTAGAGAGATGCAAATCAAAACTACTCTAAGATTTCATCTCACTCCTGTCAGAATGGCAATCATCAAGAATACAGGCAACAGTAAACGCTGGCGAGGACGTAGGGAAAAAGGTACACTCATACATTTCTGGTGGGACTGCAAATTGATACAACCACTATGGAAAGCAGAATGGAGATTCCTCAGAAAACTCAGAATAGAACCACCATTGGACCCAGCTATCCCACTCTCCGGTTTATACCCAAAGAACTTAAAATCAGCATACTATACTGACGCAGCCACATCAAAGTTCACAACAGCTCAATTCAAAATAGCTAAACTATGGAACAAACCTAGGTGTCCTTCAATAGATGAATGATAAAGAAACTGTGTATATATATTCAGTGGAATATTACTCAGCTTTAAAGAAGAATGACATTACGGCATTTGAATGGAGTCAGAGGATATCATGCTAAAAAAAAAAAAAAAATAAGCCAATCCCAAACAGCCAAAGGCCAAATGTTTTCTCTGATATGCGGATGCTAATTCACAATGGGGAAGGGGAGTGGGGAAGAACAGAGTTACTTTAGATTAGGTAGAGGGGAGTGAAGGGAGGTGGAGAGATGTGGGGTAGGAAGGATAGTAGAATGAAACAGACATTGTTACCTTATGTACATATATGACTGAATGACCAGTGTGATCCTACAACATGCACAACCAGAAAAATAGAAATCATATCCCATTTAGGTATGATAGACCAAAGTAAATAAATGTATTCTGTTGTCCTGTTTAAATAATTAAAACAAAAGTTCTTTTTTTAAATGAATGAATAGAAAGAGAGAGTAGACAAAAGCCAACAGGGGAGGGAGGAGAGAAGGGCAGGGCAGCACTGGGGTCCACCATGGAGCAGATGACGAACATGTCAAAAGGAACCCCACGGCCACACCCAGGGGATCACCCTGATAAAGACTAGAACAACAAGGCCACAAGAAGAAAACGGACGTCCAACCTCCTGGCAGGACTCCATAGAACACTCCACTCTAATTAATTTGGGAAAAAAAATCTCAGCACAAGCAGGAAACTCGAGCCAGAGAAGGCTCGGCGTGGGTCTTGGTTCCCTGAGCCACACCTCACCAGGCAGAAGCGAAAGCCCTCCAGAACCCCTCCCAGCACCGCGTTTCCCACGTGGCAGCAGGTGGGAGAGCCCGGGTGGACTCGAGAGCAGAGCGGGAGGGACTGGGATGTTGGGTGCCAGTGCAGCAGCAGTCAAGACCAGTGACCCCAAGCCTCGCACACAGGTGGAAGGAGCACAGCTGAGCTGGGGGCCGTCACGGCAACCATGCAGCTCCCTGCCCACACACCATCATGCCCGTTCACTGACACCCGCTACACACAGCAAGCACAGTGCTGAGCAAGCTGGAGCTGCCAGGGGACAGGAGTCAGAGGCACTGGGGCTGCAGCCACTGGCCAGTGCAGCCTGCCCTCCTCCTTTGTGGTATTCCAGAAAGGCAAAGCTGGCCAGCAGTCACAAGAAGAGTCCTTCCAATGGACCCTCCACAAGACGGGGATCCCCATGCTAAAAGGGTGCAGTCAAGGTGCAGTCCAGCTCACTGCCTTAAGAGCCGCTGCCTACGCACTCCCTGGCTGACACCTTCAAAAAAGAAGGCATTGCCCCTGCACTTCTGAGCAGCCCCATGGTTCCTTGAGTGTGTTAGACAAGGACACAAAGAAAAGACCACTGACTCCAATTAAAATCAAATTAAAGCAAGCTTATTATTTCGATCGACCAGGCTGCCTCTCCCAACAAAAACCGTGGGAACAAGACAGCCCTGCAACTTTCTAGAAGTGCAGCTTTATAGCCCAGAAAGTTACACCAAGGGGGGTTACAGATAAAAAAAAACTCTGAGGAGCATAACACAAATGGTAGTTTACATTTTTGCTGGCCTCAACATCAGAATTTATGAAGGTCATTAGAGCCTCAGAGAGAGTTTTTACCTGGCCAGGGAAGGCCAGGCATGGGTGAGTTCAAGGCATGGGCAGGCATTCCAAGCAAGTTTAGAATTCACAGTAATTTATATAAAGCCAAAATTAGCTTTTTATGCCTTCGTGGCAAGACGGCTCCCAATTTTAAGAGGGAATCAGGCTGGGTTTATCAATGGTGCTCAGCTACACTGAAAACTACCCACACTGATTTCTCTGCACTCCAGCTGCATTCAGAGCTTGCCAACAGCAGAACTCACTGCTTGCAGAGTCTGGTCAACAAAAATTCACCAGGAAAGAACTCAGGACAAAGGGGCTTGGCTTCAGGAGCAGTTTGCAACAGTGTGCCCAAGGCATGGGGAGGAGCCATCCACTCAGGTTCCTACTAGGTCAGCAGGACAAATGAGGGATCAGCGCCCATCTGCTTTGGCAGGTGGGCCAGGACCAAGCCCAGAAGGGCTGCAGAGCTCAGTGTGTGCTCACTCCTTCCAGGAACACAGAGGGTACCACCCCATAATCTGCAAGTGCTCTCAGGTTCTACTCTTGAATTTTGGCTCAGTTAGCCACTTGGGATCCTTGGATCTCTTTCTCAAGTTCATTGTCTATTTAAGTCAGTTATTTCACTGCTGTGACTAAAAGACCTGACAAGAATGATTTTACAGGAGGAAAAGTTTATTGGGTGCTCACGGTTTCAGAGTTCTCAGTCCAGAGTTGGCTCCATTCCTAGGGCTCGACTGAGGCAGGACACCATGGTGAAGAGTATAGCAGAGGGAAATAGCTCACATGATGGTCAGAAAGCAGAGATTCACTGCACTCACCAGATACACAATATATACCCCAAAGGCATGCATCCAGTGCCCACCTCCTCCAGCCATGCCTAACTGCATTCAGTTGCCACTCGGAGGGTCAGTTCACTGAGGAGGTCCAAGCTATCGTCACCCAGTGACTTCACCCCTGAATGTTGCCGCGTTGTTTCACTCGTGAGCTCTGGGGGCACACATCACATCAAAACCATACTGTTCAGTTGAGGGGGCTGTTGACTGAACTGGCAGGATGGCTTCTCCCCCTGGGGCCCTGTTAGACTGGGAGGACCCTAGCAGCAAAAGCCCCTTGACGAGCAGCCATGAACCTGCGCTGCTGCACAGGGGGACTTGCAGCCAGGCAGGCCTGCAGGCCATGGACCAAGGCTGATCCACTCAGCCAAGAGCCCAGCATGCAACCAAGTGCAGTGGCAGAGGCCTGGGTGCTTTCTTACATGGACACATACGGGGAATATAACTAAAGTGGAATCAATGGAACCAGGATCTCATTTGGTTTTCCTATTAGCAAGTTAAATCAGTCAAAAGCCAGTTTCCTGGAAAACCACCAATTTCCCAACCATCTTTGGAACTGTCCACTAGTGTACACATCCGGTTCCCAGAGGCACTCTGCTACTGAACACACAGCGAGCTGTCAGCACCTCTCCAGCCTGACATGTCTCGAGTTCACAGACCACACACATAGCTGCACATCTGTGGTTGCATCCCTGAGGGTGAACAGAGCCCTATGACACCACCAGACTCCACGTGTCTACACAGGCATTCACTAGATGAACTCCGGGCAGAAGAGAGTGGATCCAGCAGGACTGGCTTGCTCAAGTCATGCACACTCCATAGGAAGACCTGGTACAGGCAGGAAGTTCTACCTGAAGCCATGCCTGTGAGCAGTGTCGTCCAAGACCAGTCTGCTGGTCAGCTCACCGTTACTGTAGGACACCTCAGAGAGGCCACTTAAAGACAGGAGAGAGGCTGTGGCCACCGTTTCAGAGGTTGCATTCAACCCACAGGCCCTTGGGCCCACTGCAGTGGCCCTCGGGCAACACAGCACATCACGATGAGGGCACGTGGTGGAAGAGGGCTGTGCACTTTGTGGCAGCCAGAAAGCAGAGGGCAGAATGAGGAAGGGGTGGGGTCTCACCATCCCATTCAAGGTCACACCCCAGTGATCTCTCTTCTAACTTCCAACCTTGAAGGCTCTGCCTCCCAAAATACTACCACCTCCTGATAGTGCTGCAAGCTGGAGACCAAGTCTTCAACACAGGCCTTGAGAACCTTCAAGATCCAAACTGGAGTATTCTGCGCAGCCCCACAGGCAAATGTATTCAATCCATCCCCCAAGAGTCTCCCAAGTCTTAATTTTTCCACCATTGATAAAAAGTCCCAGTTCAAAGTCTCCTCTGAAACTCATAACAAACATTCCCATTCCAAAATGAAGGAAAATAACATAGCTAGGAGGAACTGGTCCAAAGCAAGACCAGAACCCAACAGGGCAACAATGAATGCTGTGTCTTCCTATCTTCATGCTTGGCATCTAGGACACACAGCAACATAATGGGAGCTCCGAAGGGCTTGGGCAGCCTCTCCTCACAGCTTTCCTGTGCATATGCTCCACATTCCTGGAATCTCTGACTGCCTGGGGTCTCTACCAAAGCCTCTACCTCACTCTCATGGCTCCTTGCATTGCCTCCTAGGGGCTGCCCACAAAGAATCTCCCCTGCCAGGCCCTGGATGGCCTCCCAGGCTTTCCACTGAAATTGTGGAAGCCTGTGTGACCTTGTAAAATCAGCACCAGGTGGAGAACAGCAAGGTCCGCCACAGGGGGAGGAGTAGTGGGGCCTTCCTCTGAGTCTACAGCGCCTCTGAGCACCCTAACAGCTGCACCCTGGGAAACAAATTCTAGGGAAACAATCCTTAGCTATCACTGAGCAAGCTCTCATATCCAAACAAAGTTTTTAAGTGAGTTTGCCTTCTATGGGTGGGATCCCCGATTCCTGAGTTGTCCACAAGGCATCTTTCTCATTGTCTTGGTGCAAAGTACACGACTGCTTTTAATGGTGTAACCTTTTCAACAACCATACCCACCTTGATCTCATCTTCAAATATGGCCTTTTCTGAACAAACTACAAGTTTTTCCAAACTCTCTGCTCTGCCTTACCTCCAGTTTCTCACTGTAAACTTGAATAAAAACAGCCAGCAATATCCTCATCAGAGCCTGAACACTATGCTGTCTTAAAATTTCCTCCAGCAGATCATTCTGTCACCTTGAATCCAGCCTCACAGAAGTCTCAGGACAGACAGACAAGGTTCTGTCAAAACGGAACACAATGTCCTCACTCCAATTCCCAGCAGAGTCCTCATCCCCTGGGAAACCTCATCAGCAGACTCATGCCCACTCCCTACCAGCATTCTGGGGTTCTGAGATACCACCAGAGCCATCTGTTAAGCTCTGCTTATAAAATTCTAAGATTTTTCTAAGATGCTTTTTCAAACTTTTATAAATTCTTCCTGAAAATGAGTTCCAAAGGCTTCTGAACCACATGGTTAGATAGAATAACAGCAACGACCCCACCTCTCAGTACCAGTTTTCCATATTAGTCAGGATTCCATTGTTCTGACAAAATACCAGAAAACAACAACCGAAAATAAAGATTTATTTTGTCATCGATTTCAGAGGTTTCAGTCCATAGTCACTTGGTTCCATCAACTGGGCCCCTGGCAAGGAAAACCCGTGGTGGGGTGCATGTGGTAGGATACAGCTGCTCCCCTCATTATAGCTAAGAAGCAGAGAGAGGGAGGATGGCACATCAAGTGAACACCCCCAAAGACCCATTTCCTTTCACTGGGTCACCTCTAAAAGTTTCCACCAACAACCAATAGCTCTTTAAGCTACAAATGCCATAAATCAATCTACTTGTGAGATCAGAGCTCTCATGGTCCAGCCCCTTCCCAGAAGCCCCACTTCTGGACAATGCTGCATCGGGTCTTCAACAGGTGACCTTCTGATTCAAACATAACAGGAAGCATGCAAGCATAGCTAGGCACTGAAAAACAAGGTAGGCTCTAGGGTCACCTTGTTCTAAACTTTGACTTCTTGCCCTCTAAGTCAATGCGGAGCTGCTCTTGGGCTCAAAGTCTATGGTCATTCAACAGTATTCAAGGTATGGGTGCAAGAGACATAGGTCTTTATTGAGCACCTGCTGAGTGCATGTCCTCACGCTAAGCACCAGAGGGACACAAACCAATGAGATACAAAGAATCTCTGCCCCATGACAAAAAGGGAGCAAAGGTGTGAGCCTCAGAGCCAAGGGACCACCTGGGCAGCTATGGGACAGTGTGTGACACAGAGTAACATTCATCAACATCCATTCCTTTTCCTTCCCTTTCTTCTTCCCCACAGACTCTGAGATCCCCTTCCTCAAATGCTGAGTCAGGGTGTAAGGAAGCCCTCGTTGGCTTGAGCAGGAAATGGTGGTCCTGGCTGGAGAGAGCTCCCTGTTGGCTCTCCTGCACGCCTCCTGCTCTCCCCCTCAGGTTCCGATTGGTTCTGGGGGCATTCGTGACTTCCAAAGCTGTCTTCTACTTTTGGTCTTCTCCATTCTCAGTGGTGCGTCCCCGGCAATTTCCTCAGGGAAATCTTCCAGTTCACAGATGCTACCTTCAGCTTCACCCCGTATGCTGTGTGGCCAACACATTGTGGGTTCCCTGTGCTCTTGGGTGTGATGTCTGTGTTCAACCCCATCTTGGAAGACCATTTGTCCTTTCCTTACACAGGAGTCAGACTAAAGTCAAATTCAAGATGAGCAAAACACCCATCTGACTAGGTGCTCTAGAAAATCCCCTGGTGACTGTTGAAAGGTGGGCCACAGATATTTGGGGAAGCAGAGACTGTATTGATGCATTCAATGGGGACTAGATGCCTAAATAAATTTCATCAGCCTGTCTGAATGTCTGTGTCTGCTGCAACCATACCTTAAACAGGTACCTAGAAGGTGGGTAACTCAACATGTGTGTGAGTCTGATCCAGGCACACTGCACAGGGAAGTGAGGACTGGAAACTAGGATGTTAGAAAAGGATCTCAGCAGAAAGTCTCCACCTCCCTGAGCCTGTTTCCTCATCTGCAGAATGGAAACGAGGACACCTAGCTCCCCAGTGCCTTGATCTGAACTGTGAGCTTTCCACCTGTCCTGCTCCAGCCCTGAAGTCACACACCTGAGCCTGAGCAACTTAGCGAGACCCTGACTCCAGACAAAATAACAAGGGCCTGGGATGTAGCTCACTGGTAGAGCACTCACCGGGCAACCTCGGGGACCAGGTTCCATCCCTAGGATCACAGAAAAGGAAAAAGGAAAGGGCTGAGGGCATGCAGGTGACCTTCCACACACTGAACCTCCTGGGCCTGGCATCTTCCAGATGGGCAAGTCGATGCCCGTCCATCAACTGCCCACCCCAGGAACTCATCGCTGCTCTGTGGGGGCTGGGGCCTCTGAGAAGGCCTCCGGGTCTCCCTCTGTGGGACGCACGTCCCTGCTGGCCACAGGACTCTTGGCTGGCAGGCTTTGTCCTCGGCTTGGAATATGCCAGTGCACTGCCTTCTGGGATCGGGGTTTTCTGACAAGAAATCTGGGGAGACTTGGGAGGAAGTGACGACAGCTCCCTCCTCTCAGCCCCATGGCTGTTCACAATGTGCTTGTGTCACGCAGCCCTCTGTGAGCAAAGCACAGACAAGAAGGACCCAGAGGAGGGAGAGTTGTTCTGCCACAGCTCCAGAGGCTCAGTCTGTGGTCAGGCGACTCAATGCTCTGGGCCAAGGGGAAGCAGAACAGGCAGAGGGAGGGCATGGTGGAGAGCACTGCCATGTGAGGGTGCCCAGAAGAGAGGAGAAAGGGCAGGGCCCAGGAGGGTGACCGTGACCCGCCGCCTCCAGCCACCCCACTGCCCAGTGCCAGTCCGTCCACACCCAGGAGGGGCCCATCAGGCTGCAGCTCTCGTAATCAGGTCACTTCACCTCTGAACACTCCCGCCTGACCGGGAGCCTGGGGACACCTCAGACCCAAACAGAGGAGGCTCTGCAGTGTCTAGGGAGCACAGGACGGCCATCCTTCCCACTCCCACTCTCCCAAGGTGACAAGAAAGGAACTGGATCCCTTGAGTGGAGACAGGACCAGGCTTTAGAGGTCAAGGAGTCATTGGGACTTTCAGAGTTGGAATGGAAAGGCCATTGAAGTACCCTGCAAATCTGAATTTCCTAACAGTGAGTTATCAGTCTCCATGACCCACTGAAGTGAAATCCTCTGGACCCCTTCTTATTAAAGGGGAAGAGGTCCTGGAGGCCAGAAAGTGAGGCCACTCCTACCTGTGGCGCCCAGGCGTGATAGGGCCATTTCTCCTCTGGCCTTACGAGGAGCCATCTGGAGGGAATCTCAAACACCTGCCACATGAGGCCTGGCTGCGGCTGGTGCCTCTCCGTCAGGTGCGGGGCTCGTGGTGGTGGCGCAGAGCCAGCTCCTGGGGAGCTCTGGTGGTGCTGGTTTGGGTCTTTGGACGCTGGTAGTCTTGATTTGGGGCTGGTCTTTACGCCATAAACTCAGTTGGTGCAGCTGCACAGGACTTGCTGCTCAGAGCTGGCGGCAGAGCCAGGTGATGACAGGGGCGGGGTCCAGCTCTTCCCAGGAGGAGGCCCTCTGTGCCATTATTAGGTCCTGGGGGACAGCCGGCAGGGCAGCTCTGGGGAGGTGAAACTGGCCCACCATCTCCTCTCAGGGGCAGAGGTGGACATGCGAGTCCCGCCCGGGGTGGACCAGAACTCCCCCGTTCCCTCAGACCGTCTGTGCAGGGTCTGGGCCTCCCCCTCGCCCTGCAGAGCCTGCCACTTCCCCTCGCTTCCCCAAGACCAGTGCCCAGAGCCTGTCCCCGGCACCTTCCCCTTCTTGCCCCGTGCGCACCGGCGGCCTGAGGAGGCCCAGCACTCAGGGCAGAGGGCAACACCAGGGCGGCCTGTCTGCCCTTCCTCCCTGCAGTCTGCATGTGGGGACCCCTGCAGCACAGCCCCACGAAGCCCCCGTGCCCACCCACCCAGCTCTGGGATGAGCAGTCGAGCGGGAGGCAGGGCAGCAGGTCCTCCCAGGTACATGCCCCAGGTACACTCCCTCTGTGGGGTCCCCCCAGCTGGGCCCGGAGCCTGCACCCCTGAGGACACAGGGCAGGAGGCTGGGACTGCCAGCTGCACACAGCGACTCTCCCTGCAGCCCTGTTGCTGCAGGCCAGCCAGAAAGATGGCCCTCGGCCAGAGACACGACACGGCGGCTCCCACAGCAGGGCTGAAAGGCCCTGGACTTGGAGACAAAGCGGCTCTGAGGCAAGTGGACAGCTAAGAGGACTGAGCCCCTGGACCCGGCCTCACAGCAGGACATCAAAGGCCTGGACTCAGGAGCTGCCTGGGCCCAGGGGCCTCTTTCCCCGCCTGAGAGAGACATCAGACTGCACTCTCCTGGCCACCCCTGCCCTGCTCTCCCCTGTCCTTCCTGCCACACTCCAGAATAGCAGAGGTGGTGCCTGATAAGTCACAAATCTTAGAACAAAACTGATCCTCCAAGATTTAAACAAACAAAAATTGGAGGGAAGCCTCAGGTGAAGGCAGGTGCCCTGCAGCCGCCCTAAGGCCTGAGCCTGTCCTGCTCAGTACAGACAGACCTCGCTCACCTCGAGCACTGCAGACAGGGACTCGCTGGCCTCGGGCCAGCACTGACAGAGTCTGCAGAGGGCACACGCCTCAAGCCAGTGAAGCCTCGACTTACTCTGAGCTGGTGGCTCTGGCCAGAAGGACCCCTCCTCTGCCTTCAGGTCCCTCCCTTCCTCATGTGCGTGCAGAGTGGGTGGCTGCTGTTGAAGTCTCATCTGGCAAGGTGCTGGAGACCCCAGAGTGTCCTCTGGCCTCATCTCCCAAATCCCACGTGCAGGGAAGGGAGAAGGCAGGTAGGGTGGTGGGAAAGGCAGAGTGGGCCTGCCTGCAGCAGTGGCTGGGTATTTCAGCACCTGCCAGGAGGCTTCCTCCCAAAATCATCTCACAGCAGCTGCTATCGGCAGCAGGGGAGCACACGGGACTTGGCGCTGGCTGCACAGAAGCCACGTGCACCAACGTGCTGCTGCTTTTAGCTTTGGGCCTACTGCAGTATGTAGAGTGAAGAGTGCCCAGAGGGCCCTCAGCGTGCTGAGGACAGGAGGGCTCAGGCTCCCTCCAGCCCTGGCACCTCCACAGGCCAGGGATCCCAGAGCTGCCCCAGCGACTCCTCCCTCCCCTCCCTTTGTGGCCAGAAATGGAGGCCTTTTAACAAAATAGTCCACTGTGACAGTCGGGCCGTGTTCTGGTGGGACCCAATTGTGAAATTATCAGAAGCCTAGACGTTTTTTAAAAAGAGAAATCTTGCAAATTTTTCTGAACAAAAACAGATCTCAGTGATGGGCTCCCCTTAGGGAACGTCACTCCCCAGCAGAGGCAGGCGCACTGTGGGGGTCAGGAATTGCGTGTCCTCTGCCCTGGCCTCACCCGGAGACGGGGACTGGAGGGACTGCCCGACTGCTGCCTGAGAGCTCTCAGTGCCCAGAAGACTGAGGGCAGAGGCATGACAAGGGTCATGGAAGAGTGTCCACGGAGGAAGCCCAGGCCAGCTGGACACCTGCAGGCCCCCAGGGAGATGTCCACAGTGGGTTTGCAGAACCCTGGAGGAGAGGGGCAGGCAGTGCAGACCAGGAAGGGCTCCTGCGCGTGCATTCGTCCTGGCTTGGTCTCGAGAGGGGCAGGGAGACAGGCTCTCCTCTGTGTCCTCTGGCGGGCAGGGCTGGGACTCTGAGGCAGGGGCTCCTCCTGTGGCTCCTGGAAACAGAAGCTGCCTTCCCCCTGCGTGAAGGACTCCGTGAGAGGACTGCTGCGCTGACCAAATGACCTAGACGTGAGGCTGGCACCCTCACACTCAGGCCCTTGTGTGTGATGGCCTCCACGCCCCGGGCTCCGTCCCCACAGCCCACACTCACTCTCCACTCTCATCCCCAGATGACTCCTTTGGTTCACAGCCTCCCATGGCCGCCTCCCACCTGCTGGTCACAAGTACTGCCAAGAGTGGTAGAAGTTTGGGTTAGTGCAAGTCCACAACTCACAGGTCATGGCAGGTGGACCAGCCACCCAGATGTGCCATCTGTCACAGACCCTGAACAGAAGCAGGCCTTGCCACACACAGTGAGAGCACAAATGTCCCTGCACGCCTGGGACACAGCGGAGCCCATGCCCAGGCATGGAGAAGCACTGCAGGTCCACTCCACCTGCGTCCACACTTGGGGTGTGGGTAGCTGAGCGCTAGCTCAGGTCTCCTGACGGCTCCCTGTTCTCATCGTGAGCATGCGTCAGACGCCTGGCCCTGTGGCTTCTGGAGCCTGCTGCCCCCACCTTGCTCTCCAGGCTTCCCAACGCCCTCTCAGAGCCAAACTGAAGATCCCCTTCTGCCCACTACATCTGCCAAAGAAAGGGCCCTCTGAAAAATTAAACACCAGGGCCCTGAAGTCCCCCAACTGCTGCGGGGCACGCTGCCACACCGTGGGTTCCACCTGCACCACCACTCTCCTCCTGCGCCCTGCTCTCTGCAGCAGCTCTGCAGGAGGCCAGTGTTCCCCAGAGGGAGAGGCCTTAAAGTACACTCACACCCACACCCAGCAGCAAAAAGAGCAAAGCTGGAAGACACTGCCCAGAGAAGGCAAGGTACATCGCCTGCACCCCTCATCCTAGGCCCCTGCACAGCTCCCTGCGCGTGCACTCTTGGCACGCCACAGGCACGGCTGCTCCCCATCGCTGTCGCAGGAGGCACGTGAGAGTGCAGGTGATGACCTCCCAGCGCCCTCCTTCTCTGGAAGCTCTCAGGACTCTTCCTGTTCTACCTTGACACCCCCAGGTGCTGGCCTGTGCACTCAGGAGGTGCTGAGTGACATGCTGTTGTCAGCAGGAGCCAGCACGCTGCAAACACCCTCTCTGCACTATCTGCCTTGCCAGCGCTGCACTATCCAGCACACCAGCTCCTGCCCACTCTACCATGCCACCTGGAGCACCTCGTCCCTCAGTGTTCCCTGAGGCAAAGGGAGGCTGCACCTTTCTCAAGGCCTGGCCTCCTCCTCTGTGCTGCTGAGGCTGCTAGTGCAGCTGACCAGAGGCTCATGTGGGGCTTAACCAGGGCCTCCAGAGCCAGGCTTTGAGAAGGGGCCAGTACCTGATTTCTGGGCCCTGGGGTCAGTGGCAGTTTCCCCCAACCCAAGGATGCAGGCACCCTGAGCCCCTGTGCGTGCAACATGGCCACAGGCAAGGTCTGTTGTGACAGTCTCATTCCCCTTGCTGCCAATCCTTCTGAGAACATGTCGGGGGTCCTGCCCCACCAGGAGCTTCCTTCCCCTGCAAAGGCAACGCCTCCTCACTGTCCTGGAGCAAGACTGAGTGGTTCTTCACTGCTGGGATTTCTTGAGATGCTGAGCTATGAGGAGGAGGCCCTGCCCAGCCAGGGGCCTTCATTCTGGCTGAGCTCTGAGCCTTGTCCCCTGAGAAGCCTTGTCCCTTCTGGAGGCTGGGCATGCCCCTCAGAGCAAGGTGGCCAGTGGATGCTGGCCTTGTTCTAAAACAAGATACAATCCTGGTTGACCTCTTTTTCCTTTCCCAAACCAAATGTAACAGAGGCCTGCTACGTAGGGGGAAACTGAGACAGCAGACACTCTCTCCTATCTGTGCAGCAGCCTGATCCAAAGCATCCCTCAACATAGGTTTCCTTGATTGGCCTTTCTCCTGCTGGCCAGTGTGGTTCATGTTTCCAAATTCACAGAGGGCACATCTGCAGAGACCACAGGGCTCAGGCCCTCATTGAGTTCACAGACAAGCAGTGAGTAGCGGGAAGAGAGCAATGCCCACCACAGATCAGCTCTGCAGCTGACACAGGTTCTGGAGACAGGGTGGCAGAGAAGTGCAGG
Source organism: Urocitellus parryii (assembly GCF_045843805.1). NCBI lineage: Eukaryota > Metazoa > Chordata > Mammalia > Rodentia > Sciuridae > Urocitellus > Urocitellus parryii. Next base: position 555,333 of record NC_135538.1, on the reverse strand, counting down.
GCTATTTGGGGACCACAACTGCTGGATGAGATGCTAATTCATAACATGAGGGCCTGTGTATGAGGTCCACTTCTCGTGCAGATACAGGACCAGAGATGGGATCTGGCCACTGAGAAGTAAAATATATGTGTAAGTATAAAAGGGTGATGATAAGGTAAGCTCAGGTCAACCTGGGGTAGCCACTGGGTAGAGTTCTGGAATCCAGGGACTCGGGTCACCACACAGCACAGCTCAGAATATCAAAGAGAACAAGGGTGACCCCAGAGCAGAGCTGAAGATCCTCAAGGAAGCAAGAATGACAGCAGGGCATAGCTCAGGACCAAAGGGCACAAGGAAGACATCTCAGGGCACAGCTCAGGACCCCCAAGTGTGCAAGGATAACCCCAAGCACAATCCATGAACCCCAAGTATACAAATGTGATCTCCTGGCACAGTTCAGGACACAGGGTTGATCCCAGGGCCTAGCTCAGGTACCCAAGCACACTAGAGTGACCTTAGGGCACAGCTCAGGACAGGACGCCAGTGTTGCAAGGATGACCCCAGGGCACAGCTCAGGACCCCCAATCCTGCCAGGGTGACCTCATGGCAGAGCTCAGGACCCATGAGGCGTAAGGTGACCACACTTTCACGTTATGTTCCACCGTCCGCACAGCGAGCGTCAGGATCCAGGGCGATGCCCGGCTTGGGAGGGACACTGCGGCGGGCGCACCAAGGGCGTCCCGAGGCCTAAGGCGGCGCCGCACCCCGACGGTGAGGGGAACGGGCACAGCGGCGAGCCCTTGGCGTCCTCACCTGCGGTCCCGCGGACCCCGGAGCCCTGCGGCGACGCCCAACAGGCCAGAACCTAGGCGCCCGGCCCGCCGCGTCGCCGTGGTTACAGGAGGACGGCCCAGGGCCACGCCCCCGACGCTATCGCGAGAGCCGGGGCTCGCCAACTTCCGGCCGCCTCATTTCCGGGCGCAGCCTCCCTTCCGCCTGCTGGTGCGGAGCCCTGCCGGCCCGACGCTGCAGGCGAAGCGCGGTGGTGAGTCCCGCGCGTGGATCTGCCCCTCCCGGCGCCGCGCCCGCGCAGCGTTCTTGCCCCGCGCCTGGCCGCGCCGCCCCTCTGGCTGCCGCCTCTTGCTGTCCGCTGGGGTCCTGTCCCTTCTGCTGTCCGCCCCCTGCTCTGCTGTCCGCCCCCTGCTCTGCTGTCCCCGCCCCCTGCTCTGCTGTCCGCCCCTGCTCTCCTCTCCTCTCCTCCCCCCGCCCCTGCTCTCCTCTCCCCTCCCCTCCTCCCCATCTCTCTGTCTGCCCCTGCTCTCCTCCCTCCTCCCCTGCTCTCCTCCCCATCTCTGCTGTCCGCCCCTGCTCTCCTCTCCCCTCCCCTCCTCCCCATCTCTGCTGTCTGCCCCTGCTCTCCTCCCTCCTCCCCTGCTCTCCTCCCCATCTCTGCTGTCCGCCCCTGCTCTCCTCTCCCCTCCCCTCCTCCCCATCTCTGCTGTCTGCCCCTGCTCTCCTCTCCCCTCCCCTGCTCTCCTCCCCATCTCTGCTGTCCGCCCCTGCTCTCCTCTCCCCTCCCCTCCTCCCCATCTCTCTGTCTGCCCCTGCTCTCCTCCCTCCTCCCCTGCTCTCCTCCCCATCTCTGCTGTCCGCCCCTGCTCTCCTCTCCCCTCCCCTCCTCCCCATCTCTGCTGTCTGCCCCTGCTCTCCTCCCTCCTCCCCTGCTCTCCTCCCCATCTCTGCTGTCCGCCCCTGCTCTCCTCTCCCCTCCCCTCCTCCCCATCTCTGCTGTCTGCCCCTGCTCTCCTCTCCCCTCCCCTGCTCTCCTCCCCATCTCTGCTGTCCGCCCCTGCTCTCCTCTCCCCTCCCCTCCTCCCCATCTCTGCTGTCTGCCCCTGCTCTCCTCCCTCCTCCCCTGCTCTCCTCCCCATCTCTGCTGTCCGCCCCTGCTCTCCTCTCCCCTCCCCTCCTCCCCATCTCTGCTGTCTGCCCCTGCTCTCCTCTCCCCTCCCCTGCTCTCCTCCCCATCTCTGCTGTCCGCCCCTGCTCTCCTCTCCCCTCCCCTCCTCCCCATCTCTGCTGTCTGCCCCTGCTCTCCTCCCTCCTCCCCTGCTCTCCTCCCCATCTCTGCTGTCCGCCCCTGCTCTCCTCTCCCCTCCCCTCCTCCCCATCTCTGCTGTCTGCCCCTGCTCTCCTCTCCCCTCCCCTGCTCTCCTCCCCATCTCTGCTGTCCGCCCCTGCTCTCCTCTCCCCTCCCCTCCTCCCCATCTCTCTGTCTGCCCCTGCTCTCCTCCCTCCTCCCCTGCTCTCCTCCCCATCTCTGCTGTCCGCCCCTGCTCTCCTCTCCCCTCCCCTCCTCCCCATCTCTGCTGTCTGCCCCTGCTCTCCTCCCTCCTCCCCTGCTCTCCTCCCCATCTCTGCTGTCCGCCCCTGCTCTCCTCTCCCCTCCCCTCCTCCCCATCTCTGCTGTCTGCCCCTGCTCTCCTCCCTCCTCCCCTGCTCTCCTCCCCATCTCTGCTGTCCGCCCCTGCTCTCCTCTCCCCTCCCCTCCTCCCCATCTCTGCTGTCTGCCCCTGCTCTCCTCTCCCCTCCCCTGCTCTCCTCCCCATCTCTGCTGTCCGCCCCTGCTCTCCTCTCCCCTCCCCTCCTCCCCATCTCTGCTGTCCGCCCCTGCTCTCCTCTCCCCTGCTCTCCTCCCCATCTCTGCTGTCCGCCCCTGCTCTCCTCCCTCCTCCCCTGCTCTCCTCCCCATCTCTGCAGTCCGCTCCTGCTCTCCTCTCCCCTCCCCTCCTCCCCATCTCTCTGTCTGCCCCTGCTCTCCTCCCTCCTCCCCTGCTCTCCTCCCTCCTCCCCTGCTCTCCTCCCCATCTCTGCTGTCCGCCCCTGCTCTCCTCTCCCCTCCCCTCCTCCCCATCTCTGCTGTCCGCCCCTGCTCTCCTCTCCCCTCCCCTGCTCTCCCCCCCCGCCCCTGCTCTCCTCTCCCCTCCCCTCCTCTCCTCCCCATCTCTGCTGTCTGCCCCTGCTCTCCTCTCTCCTCCCCTGCTCTCCCCCCGCCCCTGCTCTCCTCTCCCCTCCCCCCCATCTCTGCTGTCTGCCCCTGCTCTCCTCTCCCCTCCCCCCCATCTCTGCTGTCTGCCCCTGCTCTCCTCTCCCCTCCCCTGCTCTCCCCCCCCGCCCCTGCTCTCCTCTCCTCCCTATCTCTGCTGTCCGCCCCTGCTCTCCTCTCCCCTCCCCTCCTCTCCATCTCTGCTGTCCGCCCCTGCTCTCCTCTCCCCTCCCCTGCTCTCCCCCCCCGCCCCTGCTCTCCTCTCCCCTCCCCTGCTCTCCCCCCCCCCGCCCCTGCTCTCCTCTCCCCTCCCCTCCTCTCCTCCCCATCTCTGCTGTCTGCCCCTGCTCTCCTCTCTCCTCCCCTGCTCTCCCCCCCCCGCCCCTGCTCTCCTCTCCCCTCCCCTCCTCTCCTCCCCATCTCTGCTGTCCGCCCCTGATCTCCTCTCCCCTCCCCTGCTCTCCCCCCCGCCCCTGCTCTCCTCTCCCCTCCCCTCCTCTCCTCCCTATCTCTGCTGTCTGCCCCTGCTCTCCTCTCTCCTCCCCTGCTCTCCCCCCCCCCGCCCCTGCTCTCCTCTCCTCCCTATCTCTGCTGTCCGCCCCTGCTCTCCTCTCCCCTCCCCTCCTCCCCATCTCTGCTGTCCGCCCCTGCTCTCCTCTCCCCTCCCCTGCTCTCCTCCCTATCTCTGCTGTCCGCCCCTGCTCTCCTCTCCCCTCCCCTGCTCTCCCCCCCGCCCCTGCTCTCCTCTCCTCTCCCCTGCTCTCCCCCCCATCTCTGCTGTCCGCCCCTGCTCTCCTCTCCCCTCCCCTGCTCTCCTCTCCCCTCCCCTGCTCTCCTCCCTATATCTGCTGTCCGCTCCTGCTCTCTTCCCCCCACACCCCCTGCTCTCCTCTCCCCTCCCCTGCTCTCCTCCCCATCTCTGCTGTCCGCTCCTGCTCTCCTCCCCATCTCTGCTGTCCGCTCCTGCTCTCCCCCCCCGCCCCTGCTCTCCTCTCCCCTCCCCTGCTCTCCTCCCCATCTCTGCTCTCCGCTCCTGCTCTCTTCCCCCCACACCCCCTGCTCTCCTCTCCTCTCCCCTGCTCCCCTCCCCATCTCTGCTGTCCGATCCTGCTCTCCTCTCTCCTCCCCTGCTCTCCTCCCTCCTCTCCTCCCCATCTCTGCTGTCCGCTCCTGCTCTCCCCCCCCCGCCCCTGCTCTCCTCTCCTCTCCCCTGCTCTCCTCCCCATCTCTGCTCTCCGCTCCTGCTCTCTTCCCCCCACACCCCCTGCTCTCCTCCCTGCAGCCCCCTCACTGGGTGAACCTGGCCCAGGGGTTCAACCTATGACTTGTGCTTTTCCCAGCGCCAATGAGGAGCCAATGAGAAAGAGCCGGAGCTGAATGCCCAGCCATGGCCGGGCCCTGGATGGCGGCTCCCTGTTGGAGGGCCCTGCTCCTGCTGCTGGCCTCCCAGGCGGTGGCCCTGGTGAAGTGCTCAGAACCTGATGACGTTCCCGAAGAGTGGCTCCTCCTGCACGTGGTTCAGGGCCAGATTGGGGCGGGGAACTACAGCTACCTGAGGCTGAACCACGAGGGGAAGGTGGTCCTGAGGATGCAGAGCCTGCGAGGGGACGCCGACCTGTACGTGTCCGACAGCACCCTCCACCCCAGCTTCGATGACTACGCGCTGCAGTCGGCCACCTGCGGCCAGGACGTGGTCTTCATCCCTGCCCACTTCCAGCGCCCCGTGGGGATAGGCATCTACGGACACCCGTCGCACCACGAGAGCGACTTCGAGATGAGGGTCTATTTCGACAGGACGGTGGACCAGTACCCCTTCGGCGAGGCTGCCTACCCGGCCGAGGGCGCCGAGGCCGGCCAGAAGCAGGCCTACAGCCCCGAGGAGGCGGCTCCCGAGGAGGAATCTGTGCTCTGGACCATTCTCATCAGCATTCTGAAACTGGTCCTGGAGATCCTGTTCTGACTCCCCACCACACTCCAGGGCGGTGCCCGCAGGCTGTGGAGGGGACCTGGCTACTTCAACCTGGCTGAATTCTGGTTCCTTTCTCTATAGAGGAGGGGTGGAAAAATAAGCCATACCATTTTGTTACCTCACATCCCCAAAATAGGAAAAGCAGGTAGTTTTTCTTTCGAAGCTCCAAATTTGTATAAACGGAAATGCCCAATTAAACATTTAATCTCCATTATGATCAGTTTGTCAGGCCACCTAAAAATTATTACAGTAACTAAAGCTTACATAAAAGAAATCAAAATATGAAGTTCAGCATGTTTTCAGGAGTTCTTACTAAAATCAAGTCCAAAACGCAATGATTTACTTAAATTTCCCTGAACATGGACTAAAGACCCAAGTCTGCCCCAAGTAGGGATGTATTATAGTCTGTGTGTACCATTCTAAATCCCCCTCTGTACCAGTCTTATCAGGCCATTTGCCATTTTATCATTTGGGGCTTCCTATCACTAAAGTCCTTTAGTTATTAGGTAATTTTTGTTTTACTACTTATGGCAGGTCAGAAGCACCACCACAGAGTGGAAAGGGTAAAAACAGTAGTTTTTCAGTCTAAAGTTAAAATATTTCCAATTAAGTTGCTAAATATTTCTACTCAATTTTTTAGAGAAAGCCAAACCACTGAAATTTAAAGAAAAAAAAATATTTTTTTTGGAATAGTTGCAGTTTCCTTACCTGTAATTAGGTTCAAGGGTAACAGTAGCTTATAATGAAATGAGTCAACTAGCAGATTTTAAGCTCAGAGTTAATTTCAAAAATCCTTTATTGGCATAAAAATGAGGCTGTTTTAAATAAATCAGCACCAAATATTCCACTTCAGTGCATATGCATTAGAGCCCCCAAAAAGGATTTTATCCCTCTTTGCTGTTTTTCCCCCTTCTGCCCACTTTCCTGGGTGTTGGGGGGGCTCGCTGACAACAGTCACAAATCCAGCGACCTAGGAAAAAAATTGTTATTAATATAGAGTGGAATCTTATTTTTATAGGACTGAATATCAAACCATTTAGGTCTCCTTCCTTAGCTGTCACTAGTGATGATCCCCTGTGGATTTATGTAAATGTCCCTTAAGATGACCGGTAAGCTCAGTAATCAAATCCTAATGCAAAACCTAGCACAGAATCTGGCCTTCTTCAGCTTTTTTCTTGGCTGCTCCAACAGCATTCTCAAATCCTGGTATACTATGCTGACACAGCAATTTGAAAGTTTTAACTGCAGGCTAGGCTGCACTACATACTTGATCTGAATTTCTACAGAACATTAAATAATTATTTAACTTGCTTGCTTCTCAGTGGTTCCCGGGAAACAAATCTAGGCATATATTTTATAGAGTATCATACAGTGTTAACTATGCAAATAAGTTCTAAAGTTACACAATTATCTGTGTAATGTCTTAGTCCAATTACTGTAACTGACTGATTGTGTTCTAATTCTAAAGTTACCTGGAATTGTCGCAATGCCTCAGTTTATGGATATATGTTCTAACGTGTAAGGTGAAGCAATCTAAGTTTCTAGATAGTTGACATATAAAAATAAAATCAAAGCACTAAAACAAACTGATGCTCTTAAAGTACTTTAGCTATTTCAGCAGGAAAACACCAGCTCATTCTGTACATTGAACTGTACTTCCAAAGCAGCCTAGGTGCTCTGACATTTGTCTTTTAGTTGTATTTGTCTAAAGATGAAAAGAAGGTGGGCGTGACCTGGGTAATAATGGCTTCTACCATGTTTGGACAGAATGGTCTGCGGGCCATGCCTTCATGTCATTAGAGTGTCTGTGTAGCCTTAAGAAGATGCTGGGAGAGTCTCACCAAAGATAATGCACTTTTAAAATCTTTACCTGATGGAATAGCACCAAGGCCCACACAAAAAGTATGATAACCTCTGTCACACACATCACAGAACATCATTTCTTCTTCGTGGTGGGGCTGTCCACATACAATGCATGTCTTACACTCCATACACTGCCATGGGTAGGTCTTAATGACAGAAACAAGCTCCATGGTCATGTCCAGGCAAGAAGGATGGCCTAGATCAAAACCAACAGTAGCATTTCACAAAGGGCTTTTAACTAATTTGGCACATAAAATACTGGTCTGCTTCAGGACTTGCCAACAATGGCTACAGTACTTAAATCACCAAAGATAGGAAAACACAATGTAGAAGAAAACACCCAGCCTTGTCACACAAGATTACCCTGTTACTGCATGACCACTGAAGTCCAACTGACTTCTACAAACTCTACTTTTTGAAGCAACAAATAGGGTGGGGTCATAATCTTAGAAGATGTCACCGTACTTACCACTGTTATCACACTGGGAGCAGTGTATAAGTGACTCAGCCTTTCCTTTCTTGTTGGACTCCTTACCCTTCAGACAAATCCCACATAGAGCATTTGGAATGACCTTTGGCTGGAAGGGTAGAAGAGGACTGTAAATTCATGCAGGAGCTTGCTGTGGTTCAGGGGACTATTACTTTGTCACCTTATCTTTACTTCTGGGAACTCACTATTGAGGACTTTGAAAGACATAACTGGGCAAGAGTCTGCTCAGAACAGAAAACAGCGTATGGATGAAAGTCTTAGAATTCATTTAAAACTTAGTAAACAGCATGATCTCGTTTGTTAGGATTAAACGTAGCATTCTTCACTTGCGACATACATATAGTACTGTCTGTATAATTAATCGGAAGCAAAAACAAAACACAAAATCAAATGTCACTATTAAGTGGAAGAGAAAAATCCTCATCACCAAATGATATTACATGAAAGTTAAGCTAAGTTTTAAGCAATTTATGTACTGTTTTAAAATCCTGATATTTCCAAAGTTGAAAAACTTGACATTTTAAAAAAACAGTATTTTAACATTTTTATTTGAAAGATGTCTTGAACATGATCATATGCATAAGTGTTTGTGGAAAACTGAGTTGTGATTACTCTTTGTATATTTAATAAATTAGAAGATCCTATGCTAACGGACAAGCACAGTCACTATGGGGTAGAACAAAAAGGACAAGGTTTCAGATAAGCGAAAAGTTGTCACTTAAGAAATACACATATTTGGAGTACTATTATCTTTCAGACTAAAAACACACACAGCACCTGGGCTTTAAACGTATTTGGCATCACATTGGAAAGAACAACGGAAAAAGGGTTCCCTACAGGTTACACTGTCAGGAAGGAAGGGTGCCTGAGCAGCACAGCCTACAGATGGTGCAGGCTGTGGGCAGCACATACCTGGTAGGAAAGGAGGAGCAAGTGGGGTCCAAGAAGGAGCCTGGGCAGGAGGGAACCCACAGTGAACTAGAATGATCATGTTTCTGCTTTATTCCAATACAGCCAAATGCACCTTGTATATCCTCTTCCTAAGTTACTGCACCAAAGAGGAATCTAAACAAAACTCAAGCTTTGTATAACATATTCCAGCTTTGAAATGTCTCATTGCCACCTTCAAAACCTGTCAGGCCTGAAGAATTTATTCTTAATTCTTTCCATTTTTTTATTTCTTTAGTTTTCCTTCTTTGCAAAAGATGACAGAGGCATTCAAAAAGAATTTTTGGCTTATTTATTTTAAAAAGTCAACCTTATACATAAATAATGATAAAAACAATAAATCTAAACAATCACAAATGTCTCTACAAAATAATAAATATCACGGAAGTTAAACATACATATAAAATGTCACCATTAACTATTCTACATCTCCTACGTGTGTATTTTCATACCCTGCTCCCCCAACAAAAGGATAAGAGTCACATGCTCAGACCTCAAGTCCTGCAGTGGAGCTGCCCTCTGGGGTACCCCTACCTCCTGGCACACCCTTCCCACTGTGTTTCTGCACCCCAGTGAGAGACGGCTCTAAGTGCACTTCTGTGATCCCATCTGTAACTGCCTCTCCATCCACCAAAACTGAGAAGTCTCTTCTGGTTATGGTACCTCTACTGGACATGAAGACACCCGCACTTCACACATGTGGTTTTCAGTTACATACTGGTGTGGCAAGCACTCCTTTCTCCCACTGAAGTCAGGGAAGTAACTATACAACATTCTAGAAGGAGAACTCCTCATAGGAGTGCCTTTACAAAACAAAAGTCAAAGGGTACAGCGCAAGGCTAGGCATTCACATTCTAGAGCAATTCAAGTTCTACAATCATTAAAATATACATAAATGCCTATGATAAAAGGAACACTACGAAGGTTCTAGGCTTACTTCTAAGTTCAAATCATGTTTTGTTAAAACAACTTACAATTTTTCTCACCCAACAGTCTTCTTGATGGAAAGAGGAAGAGAGAGAAGAGGGGAGAAGACAGAGTGCTGCAGCGTTTCCTCAGTGCGTGTGAGCATCGGGGCTCTCTGCAAGGTCCAGGCCTATACCAGGACCTCGCCCAGGAGAGCCACCAAGGTGGACAGAGGAGGAAGGTCTTCCCCTGGACTGCAGGGGAGGGAGGAGGAGGGAAGCCAAGTGCAGACGCCCTGGAGACTCATGGACAGAACTGTGGGTCTGACCCAGACACTAGGTTCTACTTCAAAAAACCAGAAAGACATCAGAGTTTTACTGATGACAAGAAAAGTAAAACACTCCCTCGCAGTTCAGCATCTCAAATAAAAGGCTCACAATACACTTATCTTCCGTCTTGAAAAATAGCCAAAGATAAGTGAGACATTCATGGTAGCATTAAGATAATATAGATTTTAATCACGTACTTAACAGCCCAGAACCCTAACAATTATGCTTTAATTTCAGGTTAATGTAACCCAAACAATACTGTCCTACAAACTACGGGTAAGCACTCATGGAGCTCTCAGATGAATGATCGCTTCTCGCCCCGAACCCAGTGTGTCTGTGTGAGCGTCAGCTTGGAATTCCCTCATATTTAGGCACGTCTTGGCTTAATACTTTTAAGAGAGAGGTTAAGCTTTTAATAAACATGTTCACATTAAAGTATTTGTCTAGACACTAGTTGTTCCCACCCTTGAAATACTTGAAACATTTTTGGTACCAAAAATGTTCACATAAAATTATAAAATGTGTAGTTTGCATATCAGACTCCCTTGAGTACTGTTTAGATTAATCTATATAATTTCTTATCTATTAGATCAATGATAACGTGGATCGTTCTTCACTTTCAGTATGAAAATATCTGTTTCGATATTCTCTTTTAACCCATGATCAGACAGGCCTGTTGTAAGATCCACTCACACTGAAGAGCTAGGACCGTGTGCTCTGAGCCACCACTCAGAGTGGACGCTCCTGGACCATGAGCACACTCACTCATTACATTTCTGAAATTTAATCTTTGGAGTTCATCTGCTTTCAGTCATTAAGGATTAACTTAAATCTTTAGTTTAAAAAACTTAGAAAAGCTATATATGTAAAAACAAGTACAAAAGTCTCCTAGCTGCAGCCTGCTGAAACCACCGTGGAAGGCGACCCCTGCAGGACACAGCTCCAATCTGCTTGTCACGGCCTGCAAAAACCTGTGTTTTTAAGTTGAATACATAAAGGCATTTTCTAATAAAATATGGAATATGCTCATTTGGGCGGGGTGTTTTGTTTTGAATTCAGGAAAAGAAAGGTAGATGAACTGCCAGCAAGGGTTCTTGGGGAGAGGAAGATGGCTAACAGCACACTTCAGCTTGTGGCCGCAGGTGGCTTAATAATCACGATGCTGACACCCAACAGGGTCCAACCACCTCACTCAGCCGAGCCTTCTCACCACCTGAGCTGAAGCCTCCTCCAGCGCCCCTCCACAGACCGCCAAGAAGTGCGTGTCCCCACACACTCCAGCCAACCACCTTGCGCTCTCCTGCCACCCCATGGCAGGCCTGCGGCTACCTCTCCCCCTTCCAGGTCCTCCCATTCTGTCAAGTGAGGGGCTCTCCAGTCTGACCAGCCCCCACGGCGGCTGGCAAGCTGCCACCTTACTCTGAGAACAACTGGATGAAGAAGTAAACACTGCGTTCTAATCCTTGTCCTGCCAAGGTTATGCCACAAACCACCACAGCCTAAGGTCGAGGTCTGCTTTCTATCCAGAGTCAGCTCCATCCAGCTGGCCCCAGCTTAGGCCAGGCCCCGTCTTTCCTAAAGGCACTGCACAGATGCACCCCCACTTCTGGCTCACAGGCCTGCCTACCAGCCACGGCATCTGAGATGCGGGGAAGAAAATATGGAGCCCCTGAGAAGGGACCTTTCAGAACCCATACTTGCCTGGCTGTTACTCAGAAGGAAAAGAGACTCGTAAATTGTACATACACAGAAAATAGAAGCTAAACCAGAGCCAAGTGACAGGAAAGCCACCAAGGAAGTAAAGCAAATAGAGAGCAGCAGAAGGCGCACACCACAGGACAGGAGTGAGCTGCAGCAAGCAGGGGCTCCGGGTCGTGAGGTGCAGAGCTAACAGCTTCAGGGGAGAGGCTGGCCAGTAAGGAAGCCGTCAGGGGCTTTTTTCTTCTACCTTGTACCCGGGAACTGACTTGCACAGAGCAGAACGCTTGGCGCCGTCTTTTCTCGGAGTGGCGGCCTTGTCCCTCGACTTCTGTCTTCCCTGGAAGGCGTCCTCCTGGCTGTCAGGGGGACTCTCGCCTTCAGACATGTTGCCCGAGGAGCTGTCCTGCAGCACAAGAATCCAGACAGACCTGAGTCCCAGGCTTTGAAACCATGGAAAACATGTTTTAAATGTTTCATCCTTTGAAAAGCAAAAAGGTCATTCTGTATATAGGAAACCTGTCTCTGGTGAGACTAAAATGCCTCAGGGTAAAAATTACTTTTCCGCGGCCAGGTGTGGTCGCACACGCCAGTAATTCCAGCGGGTCAGGAGGCTGAGGCAAGAGGATCAGGAGTTCAAAACCAGCCTCAGCAACTTAGCGAGGCCCTAAGCAACTCAGTGAGACCCTGTCTCTGTATACAATATAAGTGGGGCTGGGGATGTGGCTCAGTGGTGGAGTGCCCTTGAGTTCAATACCAAGTACCAAAAAAAAAAAAAAAAATATTATTATTATTATCAGTACAATATAATTTCAAGCTAATTCCATTTCTGCCAGTCAATGCCTGACTCAGCTCTGTGGACTCAAGGAAATCAGAACAGAATCACCTTCTTCTGTTATTACTGTACCAACACATAACTTCATCGCCATTTCTCTAATCACAAGGAAGCATATTTTGTATGATTACGAGTAAGTGTGGGTGTTTTCACTAAATAGTAAAGGTTATTCAGAAAGTCCTTCAAATACACATTTTTTCATTAAAATTTAATTATGCAGGGCCAGAATCCCAACAATCTATAAAAGTATCTGACATATTTTACATGTTCAAAGTTTAAGACCTCAACATCTATTCATTTACTTCATTTCATAATTTAAAGTTTCCTAACTAGAGTTAAAATGTTGTGTTCATATAAATTATGAGAATTATAAGTGAAAAAATGAGGCTATCCACAGCCACCTATTAAACACCCCAAAACGTGGCAGGGTTCGTGAATGTCTCTCCCGTGTTGTGGGAGACCAACCTTGCACGTGACTGGGTCACACTCCCCGGCTGGGTGCTGAGGCGCTCAGTCACAGAAATGTGGCAGAGCTTTCCCCACCCTTCTTGGGTCTGAGAGTCTGTGTCTCCTGCATGGGTGTGTCCTGCTACAGCCCCATGGGTGGAGCTACGCTCACCTGTTCCTTTGTAATATAACCCCTTGCCCTGTTTAGGATAGAATCTCCCATGGAAGTGCCTTGTGTGTGTCCCTTTCTCTTACTGTGCCCCTGGGTGTGGCCTACCCAGGTGTCAGTCAACCTGCTGACAGTGGACATCATGAGGATAGACTCAGCCCCCTGAAACCTGACCCCTGGCCTCATTTGAATAGCTTCTCCTCAATAAAAGGGGTCAGCTCGGGCTCTCGCTCTCTCTCTTCCTGCAGACCCTTAAGGTCAGAGGAGCTGTCACGGCGACCCCAAAGAAAAAGGTATTTGTGCCTCTTGTGGGGTTACTTTGCACAGCCCAGTCAGCCCAGTTTACCTGGAGTGACCCCTGAGCCTTTTAGATGTGAACAGAAACCTGGCACATATGTTTCTGGCGTTTCCATTCTGTAGGTGCCTGAGTGCTCTCAGACACACACACCTTCCCTTATAATGGGCCTGGATCATGATGCGTCAGTGTGCATGCAGGCATCAACACTTTTGTAAAGCAGTATGTACATTTTCTATCACTAATTATTCTCTGAACTGCCTTTCTATCCCATAAATTAGTAGCACCCACAGTGAACACTAAAATTGATCTCTAATTTCCACTATGATAAATACTGTTCACACTCAAATGTTAACAATTTTTTTTCTAATTAAATTCTGCCAGCATCTGATTGAGTCCTTAGAATAAATTCTCTTAGCAAACCTGCAGGATCAAATTCTATGCAAGTTAGAAGTATTAGCATGATGTCAAAATACTTCCCCAAATGCTGAACGTACTGACACTCCTCAGCTTGGTCACCTGAGGAGTGTCATATCTTATGTGACATGGATGACCAAACATTCCAGAGGCTGCTGGTGACAGAGATATGAGGCCAGTCAGTGGCAGCATGTCCTCAGGTCCAGGGTGGCCATCTTGGTATGAAGTCTGAGGAGTGAGCTACTTAAAGTGCACTTCTAACACAACTGGAGCCTGTTCACATGGGGTCAACCTGAGTCACTGCCAGGAGCTGTTTTCCTTCATGTCCACATGCACCCACTTCCATGTCCTCCATCCACAGCACACCATCATTCCAAGTCCACGATGCACCCACTCCCCACTTCCACAGCCCACCTACCTCCCATGCCTCAGTGTACCCACTTCCCAGTCCACGGGCCACCAGCCCCGTGTCAACATTGTGCTCACTTCCATGTCCACAGCCCACCAGCCCCCCTGTCCACAGTGTACCCACTTCCACGTCCACAGCCCACCAGCCCCCCTGTCCACAGTGTGCCCACTTTCACGTCCACAGCCCACCAGCCCCCTGTCCACAGTGTGCCCACTTCCCACGTCCACAGCCCACCAGCCCCCTGTCCAGTGTGCCCACTTCCCACGTCCACAGCCCACCAGCCCCCCTGTCCACAGTGTGCCCACTTCCCACGTCCACAGCCCACCAGCCCCCCTGTCCACACTGTGCCCACTTCCCACGTCCACAGCCCACCAGCCCCCCTGTCCACAGTGTGCCCACTTCCCACGTCCACAGCTCACCAGCTCCGTCCACAGTGTGCCCACTTCCCACGTCCACAGCCCACCAGCCCCCATGTCCACAGTGTGCCCACTTCCCACGTCCACAGCCCACCAGCCCCCATGTCCACAGTGTGCCCACTTCCCACGTCCACAGCCCACCAGCCCCCTGTCCACAGTGAGACCACTTCCCACATCCACAGCCCACCAGCCTCCCTGTACACAGTGAGACCACTTCCCACATCCACAGCCCACCAGCCCCCCTGTCCACAGTGTGCCCACTTCCCACATCCACAGCCCACCAGCCCCCCTGTACACAGTGAGACCACTTCCCACATCCACAGCCCACCAGCCCCCCTGTCCACAGTGAGACCACTTCCCACATCCACAGCCCACCAGCCCCCCTGTACACAGTGTGCCCACTTCCCACGTCCACAGCCCACCAGCCCCCTGTCCACAGTGTGCCCACTTCCCACGTCCACAGCCCACCAGCCCCCCTGTACACAGTGTGCCCACTTCCCACGTCCACAGCCCACCAGCCCCCTGTCCACAGTGTGCCCACTTCCCACGTCCACAGCCCACCAGCCCCCCTGTCCACACTGTGCCCACTTCCCACGTCCACAGCCCACCAGCCCCCCTGTCCACAGTGTGCCCACTTCCCACGTCCACAGCCCACCAGCCCCCCTGTCCACAGTGAGACCACTTCCCACGTCCACAGCCCACCAGCCCCGTGTCAACATTGTGCTCACTTCCATGTCCACAGCCCACCAGCCCCGTCCACATTGTGCCCACTTCCCACATCCACAGCCCACCAGCCCCCCTGTCCACAGTGTGCCCACTTCCCACGTCCACAGCCCACCAGCCCCCCTGTCCACACTGTGCCCACTTCCCACGTCCACAGCCCACCAGCCCCCCTGTCCACAGTGTGCCCACTTCCCACGTCCACAGCTCACCAGCTCCGTCCACAGTGTGCCCACTTCCCACGTCCACAGCCCACCAGCCCCCCTGTCCACAGTGTGCCCACTTCCCACGTCCACAGCCCACCAGCCCCCATGTCCACAGTGTGCCCACTTCCCACGTCCACAGCCCACCAGCCCCGTGTCAACATTGTGCTCACTTCCATGTCCACAGCCCACCAGCCCCGTCCACATTGTGCCCACTTCCCACATCCACAGCCCACCAGCCCCCCTGTCCACAGTGTGCCCACTTCCCACGTCCACAGCCCACCAGCCCCCCTGTCCACACTGTGCCCACTTCCCACGTCCACAGCCCACCAGCCCCCCTGTCCACAGTGTGCCCACTTCCCACGTCCACAGCTCACCAGCTCCGTCCACAGTGTGCCCGCTTCCCACGTCCACAGCCCACCAGCCCCCCTGTCCACAGTGTGCCCACTTCCCACGTCCACAGCCCACCAGCCCCCATGTCCACAGTGTGCCCACTTCCCACGTCCACAGCCCACCAGCCCCCTGTCCACAGTGTGCCCACTTCCCACGTCCACAGCCCACCAGCCCCCCTGTCCACAGTGTGCCCATTTCCCACGTCCACAGCCCACCAGCCCCCATGTCCACAGTGTGCCCACTTCCCACGTCCACAGCCCACCAGCCCCCTGTCCACAGTGTGCCCACTTCCCACGTCCACAGCCCACCAGCCCCCCTGTCCACAGTGTGCCCACTTCCCACGTCCACAGCCCACCAGCCCCCATGTCCACAGTGTGCCCACTTCCCACGTCCACAGCCCACCAGCCCCCCTGTCCACAGTGTGCCCACTTCCCACGTCCACAGCCCACCAGCCCCCCTGTCCACACTGTGCCCACTTCCCACGTCCACAGCCCACCAGCCCCCCTGTCCACAGTGTGCCCACTTCCCACATCCACAGCCCACCAGCCTCCCATGCCACATTCACCAACTTCTCACTTTCTCCATCCACAGCATGCATACTTCCCACGTCCTCCGTCTACAGCACCTACTGCCCTCGTTCACAGTGTGCCAACTTCCCACCATCTTGCTCTGCATTTTAGTCACACTGGGAACCAAACAGTACAACGTGTTGGTGGCTACAGCACCTTCCATGGCAAGCCAGGAAGCAGTAAATGTGCTCCCCAAACCAAGAGACAGTAAACTCATGCTCGCTGCCCCTACCTCACCTGCCCATAGCCAGAAGGTAAGACAGCAATGGCCACACACAGCACATGTACATCAACACACACAATGAATTTTCCTGATGAAAGCTCAGGAAGTCATGCAAAAAGAGTATGGTGCCCCGGTCAACCAAACACTGGAGGAAAGCAGCCAGCACACATGCACAGACAGGCATTCCTACCGAGGTGCCTTTATTTTTCCGTTTCTCATCACCTCGACCATCTTCACCATCATCCGAGTCGCCATCACTATCCAGGGCTGGGAGCTCGGGGTCCAGGGGGGGCTCGTACAGCGCTGTGTTCAGTGGCAAATACCGAAGCTCATCAGGTGAGTACCTAAGGGCAGAGAAAGTGCTCTCACCATTCCATTACTATTGAATACAAACTAGCTCACAGCTGCCAAAACAGCCTCAAGTTCTTCAGTCCAATACTTGCCAAAAAATGATCAGAAATCATTATTTTTTCATTTTCATCCTTGGGTTGGGGTAATGAGAAACTTGAACATTTTTACATTTCTTTTTCACTAATTGGTAGAATATGCATTTGATTCTTTTTTTTTTTTTTCCCTTTGGTACCAGAGAGCTTGACCACTCAGCCACATCCCCAGCCCCTTTGTACTTTTTGAGACTGGGCCTTGCGAAATTGCCGAACAGATATGCATTTTATTCTTATTATAAAAAGTTAACATCTCTCCCCTTTACCCTAACCAAAAAAACATACCAAAATGTGAGCAGGAGAAGAGGGAACAGGCAGCGAGGCCAGCGCACCCTGGGCAGCACCTGGCCTCAGCCGCCGCTGCACTCTGGGCAGGCCTTCCCTGTGAACAGTGCAGCAGCCCACCCCGTGAAGCTGCTGACATGCACACTACATACACTCATACATGCACGTAAATCCCAGGAATAGCACTGAAAACACAACGGAAGAAACAGTTTCCAGTACCTTGATTTCCAGTTACTTCAGTGTGTATGTGCAGCATGTGTGCTAACACGGAATCACCTATTCTACCTGGAGCTACAGACTGGCCCACCCTTCTCTAAGGGCAGACAGCTCTCAACTGGCTGTCAATACTCAGGGACACCTCTGTCTCACCCTTGGGAGAGACCTCATGCAGGCAAGGGATGGACCAGCACCTCCTTCAACTAAAATGGCACAACAGAAAACAAAGGGGTGGTAGACTAGCATATGACATTTAATGATTGGCTGACGCCCCCAAAAAAATTTTTAATTAAAATTTCTGCCCAAGATTCTAATTTGACTTTCAAGTACAACTCTATCATCTGAAATTCTATTCTCTAACAAACACCTTCTATTCCCAAGAATGTGTTATTAAAGTAAGGAGAAAAAGCTGAAGGAAAAGCTGGGATTCTGACACAAAAGGAACCCATTAACCCAGGTGTTGCTCTTGTGACACTCAGACTGGGCACAGGGGATAAGCCCAACTCCCGGGCAGACTGGCAGCGGCAGCCAGCCCCAACGGGTAATATGAGGCGTACCGGCGAGTCGATGCTGCCCTGGAAGACACTCTGCTCCTGCTCTACCCTCCTCTGCAGTCAAGTCAGTGCTTCTCAAATGTGAACCCTGTGGGCAGGCTAACAATGCAGGCTGAGCAGGAGACCGCAGCTGCACTGCAAGTCTCGTCCCCAACAAGACCCGGGTGCCCCAGTGCTCTGGGCCTGGCTCACATCTGTGGTCATGAGGTGCTGCCAAACCCTTGGCTACCATCTGTGATGAACCCACATGGGACAAGTGGGGACAAGGCAGTCCGGGCCACTCTGGCAGTGTTCAGACTCTGGCTGATGGGAGTTCTACACCACAGAACCAGGGAGGATGAAGGATACTGACATGAATCCCACACACTATCTTACAGTGCTATTTACACACCCAAAATTCATCAGGAGACCCGTACATAAGGGTCTGAAACCCGTGGTGACGAGAACTACCAGAATACCTCTTGTAATACTCCTGGAACTGTCCGGGGATGAGCGCCACGGGGTAAGAACTGACCTTTGTCCGCTCTGTTGGCAACACTCTGTACTTCCCTTGTGGAACCTGGATGACCTGTATCGACACAGAAGAGCAAATCCAATTCCACGAGAGGAACCAGGCTCAGGAAAAGCAGCCCCAAGTACGGCCACTGCATGCGCCCTCCACCCCAGAGACTCCTACAGCGTAAGTGACAGGGAGAGTATGGCCCAAGGGGCCAAGGTGAGCATTCTCCTCTCCTGTTCCCCAGAGCCATTTCTGAAGAAAGGCAGATCTCTCGCTGACCACACAACAGCAGCAACCAGGGCAGCTTATAAAACCTCTGTGAAGCTCAACCTTCTCCTCCATGACATGACATGACAACAGCTGCAACCTCAGGTGGTTTACTGTGAGAACTACGTGAATCACTATGTAAATGTCTCACAATCACCTGGGACACACAACCACCATAAAAGGAAAGAGATCGCACAACTGCAAAAGAGCAGCCGAGAACCATTAAAACCATATCGTGGTTGAGGGAGGAAAGGACACAGAGCTGGTACCAAAATAGTGACAACAGAGGAGAGTCAACCACTGCAATAATGAGCAGTGCGTAGGCTCGGGGACTCCTAGAGCTAAGTCCTCCTACGTGGGTCTGCAGGTCAAAGTAAGCTCTTCTTTCTTCCATGCGTTCCCGGTTCAGGTTGCTGTTAAACTCAGCTGCTTTTTTAGCAGCCTTCTTAATGTACTCAGGCACTTTGCTGGCTTCAACTTTCTGAGTGTTCTGTTGTTGCATTTGCTGAAATTAAAAGACTCAAGTTGGAAGTCACAAATAACTTTACAAAATGTCAGTATCCCGAACCCAAATAAAAGAAGCCAGGCACCTCAGTCACTTACAGAATACTCTTTGTAATGATCTGTGATTCGCTGACGTTCCTTCTCTTGTAGAATGACAGAGTACTCAGCATGTTTGGCTGGATATTCTTTTATCATTAAGTCAATTACTTCATCACTGCGCAATGCTGTTAAACCTGTTACAGACAAAAGGGAGGTGAAAAACTCTTCTAAGGCCACTGTCAGAAATTAGCTTATCCTTCAAACTGCATTTAAAAGGTTTTCAAAGAGTCAAAGCAAAAATTTGTAATACATTTAAAAATAAAAATTCACAACAACAAAAAAAAAATTAAAAATAATAATATCTTTCAAAGATAAACCAACTCTTTATCCAAATCAATTTATCTTACAGTCTATGTATTATAAACATATAACCCTTTACTTAGAAATAACTGTTAAACGATGAAACACAAACTGCCACCAACATAGGATATCAGAGGTCTAAGAAAATGTTAAATTCCATATACTACTTATAAACAATCAATTCAATTCACATTTCAAAAATCTCATCAGCATCTAAATGTACATAATTTTGTAATTATAAAGGTAATTTTCAAAACTCAAAGTTACAGATTTTACCAATTGCAGAACTGAACTCCCATAAATTTATATTATATTACCATATGATGCAACTATTGCACTCCTAGGCATGTACCCCAATATATAAAAATGCAGCTAAAAGTGCCTGTTAAGAGATAAGAATCTGTAGGTTCAGGGCCGGGGTTGTGACTCAGTGGTAAAAAGCTTGCCCACCCAGCATGTGTGAGGCACTGGGTTCAATTCTCAGCACTACATATAAATAAAGTAAAGGTCCATCGGCAACTGAAAAAAAAAAGAAAAGAAACTATGGGTTTAATCCCCAGGAATGTACGAAAAATAGAGAAGGATCTATGCTTTTTCTAAAAATTACGTATTTTACACATGACACTTTGGAAGTTCTGTGACAATTATCAAAAAAAATTCTGATATAAAATACAAGCTTCATACTCCTCTGCATTTTAATAACCCAAAATAAGCAAATTGGAATTTGAATAGTTCAGTATACTTCATTAGTTCTGCAGACAGCTGAGGAAAGGAGATAATCACTCATCTCGACCTCTCAATGTTCAACTGGAAAAATTCACAAAAAGGCCTTCCTTACCTAAAGTGCACTGAGTCTCTGTGATGACATTTAGCTCCCTCAGGTACAGCTTCTCCTTGTGAGACAAATCTCGTCTCTCTAAATCTCCAAGAAAAGAACAAAAAGATAATTAAAAATAGGGAAATATCATACATTGGCAAAACTTAAGATTAAAAAAACTTGATTTTCAAAAAAATTTCATATTACATATTCCAACAATTATCAAGGGAATTACCCAAAAATCCCATGAATTCAGGGCTGGGGTTGTGGCTTGGTGGTAGAGCCCTTCCCGGGCATGTGTGAGGCACTGGGTTTAATTCTCAGCACCATATATAAATAAGTAAAATAAAGATCCACTGACAACTAAAAAATATTTTTTAAAAAATCCTATGAATTCAAGAAACAGAAGTTAAAATGAAACTGAAAACAGAATAATCCAAAGCAAACAGGTGACATAAAACAGCATGAACAGAGTTCACCAGAAGCAGCCCTTCTGGTATTAGGACTCCAAAGCTCAAGGGACAATGAACAATCTAAAACTCATGACTATGAGATGACTTTTTCTAAAATTTCCCA
The DNA here is from genome assembly GCF_045843805.1 of Urocitellus parryii. Classification (NCBI taxonomy): domain Eukaryota; kingdom Metazoa; phylum Chordata; class Mammalia; order Rodentia; family Sciuridae; genus Urocitellus; species Urocitellus parryii. The sequence continues at coordinate 534,449 of NC_135538.1, read as the reverse complement.
AAGGAAATTCACCTTTCTCATTTTGCCTTTAAATCAGTTTATGAGACTTCAGAACAAATCAAGAATAGAGAGCAGTGATGAATGACAGCAGTTAACTGAAAATCAGCAAGCACAAGACCACAAGCCATGTCACAGGAGGGTGGGCACAGAGCTCGGGGCAGAGCGTACCACGAAGCCCCTGCAAGCACGCACGTGCCAGGATCCATCCACAGAAATGATGCCAGCTGGGAGCTGGACATGACCCACTGCACAAACCAAGACTGAAGTACCTGGATATTTCCGCTTAAAGGAGGTCACCCCTAGGTACTCGCTGACTTGCTCCTGAAGCATATAATATTCTCCGGTTTCATCAGGCGGCCATTTGTACTCTATCAGATTTTCAGCTGGATAGTAACTGAAACTAAGCACAGAAACATGTTATGCCTTAAATGTGCCTTCTACTAAATTTTAATCACCTTTATTTTTGAGGTCATTTAAAAACTATTTAAATACTTAAATTCTTGTTATAACTTGATTTCATGTTTATAAAAGAAAATTAGGAAACAATCATCTGGAATATCACAAACATTTTCTGTAAGTCACAGGAGCTAACACTCACAAATGCTGGGAAAAAAGGCCTAAGAGACAAAGCAAGGCACAGCTATCAGCTCTGCATTCAGTCTTCCTGGCTTAACACTCACTACAAGTATTGCATCCACAAAAGGCGTAATGTAAGCAACTTCTGACTCTGGTCTGCTGCTCAGTGAGCCACCAACAGCTGAGAAGGCAGAACCCTGAAGACCTATTTCTCAAAGTGGTGGACTATGAACCAGGATTACCTGTTCTTATATAAACGCCACAAACCCAGAAGCAAGGAATGGACCTATTTTGAAAGTGCCAGCACATGGCATTCTCTCAACCCTGCAAAGAGCGCAGAGTTCAGGATCTGGGCCAATCTGACTTCTACCTGAAGGGCAGGAAGGGAACACTGTTGACAGCGTCTATCCATCTACACAGCAAATGAAGAAAACAGCATTTCCAGAGCTGAGCGGAGCTGGGCGCAGGATGCCACTTGCAGCAGTGTGATGCTAAACCCCACCTCTTATCACATGTAGAGGGTAACTCAACATAGTCAGCAACTTAAACAGAAGAGCTCACTAGAGAACTCTGATTTGGCAATGGGTTCTTAGATATGACACCAAAAGCCCAGAAGCTGAGGGGAAGTATTTGGGCATTATTCTAACAAGGGATTGATATCCAGATTATAAGGAAAAAAAAAAAAAAACAACTCCTGAAACTCAGCAACAAAAGTGACCCAAATAAAAAATGGACACAGAACACTTCTCCAAAGCTGAAAATGGCCTCTAAGCACATGAAAAGAGGCTCAACATCACTGGTCACTATGGAAATGCAAATCAACATCACAATAAGATTCTCACTTCACATTTTTTAGGAAAACCACTACTGAAAAGAAAAAGAGAATAAAAAAATTGCAGTGATGTGAAGAAACAGGAGACTGCATTGCTGGGAAGAATGCAGAGTGCTTCAGCCATCATGGGGAGTTTATACCATATGATCCAGCTATTGCTTGCACTCCTAGGCATATACCCCAAGTAACAGAAAACAGGGACTCTGTTTCCTTGTGTTCACAGCAGCACTACCCTCCCCAACCACAGGGTGGAAATGACCCAAAGGTCCACCAACATATGATGACTAAACAAAATATGGTATATGCACACAAAATGAAATATTCTTCCAACTTACAAAGGAAACTTCAACATATGCAACAAATGGATGAAGCTTGAAGACATGATGTTCAGTGAAAGCATCAACACATGCAAGAACAAAAATTGCATGGTTCCACTTCCATGAGGTATCTAGGGCCATCAAATTCATAGGGACAGAAAGCAAAAGGGCACCCAGGGACTGGAGGGAAGAAGGGGAGTTTCTGCTTGATTATGGGGTACTAAAAAAACATCTGGAAACGATGGTGTGACGGTTGCACACCATTGTAAATGTAATTAATGCCACTTATCTGTATGCTTAAGAAGAATTAAAATAATGAGTTTTATTTATTTAAATATTTTACCATAATTTTTAAGTGCACTCATTAGCAAACCAACTGTGGAATCACATTATAAAATAGGAAGAAAATACCATTTTTTAATAACTGTTTTTCCAGAGCTGGAACTGGGAGGAGAGAGTAAGAGAGCACTGATGCAAACAAGAGAAACGACACAACAAACACTGAGCAGCGAAGTGACAGTACCCAAGGTCCTGGCTCGAAGTCTCGCAGCTTCTGGAGCTGTCTCCCGAGCCCATTCGCCTCCTTTTGGATGGTTGGGTCCCATCATTGGAATTATCTTCATTATCTTCCTATACATTTAAGTCAAAAATAACAACAAATAAGAGATTAAATAATAAACAAGAATAACTGTGTTTTCTTCCCAGGTTTGCAAAGAGTCTCATCAAGTCAAAGGCTTCCTAAGAACAACTAGTTATACAAATATTAACTTCCTATTTTAACTAAAAAGGACTAAGAATTGGGCATAAGCAAGACTTAGAACAAAACTAAAAACTGATCTTCAAACCAAATAAAATAAGAAAGTTTTCCATTAATCTGTATCTCTAGCTCCACTTTCATTTTCTTACCAACTGAGGTCCATTGATCCTTCACCTTGAAGCTGAAGCTAACGTCCTACTCAAGCCAGGGGCAAGGCTGTGGACCAGACCAGGTACAGCATTTAATTCAACTTAGAACTGGTTCACGACTACTCCAATCCACAGCCATAGGCACTTACATTCTTGTGAAAAGCAGAGGGCTAAAAATACATTATGAATCCTAACCACATTCTCTTTACATTGCAAAAATACATTCTAATAAGCATCATCAATCATTTAGGGATATACACATATCCAAAAAGGAGCTGCTTTCATATATTTTTAGTGCAATACATTATTCGATAGTATCAAGGTGCTAAGTTCAACAATTCCATCAAGGGAATGAATGAGATATCAGATGTTAGAAAAGTGATTTATTTACATATTAGCCAATATTTGAGGTCTAAAAATCAAGACTTTTTTCCCCCAAAAGTAATGTAGCTTCTAACAACTGTTGAACACCACCATCCTCTTGTTACATCTTAAACTGAAAATCATCCTGCAAGAGAATATCTAAAGGTAGGACAGGCATATCAGAGAGACCACCCTGGGTGGTCTCACTGGGCTCTGCCCTTTCCCCATGTGGCTGCTTTCTGTAAGCTCTCCAAGAAAGGAGGGCAATAGTGTGCTCCTGTCGTGTGTCTAGTGCAAGGGTTAAATGAGTTGACTTCTGGAAAGCACTGTAGCAAGGAGGAGCAAGTAAATGTCTGATGATGTGACTTAAAAGTATGATGATGATGATGATAAAGTCTCAAACGTCTCCAGTAGGCAGGAATTCACAAAGTTTCTTTTCCAAATAGTAAATAAATAAAGCAGTCTCTTCTTCAGTTCTCATAAAATAAGAATTCAGTTAAACAGCCTGAATAGTCCCTTGAAGATTCAAAACCAAGTACAACTGAAAGAGTCTAAAATCATTTTCTCAAAATGTATATTGATCCGCATCACAACTGCAATGCTTCACATTCAGTGATCCAGACAGATCCAGGCACTCAAGTCTTTTGAGAACTTTTAAGGATTTAATCATCTTCTTTTTTGCTTGTTTCAGTTTTGGGGATTTTTTGTTGGTGGTGGTTTTGTGTATGCGGGTGTGTGTGTGTGTGTGAAAGAGAGAGAGAGAGAGAGATGTGTGATGCTGGGGATGGATTCCAGACCCTCCAAGAAGCTAAACTGGTGCTCTACCACACAGCCACACTCCCAGTCCATTTTTAAAGATTTTTACATCAATTTACTTATTTTCCTTTGTTGGACTAAAAAAATTTAGACACTCAAAAATAGACAAAAACGGAAAGGCTGAGGCTCAGCGGTAGAGCGCTAGTCTAGCATGTGGGAGGCCCTGGGTTCTAATCCTCAGCACCACAAAGAAATAAATAAAATACAGGCATTGTGTCCAACTACAACTAAAAAATAAATATTTTTTAAAATAAATAGATAAAAGCAAAAACACAATGCAGAAACTTCGAAAAAAAAACCTGAAACCATAATTTTACACTGTACAAACTACTCTAAATGCTCTTCTATGAGATCTAAGCACATAGGTAACTACATGAGGTCAACATGGTCAGCTGGCCTTCTTGCAGACAGACCCTGCAGGGTCTCTGGGTATCCCAGAGTGGGGTTAAACCCCAGGAGCCTATCTGAAAGCAGGACACTGGGAAGGAGGCGTGTTTCAAGGCACTCTGAGCGTAGAGGGAGACACTGGCATGGCAGAGTTCATGGGTGGTCTCCACCTGGGGATCCGGTGAGCTCCTCTCACCAAACCCTTCAGGTGACACTCCAGAGGCAGAGGCGCGCTCCGGGGGCGCTGGCCGAGCGCCAGAGGGTCCGGCGACCTCGGATCCTCCTTCAGGGCCTTGATCCTGTGGCCAGGAGGGTCCTGGGACCGTGCGGGGACCTCTCGGACCAGGCGGGCGTCTCGGCGGAGAGCTGGCCCCAGGCAGCGGAGGCGCCAGGCCGCCACCTGCGGTCCTCGGCCGGGAGGGCGGCCGTCCGCAGCCCGCCGCTTCCCCCAAGTCCGAAGTCTGCAGAGCCCTTCCGGCCGGCCACCCGAGTGCCACACCGCGGGCTCACTCCAGAAGCCAGGCGTCGGCGCGGCGACACTCCTCCCGTCGGTTTCCTCCTCTTCTCCACCGCCGCGTCCGCCCGCCCCCGGGAGGGCGCCAAGTTTGGGGGAGTTCGCGGGGCGGCCGGGACCGCGGGCGCAGGGCCGCCGCCCGCCTTCGCCGCGGCCGAGCTCTCCACTTCTCGTCCGGCTCCCGACGCCGCCCACGGCGGCCCCAGCCCGGGTCCCGGCCGCGGCCTAGGACGCCGCCCCCGGGGGACCGCGGCGCGCACTTGTTGCTCGGGCGGGCGGCGGGCGGCGGGCGGCCTGCGCCCTGGGCCCTGGGCCTCCGCCCGCCGTCCCGGCCGCCCGCCCGCCGTCCCCACCGGGGCGCGGCCCTGCCCCTGGCCGCCGCCGCCTGCTCACCTTCGGGGACTGCGCTCCAGGAGTGGCCGGGTCGCTGTCGCACGGCCGCGGGGACAGCGCCGCCCCGGGCCCGGCCGCCGCCGCCATCAGCCCCAGCGCCCCGCGCCGCCGCCGCCGCCGCCGCCGCCGCTTGGTCCCGGCCGCCGCCGCCGCCGCCGCCGCCGCCGCCGCCGCGCGGGCCGCCCGCCGCCCCGGCCCCGCCCCCTCCGCCCGCCCGCCCGGGGGCCGGCCCCTGCCGCCGCGCGCCCCGCGGCCCGCCAGCGCCACCGCCATGGCCGCCAGCGCGCCTGCCTGGCCGCCGCGGGCCCCGCGCCGCGCCGCTCACGCCCGCCGCCGCGCCCGCAGGCCCGCCGCGCTGTGCCCCGGCCCGCCGCGCCGCCCGCGCCCGCCGCGCCCGCGCCCGCACTCGCTCTCCCGGCCCGCGCCCGCCCCACCTCCCGCCGCCGCGGCCCCCGGCCCCGCCCCGCCTCCCGCCGCGCTCCCCGCCGCCCCCGGCCCGGCCGGCCAGGCCCTCTGCGCGTCAGCCGCCCCGCCGCCCGCGCTCCCCACTCCCCACTCCCCACCGGCGCCCCCTCCCCCGCCGGGCGCCCGCCCCGCCCCCACCGGCGCCCCCGCCCCCGCCGGGCGCCCCGCCTCCGCCGGTCCCGCCTCCGCCCGCCCCCTCCCCCTCGATGTCCCCCGCCCGCCTCGGGTCTCCCTCCTCCACCCCGCGTCCCGCCCCCCGGTCCCCGGGCCAGTCGGCAGGCACCTTTGTTCTCGGCCGCTGCTGTCCGCTGCGCGGTGATTCACGACGCTGCGGAGGCGGGCGGAAGGGCGAGGGCGCCCCAGGCGGCACCCAGAGGACGCCTTGCTGGGTTCCTCCCCGCCCCAGCGTCCGCGCCGCGCCGCGAGACCGTAGCTGGCGTCGCCACGGAGGGCACCTCTGGGGTAGCCGGGGGCGTGCGGAGAGGACGGGAGCCAGGGTCCGCCCTAGTCCACCTGGATCTTGGCGCTGCGGTTAGGCGCCGGCACACAGCGGTGCAGAAGGATGTGCCAGAGCTGGGGCGGCAACGAACCCGGTCCTGCCTGGGGGCCCATCCCCAATCCTGCGAGAAACTCTGTGTCCACGGGCCTCCTAGGGCTCCATCCCCAGTCGTGTGAGGCCCACTGGATCCCCTGGACAGCTAGGGCACCATCCCCTCCCCCCATCATGCAAGGCCCTCTGGATCCCCTGGCCTGCGGGTCGCTACTGAAGAGGCCTAGAGCCAGAGCGCAGCGCCTGCTCTCCTGGGAGCCGCTCACAGATGGCCTACCAAGTCCAAAAGAAGGCGCAGACCCCCAGCTCTTCGCAGAGATACAGCTAGCCTCAGCCTGTCCTTTCCTGCCTTTCCCACTTGCATGCTGTGGGAGATGGCCTTGCCCACAGTTGATAATCCTTAAACTTCATTCCAATTGGTGTGTGCTTTCTTACAGACCAGCTTCCGATTCTACAAAGAACGCACCTGAGAAAATAGCCAGAAGTCCATGGAAGAAAGATGGAGTCAAAACTGCTCTGTCCCAGAGTGTGTAGATGGTGCTCAAAGAAACCTGCCACAAAGAAAGGGCATCTTTCCCCAAAGTTCTCCTCATTGACCAGGAGGAACCTCTGTTAGATTCTCTGGATAAATTCAGTTTAAAAAAAAAAATGTATTCAGTTATTTGGTTCTACTCTTTCCCTAGATCAAATATGAATTTAAAACATATCATTACAAGTCAATGAATACTGATTCACCTTGCAAAACAAAGTATGAAGGAAACACCATAAGGATTAGATCCCTGCTGCCCGCCTCCCCCACCCGGGGCAGTTTCCCCTCCAAAGAGAATGATAAAAACATATAATTGTATGTACAGGCAGCTTAGATAGGAGAAAACTTACAACTAGAAAAAAGTAAAGGTTGGGGTGGGGAGCAGATGGCAGTGGCAAATGCCTGTAATCCCAGAAGCTGAGGCAGGAGGCTCCAGAGTTCCAAGCCACCCTCAGCAATTTAGGGGGGCTCTAAGCAACTCAGGGAGATCCTGTCTCAAAATAAAGAAGAGCTGGGGATGCTGCTCAGTGGTTAAGTGCCCCTGAGTTCAATCCTTGGTACAAAAAAACAAACCAAACCATCAGGGTTGACATAGAATTTGAAACGTGTCTCACAAGTCATTTATTGTCTGTGAAGTCAGAGGTAAATGATTTTACCTCTCGGGGTCCTCCATTGACTCATTGTAGAATGAGGATAATAATGTCCAACTATTTCACAAAAATTTTTTTTCATGGCCTACCAACTCTGAACTAAGAACTATTAGGTGCTGGGGATGGAAGAAATGAAGCTCTGAGTTAGACACTGGAAATACAGTAATAGAGGGAAAAAACAGAAAACTGTATGAGGTCACATGGAAGACATAGCTAGAGGTGAGGAAGAAACCCAAGTAATGTGGGGAAGGAGAAGGAAGATAGCTAACCTTCAAGGTACTGGAAGCCCTAGAAGTGTTTCAGAAAGAAGGACTGGTCAACCATGTCAATCACAAAGTTGAGCACAATGAGGACAAAGTAACGTCCACTGTGGTTGACAACTTGGAACTAAGCAATCTGGACTTCAGTAGACTTGTGGTTTCAGAAACTAGATTGAATAGGCTTGAGGAATAGAAGGCTAGAAACTGGAGCCAGAAAAAAGACAATTCTGAAAGTCTGTAAAAAGGTATCAGAGAAAGGGTGGCTGGTGAGGTGCTGCATGTTTGCATGCTGCCAAGAACCCCCAGCACAGGTGGGCAAAGCCTGATGTCACAGAGAGGGGAGATGCTAAAGAAGGTGTGGGTGCACTTCCTCCCACCCACAGGGGAGACAGCATCCAGCTGCAGGGCTCTCTAGGGATCTGGTAGCGGGAAAAGTGAAGGATTTTACTTTCCTTAATGAAATACAAAGTGAAACCTCAGCTGAAAGTGAATAAAAGAAAGGAATACAGAGGGTTTGAGGAGAAAAAAAAAGTTGGTGGGGGACTGGGGTTGTGGCCATCTCCAACTTAAAAAAAAAGAAAAAAAAGTGTCAGAGCGAAGGGGCAGGAAAGAACAGTCAATAGGATACCATGTGGGGTTGCCTACTGAAGCTGGTATAGAGTGAGACTAGTCTGGTTTTGGGGTGTTCTCAGTCTACTTTAGCTGCCTGGATAATGATAATGGGGTTCATTCAGGAACAGTTCTCCCAGGTAAAGAAGAGGAGTAAAGGGATGTGGGGAGTTTTTACAGGATTGATTATAATGATGGGCTACTATGATTGGATCTGGAACAACCCCCCAAACCTTGAAAGTATGATCCCCAATGAAGCAAAGTGCAGAGGCAGGGCTTTTAGGCAACAATGAGGGCTCTCCTCATCAGTGGACTAATCCAGCAAAACAAAGAAAGCCTCTCCCACCATTTCTTCATGGCAGTGAGCCGGACAGGCTTTTCTTAGTTCAGACTGTAACTGTCAGAATCCTGCTTCCCTCCAGCGCGCTCTGTGCTTCCCGCGGGAGGAGTCCCCACGGTACAGGGCACCACTTTCTCACACTGTTCCGTCCTCCCAAGTTGTCCTCCAGCCCAGGCCAAGGAGTGAACCATCCCTGGTGGTGTCACAGGAAGGTGATAACATCCCACCAAGTCAGACAGATGAGCAGGAAGAGGAAAGAACTGGATCCTTGATTGAATGGCTTGGGAAATAAAATGTTTCTATTTCTTCAATTATGTTAGGTTTTTCAGTTCTGGTATCTAAAAATAGCTTAACCGACTAAGGATGGAAGGGCACACGTTTGTAAGCATTCTGATTGGGGAGGGAAACCATCAGTTGGTGAAAAACTAATTGCATTAACACTTTCTTTCCTACTTGGTTTTCCTTTCAAAAGAACAAATACAAAATGTTAAAAGATCATCAAAGCAAAGCTGCCCTTACAAGTTTCCAAAATGCGTCTTGATATCTACTTCATTAAACATGTTACAAGACTGCATCTTAATTTCTTTTAAAAAACTAGTAAATCCTAGTTATTTAAAATCAAAAACAATGATGACTATCTCCTATGCACCTACACCCACCTCTTATACTACTTTGGGATAATATAATGTTAATAAATATAACCAGTAAGCACAAGTGTAAATGTCTCGCTTTTGCATGTTTGTCATTAAAAGAAAACAATTAAGCTTCAATTGAAGAAAGAATGTAGCTGATCAGAACTATGAGGATTTATTTATTTTTGAAAAGTTGGAGGAGAATACTGTTTTTTTGTACATGTAAGGAGCTATTCACAATAAAGAGCAAATACCAAGGCCAATGCCACATAAGACTCCGTCTCGTGTTTCGCTTCTACCCAGCTGTCCCAAGCAACATCCCAGATCCATCTGCTGGCAATCTGCGAGAGAAATTTTTTTAAAAGACCAATTTGAGCATATTAAGAAATCATTTTAAAATCCACACTAGTTTTTTTTTTTTTTTTTTTTAATAGTGCACCTACAACTCAGAAGGCAGTATCTCCCTCTCATGAAGAGACCCAGAGAAGTGCTGCTCAGTCCCTTTCTCCTCTCTGAAGGCTGGCAGTCTTGGTGCCGTGTGTCCTGGGGCAGGGTCAGAAGCCCTAAGTGGGGACCCAGCAGCTCTGTATGTAGCCTACTCCACTGTGGTACAGACCACGGTAAGGAATCCCACTTTCCACTCTTAGAAGAATTTCATCCAAAGCCTGTTAGGACCCTGCTTTGGAGAAGCAGCAACAGGCAACTGATACCATCAGGCAGGCACCCCCTGGAATCCCAGCTTCTCTCTGCTTTCAAAGCCTCACATGTAGCACCGTAGTCTAGTCTGCTTCTCGGTAATGGATCTAAAATGGCCATAAATTCTTCGTCGACTCTATTTCTTCATCCCTTGAGTATGAGTTGGCCTTGTTATCTGCTGTGAACAAAATGTGGCCTTGTGTGACTCCCCCAGGGGTCTCACTCTCTGCTGTCACCCTCCTGGAGAGTTACATAGGAATCCTGCTCCATCCCCTGAAGATGGTCACTCTCATCTGGGGAGCCTAGGTTCCCCCATCAGCAGCAGCCATCACACGTGCTGAGATGTGAGAGGGCTCTGGAACTTCCAGGCCCAGGAGAGTCACCAGAGACCTGCAGCTGGTTCAGGCTGAGCTGTCCCATGGTTCAGGAAACAGTTGCCGATTGTGTCAAACTCTTCAATTCCGGGGCAGGTTCTTGTCCCCTTGTAATTGGCTGATACATTCCCCCCCACCCCGACATCACACTGCTCTCCACAAGCTGAAGCAGGCCAAGGTCATCCTGCCTCAGCTCCAAGTGCCCCCAGCTTGGACTGTTCCCAGGGGTCTCTGGCACAGCTTGTCCCCCTCCTCATCTGGACACCAGAGGACCTTCCCTTCCCTAGGCAATCCCAAGCAGCCCTCTGGTACCCTCATTTCCCCCCACCACAACTCTCCCTAGGTACTCCACACCATCTAGATCCTCCTGTTACTTCACCATGTGTGCTGGGTGCTGTCTGTGGCAGAACTTCCCTGGGGAGCCAGGACTGCCTCTGTTGCTGGCTCTGCATGGCCAGCACCTTCACCTGCCCACATCCTCCTTGTGCTTCAGAATGTAGTTCCGTCTCCCATGAAGCCTCTGCAGATGGTGCAGAAACACAGTTTTCACCCCTTTTCTCACCAGCTCCTGCACATGCAAAACCAGTTCCCCAGAGGCTTGGGCTTGCTAGGCCTAGTGGTCTATCGTGATGATACGCACAGCCTTGCTCCAGCTGGCATCTGTCCTGAGCCTGCGGTGCTGCAGCCCCAGGGCCACTTGGACCGGGAGCCCAGGCTCCTGCAGTGCTTGCTGTACCCAGGGCACTGCTTCCTCAGACTCTAAACTGGAACACTTCATTTCCTTGCCTGGAGAAAAGCTCCTGGAAACTCCTGGCCCATGTCTTATGATTCTTCGTATTTTCCTCAGCACCCAACATACATTAGTACCTCAAGTAAATTTACTGGTTAATCAACTTAGATGATATTAAGCTGGTACGATTGAGACACAGGGTAACTCTACAATTTAATAAATCATCAATAGAAAATGTTACATCTAGGTTAGTACTTTTCACATAATTCACAGTAAAATAAAGCATATTTAACAAAAGGATCCTTGCATTGAAGAGGCACCTCAGGACCCTGAAGTGTTTGGGGATCATCACTGTGAACACCAGACCCTCGGGAGGGGACACCTCACAGTTCTAAAGGCAGGTGCAGGGTCTGTGGGTACTTACATTTATTGCTTGACCGGTCTTTTGAATAAATAATACTTTTATAATGAACTTATAACGGTGATACCCAAATTCTTTGACTGCTGATAGTATTCGGTCTGACAATTCGAGTGACAAATGAGAGAAGAGTTTATCATCATATTTGACATCTTTAAGATGTTCCTTTAAAAAATTAAGAAAAATACTTTAATGTTCAAAACAAATATTTTTGAATAAAAAAGTGGAAAACATGCATCTAAATAACACGTTAAAATAAACATATTTCAGACAAAATAAGATTAAATAAATGTTACACTTACCAATTTATTTCAATAACAGTTTTGAAAAATCATTTTGATTTTCTAAATTATATTCGATGGCTCTTCATTATCAACACTTAAGCTCTAAGTCGGTGTTTACCAGACTCTGTCAAACAGTTATGAGGGAGACTCAGGGGGAACTTTTGAAGGTTTCTGGAAGTTCACAGGTAAAGAAAGGACACCTTTTGTCATTCTACGTTGTTAAGACCTGCCTTTTAGACAGAGCCTGCCTGGCATGGCTTCTCTCCCCCTGTCTCCTCCCCGGGAAAGGCAAAGGCAGGGAGGCTTCTCCGCGCACTGTAAACAGGCTGGTTATGACCTGGAGGGAGCGAGATGCAGCAGCACCCCTCCTGTCCCGCGTGGACGGAACCCGACCACCTAACCACACCTGGAGGTGACTCCCTGGGCTCTGATCATGACAGATGGACTGCCACCAGCCACTTCCACAGGATGTGAAACCAAATAAATGTGTCTCTTTGTCTCTCTCCTCCCTTCTTTCTTTCCTTCTCTCCTAGAAGTCTTCGGGGTTTGGAACTGGGGTCTTGACACTGTTTTCCCTTGGGGACTGGCTGTGGCTCCAGCTTCCCAGGCTGGTCTGGGGAGAAACTTGCCCCACCCCAGGTGCTGACTGGGACCTTGATCTCCAGTCCCGTCAGGCCAGGGTGTGGCTTCTCTAAAGGCTGGTGGCCTGGGCCGCACACAAGCAGAGAAAGTGGCACTTGACCAGGCTGTTCCCCTCGTGTTTCCTTTCCTTTTCTTTTTTCACTCTTGTTGTGGCTGTTGTTGTTTGTTTCTGTTCCCCACCCCCTTGATGCTGGTGATAGTAACAGACAGACTTGAGCCCTGGGAGCAGGAGGACAGGGCGTAATTCTCTAAAGCAGCCGCCGCCTGTGCTGACCCCCACAGGCTGTCTTTAAAAAGCAGTTTACCTGCAGCACTGCCTGGCTTAAGTCAGTAGGCTGCGTTACATTCCTGAGCAAACGACCGTTATCTGCAGGAGAAACACAGGTCTGAAACCTTGACAAGAAGAACACAAGTTACCATGGGGGTGATGGGGGGCCGAATATTGTGACCCTTACACAGACCAAGTCCCAGAACTTGGGAGATAAGGATAATTCCCTCAAATCATAAAATCTGTAAGAACAGTTTCCTACTAGAATTGGTCAGCATGATCCAAAGTGCCCTAGAGTTGTCCTGAACATCTACCATGCCCAGTGGGGACTTGGAAGTCGGATGTCGTCCTATTGTCGGCGGGAGGGGGACTGGGAGAAACTCTGGAAACTGCTCTGGGACCCCCAACAAAGCTGGAGGGCAGGAAGGGTACACCATCCTTCTCCTCTCTGAGGAGACCCACTCTCTCCCTTCCAAGTGTCCCCTTGCCCTTTTTCTTATCCCTCAAAACACTTGTGCCTGCAACTCTGAGCAGCATGTCTGAGATTCCTCTGGTGTGATGGCAAGAAACATGAGAAAGGACATTGTGGCCAGCTCAGCTCTGACGACCATCACCCTGTGACACCTGGAACGGAACACCAGGTCCTGGTGTGCCTGCAAGCACGCTGCCACTGAGGAGGTCCCAGGGCCTCTGCTATCTGGAACAGTGAAGTTAGGCATGTCTGCCTTTGGGAGCCACCACATCCAATTCACACACTCACAAGAATTGTCTGCAGCTGTAAACACATGAATTGGCAATTAAACCCTAAACACCTTATTTTAAGAACTCTGGAGATTGACTAGAAAATAGATTTCTTAAACCCAAGGGATTATCCTAGCTGCATCCAAAATTCCCCACATTTCCCTTCTGTTAACCCGCCCCCCCCTGCCCCATGCACAAACCTTAGAGGACCCAGTGCTGGAACATGGTCTCTCTCCTTTTGAGTCAGCCTCTCTCAGGCTGTGGCCCCTTAGCCAGCCAACCAAGCATGCTACCTGTACTTAGCCAGATGCTTCCTCACACCCCTCTGTGAGCTTGCCTAGAGAGCTCCATGCAAGCCTCAGACACTTTCCATATAAAGTGAATAGGTAATGCAGTAAGCTTTCCCTGTCCCCAAGTCCACAGGACTGCATTCTCTGTCTTCCTACCACTGAGCTGTTCCCCTGCCCTGAGTTTATGTGAACCAAGATCTAATCTAAATTCACGCATATTTTCATAGGTACTTTTATAGATAGCTTCAATTGCCTGGCAAACTTTCTTAAGCCACCTTAATTTACAGAAGCAAGAAGAAATTCTACACAAGTTGCCATTATTCCTAATATCATATAGTCAAAAAATATTGTGGGACTGGCAATTCTAGAACAAAGGTAGATAGAAAGTGATGCATAAGCCGTGTCCACCCACCAACAGTGCAGACAGAATATCGCCCTCTCACTGCCACCTGCTCCCACCTGCTCCCTCCTGCTCCCACCTGGCCCTTCCAGAGGACACTGCAGGTCAGAACCAGATAAGCAGATGGGATCCCTAGCACCAGAGTCCCAAAGAATAAAATCCCTAAAAGTCTAAATTCCCCAAAGAGCAAAATCCCCAAAATCACAATCCTGAAAGAATAAAATCCCAAATGTTGAAATTCTGAAAGCACAAATCCCCAAACCCACAATTCCCACTAGAAAACAAAACAAAACAAACACAAAAACAAGCCAACATAGGCTAAGGGAAGCAGGGGGCCAGGGGCCGTGTGCGCTACCTCACCTTGTCCCTTCACTCACAGCACGACACCTGCCTTCAAAACCAACTGTCCTCAGGGTTGAGACAGCAAGCAGAAGACCCTGCATCCAGGTGCTGCAGACACGCAGTCCCGCACCCTGCAGAACACACAGAGTGGCCAGGACTCTGGGTCAGGCACTCGGCTATCAGAGACAGCTTCCCATCTTTACCACGTCATCTAACAGGAAAACTGGAGCTGGCTTCATGTTGGTACTTTCACAACTGTCCCCACTGGTTTTTTTTTTTTTTTTTTTGGTTTTTATCAAATATATAAAATCCATTCCACTCTTGGATCCAAATTCTGAAACTCATCTGCTCTTTATATCTGAATGCTGGAATAAGTGAAGCACTTCCCTTCAGATGAGTGAACTGGTCATGTGGCATGGCCATGATAAAAACTCCAGTTTAAAATACCACTTTTCACTGCAGGGTCATCATCACCACGTAATCTTTGCACCGTTTTTGTTTTCCTAATCATGGCATGACACCATTCTGCTCCTAATGCTGCTGAGAAGGTGCATAGAGCAGCAAGTGTTCAACAGTGGCAGGTGGACATCTGCCTTCGGTGCGCTGCCAGCAAGGTCCCCTTAGAGTGCTGCAGTGTGTGCTTGGGTCTTACGTGAGGGGTCCTAAGGCAACCGCCACAGGGGCACAGAACCTCCAAGCACAGGAGGGTAACTGGGAAAGTCCATACTTCACAACACTCAGTACATTTTTTCAAAAGCAATACTTCAATTATAATGCACAAATCAACAACTAATGTGTTAATATTTTTTCCCCAAACTGGAAAAATGTTTGCTAAACCATCAAGAAGAAAAGATGTGACTCTGTTTGTACTTAACACATATTCACAAGTATTCCTTGCATCCTTACCTTGCACTAAAGATACTTTAGTAATATAATCTTTAAGTAATAGCTGCAAAGTGTTTTTAAGACTGACCTTTAATGACGGTCACACTCCAATTTTTTGCAAGAAAAAAAAAAGAAAAGGGGGGCTGGGGAAGTAGCTCAGTGGCAGAGCACTGGCCTTGCATGTGTGAGGCACTGGGTTCAATCCTTAGTACCACATTAAAAAAAATAAATAAAGATAAATAAGGTCATTCTGTGCATGTACTACTACAAAAACAATTTTTAAAAAAGGCGGGGGTGGGGGTCGGGCTGGGGTTGTGGCTCAGTGGTAGAGCGCTCGCCTAACACACGCGAGGCCCTGGGTTCGATTCTCGGCACCACATAAAAATAAATAAAATAAAGGTTTTGTGTCTAACTACAATTGAAGAATAAATATTTTTTAAAAAAGAAAAAGAAAAAAACAGGCATAAAATCTGTGATGATTATGAGGTGAAATAGTGTTGGGCTGAGGTAGGGAGCTTTTCTAGCAAGCAGTGCAAAAAAAACCCCAAATAAATAAAAATTAAATAAAAAATATTAACCGTCTGCATAGGCATCCCTTTCAGCGGATGGCTTTCCAGGAGCTTCTAAGAATGAATCAAAGTCACATTGCCCAAAGACACTGGTAGTTACTGACTGCTTCAAAAACAAGTAGGAGGGGCGGGGGCGGGGGCTCAGTGCTAGGGCACTTGCCTGGCATATGTGACGCCCTGGGTTCGATCCTCAGCACTGCATATAAATAAGTAAAAGATCCACTGACAATGTCCAGCGGGTGATCTGTGTGAGTGCCCTGGCATGGACGTCCATGTCCTCACAACAACCAGGAAGCCTGGCACAGACATGGAGAACTCAACAGGGAGGGCTAGTGGCAGTGTACATCCATCGTGGACGGTGTGCAGAAGAGCAGCACCAACAGAACGATAGGAGGAACTAGAGCCAATGGTGGCTCGAGGACCTCCTCTCAAGGACCATCTACGCTGTGACACACTTTTTGGATATGTCAGTGCGGGGAGCCATCTGTGAAAAACACAGGAGGATCTTCCCTCCACAGAAGCCAGGGAGATTTTAGGTTTAGCCTTTGGAACAATCCTTAATAGATTGCCCAAGGCACATGACCTTTATCTTCACTTTGTTAGGAAGATTCTCATGGTCACTCAGGAGATGGGCGTAACCTGTTGGGAAATGGACAGCTGAAATGGACGTATGAAAAAGTGCTCATCATCTCTAGCAATCAGAGAAATGCAAATCAAAAGCACTCTAAGGTATCATCTCACTCCAGTCAGAATGGCAGCTATTAAGAATATAAACAACAATAAATGTTGGCGAGGATGTGGGGAAAAGGCACACTCCTACATTGCTGGTGGGACTGCAAATTGGTGCAGCCAATATGAACAGCAGTATGGAGGAGGTTCCTTGGAAAACTGGGAATGGAACCACCATTTGATCCAGCTATCCCTCTCCTCAGTCTATATCCAAAGGACTTAAAAACAGCATACTACAGGGACACAGCCACATCAATGTTTATAGCAGCACAATTCACAATAGCTAAACTGTGGAGCCAACTTAGATGCCCTTCAGTGATGAATGCATAAAAAAATATGGCATATATATACAATGGAATTTTACTCAGCAATAAAAGAGAATAAAATCATGGCATTTGCAGGTAAATGGATGGCGTTAGAGAAGATAGTGCTAAATGGAGTTAGCCAATCTCAAAAAACAAATATCGAATGTTTTCTCTGATATAAGAAGCCTGATTCATAGTGAGGTTCCAGGGAGGGAGAGCATGGGAGGAATAGATGAATTTTAGATAGGGCAGAGGGGTGGGAGGGAAAGGGAGGGGGCAGGGGACTAGCAAGGATGGTGGAATGTGATGGACGTCATTATACAAAGTACATGTATGAAGACTTAATTGGGTGTCAACATACTTTATATACAAATAGAGGTACAAAAATTGTGGTATATATGTGTACTAAGAATAGTAATGCAAAAAAAAATAGCATTACCCTAGATTAGGTAGAGGGAAGTGAAAGGAGGGGAAGGCAGGGATGTGGGGGTAAGAAAGGTAGTAGAATGACACAGACATTATCACTGTATGTATGTATGTGACTGTATGACCAACGTGATTCCACAGTATGTATAATCAGGAAAATGAGAAATCATATCCCATCTATTTGGATATATCAAAGTATCTAAGTGCATTCTACTGTCACGTATAACTAATTAAAACAAATAAACAAAATTTTTAAAAAAGAAAGAAAAAAAGGAGCTGCCCCTTTCTCTATAGCCAGCAAGCAGAGAAGGAGTTCCTCCCATCAGGGACAAAACATAAACCCACAGGCACGCCCCAGTGGCCTACTTCCTGCAACCACACCTTACCTGCCTTCAGTTGCCATTCACGGAACCCTTATCAGGGTTATTAGGTTATAGATATATTATGCTAGGTTATATACATATGTATATAGATATACATATTAGGTTACAGATCTCAGAACCTAATCATCTCACCTCTGAACATTCTTGCACAGTCTTACATGTGAGCTTTTGGGGGACACCTCATATCTAAACCATAATAGCCTCCAAGCAAACTTTCTAAAACCAAAAAAAAAAAAAGATTAGCTTATTCCTTTATTAGGAAAGACAGTGAGAGGAATTCTTTTCACCTGAAAAACGTAGCTTTTAGATACTCAAACTAGTATAAATACGATTGGTATTAATAATGATATTAAGTCACAAAATTGAAGAAGCTTGTTTTAGGCCAACCTGCATTTCATTTTTGGGGTAGGGTTATTGGTTTTTTTTTTTGTAGAGTGCATTTTGACATACTGTATATCCATGGAGTAGAACTTATTCTAATCAGCATCCCATTCTTGTGGTTGAACATGAGGTGGAGTTTCGCTGGTCGTGTATTCAAACATGGACACAGGAAAGCCATGTCTGAACCATTCTATTGTCCTTCCTATTCTCATCCCCCCTTTCCTTTCATTCCCCTTTGTCTAATCCATGAATTTCTATCCCCCCCCCCTTATTTTGTGTTAGCATCCACATACCAGAGAGAACATTCAGCTTTTGACTTTTTTGGGATTGGCTTATTTCACTTAGATTGATAATCTCCAGTTCCATATTTACCAGAAAATGCCATACTTTCATTCTTCTTTATGACTGAGTAATATTTCGTTGTGTATAAGTATCACATTTTCTCTATCCATTCATCGGTTGAAGCACACCTAGGCTGGTTCGGTAGCTTAGCTATTGTAAATTGAGCTGCTATAAACATTGATATAGTCTAGTCCATTTACCAAGTGACACACAAAGCCACTGATTTGTAGTGGGGTCCAGACCAAAAATGGCTCTGCACTAGGTCCAGGCTTTTGCAAGATGTTTGGCCACTTGGCCCATATAATCCAGCAGGTCCAGTGTAGGCCCTGGAGGAGAATTGTATCACAGGCCTTTAGGAATTTGGAACAAGCCTTGCCATCATCTACAGCTAACTAATCTCCTTGGTTTGCTACTGGGCCTTTTGGAGAGAATGAACACTTGATCATGGGCCACCACCTTACCACGCAATCTGCCCATCATGAACCGCAAGCCAATGAGCCAGTAGCAAAATTTCGGATTCCTGTATGCACAACCTCATGTTTCACTAGTCTAAAGGTCTCAGTTCCAGAAGAACAAATGCTTTCACCAGGAGACATAGCATGGTTCCGTTAGATTGGAAGCTATGAACTGGAGGTACGCTGCTTGAACACTTGGGCTCTTCATGCCTCTGAGTGAACGGGCAAAGAAGGAGGAGCTACGGTATCGACTGGGGCGATTGATCCTAAACTGCAGAGGAAAGGGGAATAAGTCCGGAGTACTGGAGACACTTCAGTGTGTGGTAGTCGTACTTGTGTCCTGTGACCAGGTCACAGTTCACACAGAGCTGAACATGGCCCAGATTCCTCGGGAATGAAGGCTTGGGTAACTCTGCCAGGTGAAGAACCAGGGCCAGCTGGGGGCCTGCTGAAGACAGGGGTAACAAGTGGAGGCAGAAGGTAGCTATGAACACCAGCTATCACCACGCACCAGTTACAGAGCTGAGCCTCTAACTGCCATGAGCACTTCCCCTTCCTGAATGTGTGCGGATAGACATTAACACGCAGTGTATTTATTCTTTCCTGTCACATTCCCTTGTCATGTAACATGGAATACATTGACTTTCATTAGTATGAAATTATTGCTAATTTTACATCACAGTATTTAAGTGACAGGATAAGAAAAGTGTAAACCCCACTCAAGGACCTTATCTCCTATTCTGGGGAAGAAATCATGGGATGTTCGGTTCTATACAGGTTCTTTGTATCACATCAGGTAGAGTTTTGACACTGTGATCATCTCTGGATCGTCTTTGTTTTAAGGAGATTTGTACAGATGCTCACTTGACAAGTAGACTTGTGTTTTAGGTGTCCACTCGACTGGGCTAAGCTCCAACGCTGTTGAGTCATGTCTGGTTGTGTCTGTAAGGAAGCTTCCAGAGACTGCAAACTCATGTGTTAATTGACTGAATAAATAAGATGACCCTCACCAATGTGAGTGAGTATCATCCTCTGTTGAGGGCTGAACAAGGTGAGAGAGGGAGGAAAGCTGACTTTTCTCTCTGCCTGAGCTAGACACTGTTGCTCCAGGTTCCTGGACTGGGACTGGGAGTTGGGCCATCAGCGCCTCTGGCTCTCAGGCCATGGGATCCAAACTGCACTACAGCACCAGGCTTCCTGGTTCTGCAGCTGACACTCAGCAGAGTTGGGGACCTTTGGCCCTCTGTAGTCCCATGAGCTGATTCCCATAATGAATCCACACACACATACACACAGTTTTTCTGGAAAATACTAGTAAAATACTACTATTGTATATATCTATCAACTTATCCTTATTTAATTATTTTGTGGTGCTGGGGATTGAACCAAGGGCACACCGGGCAAGTGTTCTTTGACTAAACTCTACCTACCCGCAACCTACCATTAATATTTGCTGGACTTTGGTTTCTACTGACTGAGCTTGGAACTTCTTCAGTGGCTCCATTCTATAGGAATTAGCAAACTTCAGTTTTGCCAGGGCACTCTTCCATTCTTTACCTATATCAGCGATAGAGTCATCGAACGGCGGTTCCACATATTGAACATCATGAAAAGAATCTCTTAGTCTTTCTCTTAAGATCTGGGCATACTGAAGTGGGGAGAGATGGGAGGGAGAGATAAATTAATTTTTAAATTGTCAAATGCAATTTCAGATTGAATAACCCTGATACAGTGGGATAGGCATGACACAAAGCTTGGTATGGTCTGGATATGAGGGAATCCCTCAGAAACGTTCGTCTGAGACAATTCATAAATGCTCAGAAGTAAAATGACCTAGTTAGTGGGGAATCGATTTGATGGGTCAATAATTTGAATAACCCTGATACAGTGGGATAGGCATGACACAAAGCTTGGTATGGTCTGGATATGAGGGAATCCCTCAGAAACGTTCGTCTGAGACAATTCATAAATGCTCAGAAGTAAAATGACCTAGTTAGTGGGGAATCGATTTGATGGGTCAATAATTTGAAAGGACTGCTGTACTGGTGAGAGCTGTGGGCAGTAGGGTGTGGCTGGGGGATGTGGGTCACTGGGCTGGTGCCTTTGGGGTTCATATTTTGTCCCTGGTGAGTCACTTTCTGCTTCCTGGCTTCCCTGAACACTTTCCTCTGCTTTGCCCTGCCACCATGGTATTCTGCCTCAGCCTGGGACCAAAGCTATGCAGCTGGTCAACCATGGGATGAACCTCTGAAACTGTGAGACAAAGCAGACTTTGCCTTCTCTAAGTCACTCTTGTCAGGTGTCTTGGTCATGACCACACAAAGCTAACTCACACGGAAACTGGCACTGAGCAATGAGGTTGTTGCAGTTATTGACTTGACCAAGTGTTTCGAAGCCTTTGGAACCAGTTTTCAGGAGGAGGTTGGAAAAGTTTGGAGATGCAGGCTGGAGAAGCCCTAGAATTTTATAAGCAGAGCTTATTGAGTGATTCTGGTGGGAACGCAGAAAACCAGAATGCCGAGAGAAAATGCAGACAGTGAAGACTGTGTTCTTGACGTTGGAGAGCGGGTCAGGAAGTATTGAAAACTGAGGCCATTCGTGTCACATTCTGGCCAACTGGTCTACATTTAGTCCTGAGACTTCCTGTGAGGCTGAGTTTAAAGGTGACGGACTGACCAGTCTGGAGGGGAATTTCAAGGCAGCATATCATTCGGGCACTGGCATGGGTATTGCTCTGGCTTATTTATCCCAGTTACTCTAAGAATTTGGAGCAGAAAGCAGAGGAGAGAGATTTTTCAAAATTGCAATTTGGCCAGAAAAGAGCATATAAAACTGGAGCCACAGAAGTTGTGGTGGCTGATGAGATGACCACCACTAGAGACAAGTACTTCGCACAGAGACAACAGAAAAGGTGTCTCCGGAATATCTCAGGAATTGGCAAGGCCACACCAATGGTAGGCTCAAGAACATGAAAATGAAGACTTCTTTGAGAAGAGAGCCTGGGGGCACCCTGCTCACATAGGGGTGCCTAGGAAGCTGTTTCCCACTCAGGCACTTAGAAGCCACTGCTGTCATGGTCCAAGAGGGCAAAGCTACTGCTTGAGGTGGCAGTAGGTGTTGGTATCGTCCATATGGTGCTGGTTCTGCAGGAGTGCAGGGTCATAGAGAGTGGAACAGGGTCAGGTTCCCTGCAGGCAGCCCCTGAGAGGGTGATGTGTGAAGATGCAGAAAGAAAACGGAAGGTACAGTGGCTTCTACTGGGATCAAGAGACGCCAATAACATGGAATGACGATTGAGGAATGACACTGGCCACAGACAGAGCCTAAGAGAGACAGCATGTGGGCTGCACCTGGCAGGACCAAAGGGGTGGGGCTGCCCAAATCCTTTAGATGGGACATATACCACCATGTGCCCTAGATGCCAGACATGGTATCTGGGTTTCAGTACTGACTTGGTCCCATTCTTTCTGTCCCTGTCCCTTCATTTTGAAATGGGAATGTTTACTCTGTGACATCATGGAGTGGATCTATGTAACTTGCTTTTGAGTTTTACATGAATTCACAGTCAAGAATATACTGAGTCTCAGGAGACTTTGGACTTGGACTTTTGGGCAATGCTGGAACTATTTAGACTATGGGGCTCTTGGAAATGGACTAAATGTGTTTTGCATTATGTGATGGGCATGGGCTTTGGGAGGATAGGGTGGAATATTATGGTGTGGATATGAAGAATCCCCTGAGAGTTTGGGATTAGATTATGAGAGTTGTCAACTCATCGGTGGATTAATTCATTTGATGGATAAATCCACTGATGAGGTGGGTTGATAATTATTTATTTAATCTGAATAATTTAATCTGATTTGATGGACTGATAATAACTTGGGGGGATAACTGTAGGCAGGTAGGGTGTGGCTGGAGAAAATAGGTCACTAGGGGGAAGCTCTTGGGATTCATACATTGCCCAGTGCCTTCACCTCTCCTCTCCTTTCTGACTGCCCTCAGTGGCGCGTCTCTGCCATGCCCTTCTGTCACCATGTTCTGCCTTATCTTGGGCCCAGAGCCGAAGTCGGTTTATGATGTTCTGAACCTTGGAAACCATGAGCCAAAGTAAACTTCTCTTCCTATAAATTGTTCTTTTCATGTATTCTGGTCACAAAAATGAAAAGCTGACCATGATTTTCAGGCACAATTTTCAAGAATCTGTTACAAAAAACTTTTATGAAAACGCAGTCACTAAATCCTAGATTTACTCTTAGCTATTAACTTGGTGTAAACAGAAGAAATGAATCCTTGTGTTTCAGTCAGCCTTTTCCCTCTCTGACTAGAGGAACTGACCAGAGATGGACAGGGTCAGGTTCCCCTGGAACTTCCTCCATGGAGGAGGAGAAGCTTATTCGAGGTCTCACAGTTTGAGAGGTCTCAGTCCACAGGCAGCAGGCTGCACTCCTCGAGGTTCACGACAGAAGAGTGTGGCAGAGGGAAGCAGCTCACATGATGATCAGCAAGGGGAGGGGGGAGGGGGGAGGGAGAGAGAGAGGGAGGGAGGGAGGGAGGGAGGGAGAGCAATTCCATTTGCCAGATACAAAATATATACCCCCAAACCACGCCCTCAAAGACCTCCTCGTCTGTCCGTCTGTCCATCCGGTCCGGCCACACCACCTCCAGTCTCCACTCAGTTAATCCCACCAGGGGATTAACTCACTGATTGGGTTAAGGCTCTTATAACCCAATCATTTCTCCTCTGAGCCTTCTTGCATTGTCCCACACATGAGCTTTTGAGGGACACCTCACACCCAAACTATAACAACTTGTCTTTTTGCGTACATGCACAAATATACCACAAAAGATGGGAAAGAACTGGAAACAAAAGTGGCCTCCAGAGAGGATGACTGAATAGCTAGGGCACAGGGGCA
Organism: Urocitellus parryii; assembly: GCF_045843805.1. Taxonomy (NCBI): domain Eukaryota; kingdom Metazoa; phylum Chordata; class Mammalia; order Rodentia; family Sciuridae; genus Urocitellus; species Urocitellus parryii. The sequence goes on along the minus strand of NC_135538.1, from coordinate 510,737 downwards.
TCAGGAAGACCTTTCACAATCCTTGCCCCAACATTATGAAAACATCATCCGTCATTGCACCAAACGTATTTTACTTTTATTTGTCTCTGAATAATACAATTATTTAGAAAACACATTCATAGCCTCAGGTTGAAAATATAACAAAACTGAATTGATTTGACAGAAGTCCATGATTTTCAGGCACAATTTTCATTTTCTGACATCCACATGAATGAAGGAGATGTCTATTTAGAGCCTAGTAGGCTCCAGATGAATACTCTTAATAGCCTATTAAAATGGTGACCTTCATTTTGTAACATCCAGACATTTTTTCTTACCTAATTGCTTCACTAGACCTTTCAGTTCTATGTTAAATAAAAGAGAAAAATAGATATCCTTTCCTTGCTCTTGATATGAGAAAACAGACTTTCAGCCTCTTACACTTCAAACATTTTACCACTGAGTAAGATGTTTGGTGTGGGCTTTTCGTATATACACGGCTTTGATACTACTCTTAGTTGCTTTCCCTTCCTGATTTCTCCAGTGTTTGTATGATGAAGGAAGTTGCATTCTGTCACATGCCTTTTCTTCATCCATTGAGATATGCATGGTATATTTCTTTAGTTGATTTATGTGATGTATTATTGGCAGATTTTCATATGTTGAAGAATCCTTCCATTTCAGGAGCTAATCCCACTTGGTCATGGTATATGATCCTTTGAACATAATGCAGAATGCTAATTTTTAAAATGTTTAGTTGTAGATGGACACAATACCTTTATTTCATATATTTATGTGGTGCTGAGGATCTAACCCAGTGCCTCACGCTTGCAAGGCAAGTGCTTTACCACTGAGCCACAACCCCAGCCCCAGAATGCTAATATTTTTGAGATTTTTTTCATCAATATTCATATGAGATACTGGTCTATAGCTTTCTTTACTTATAGGGTCTTTGTCTGACTTTGGAATCGGGTAATGCTGAATTCACAGGATAAATGAAAAAGCACTCCTTCTGCTTCTTCTATCCTCTGAAAAGGATTGTAGAGAATTCAAATAATTTCTTCCTTGACATTTTGGTAGGATTTATCAGTTAACCAATCTAGGTCTGGTGGTTTGTGTTTTGGAAGTTTATTGATTCAATTTTTTATTCAATTAAACATATTTTTATAGGCCTATTGATATTTTCTATTTCTTTTTTTTGTGTGAGATCTGTAAGATTGTGTCTTTCAAGGAATTGCTCCATTTCATCCATGTAACCAAATACGTGGATACTGAATTGTTCACAATATTCTTTCATCATCTTTTTCATGTTCATGAGATCTATCATCAAGTATTTCTTGTATTTATATTAGACCTGTGCCCTCTCTTCATGGTAGCATGCTTAGAAGCTTACTGCTGTTAGTGATATTTTCAATGAAACACTTTTTAAAAAAATCTACCAAGTTGCTGTTTTCAATTTCATTCAGTTCTTCTGCTTTGAATTTAATTAGCTCTGTTTAATAGTTTAAGACGAAAACTTAGTTCCATTAGATTTTTCTTCTTCTGTAATATTTTCCCCTCCTCTTTATTCTTTCTTGCATTGTTTCTGAGAGGTGGATATAATTATATCTTCACTAAGTGTTTTCTCCCTCTGGTTTAATTTTTCTAGTTTGAAAATTATATGCTTTAGTTTTTTTTTGTTTGTTTGTTCATTTTTGGCATTTTTCCTGTTCTGTATTTCCTAATCTTCCTGGATCTGTGTTTTGGTATCAACTATTATTCTCAGTTATCATTTCTCAAATACTTCCATCTGTTCCTTTCTTTATTCTTCTTGTGGTATTTCTGTTATGGTTAACGTACACAGTTTGTAGCTCTACCATAGTCCTTGAGTATTCTTTTTTAGTCTCTTTTCAGGTTTGGAGGTTTCTATTGATATATCCTCAAGTTCAGAGGTTTTTCCTTAGCTGTGTCCAGATTGTGAAGTTATAAGCCTAGAAAGATAGTCTTCATTTCTCTTAGAAGTTTTGAGCTCTAGCATCTGGGGGGGGGGGTCCTTAGGATTTTTTTCCATTGTTCATCTGTTATGCTATTTTGTGAAGTATTTTCCTCAACACATTAATCAGTTTGAAATTTCCTGATAATCCCCATCTGTTTATCTGTTTCTGATGCTTGGCTTTTTTTTTTTTTAATCTTTTGGTATGCCTTTTAATTTTTTCTTTATAGCCATACATGACTGGGTAAAAAGAACTATTGTCAATGGGCCTCCAGTAATTTGATGGTAGTGGACAGGAGGAAAGGAAGCATTACATAGTCCTATGATTAGATCAGTTTTTTAGTGAGCCTTTGCATCTGGACTATGAATTTCACCGTGCCCCCCACGTTCCCTTAAATGAAACAGAATGGCAAGTAAGGGCTAGAATTCCTTTTACTCAGTGAGTTACTCTGAAAATTAACTAGTTCCTCCTGAGGGCAGCTCTTGTTAAGAACAGAATATTCTGGTGGATTTAAAAATGTTACCTATCCATGCTTTGCTTGTTCCTCTGCCAGAAGCATGAGGGAGTACTCTGCGATATTTATGGTTCAACTTATGGAGATAAATCCCCCCAAAAGCAAGAGGGCCACATTATGTCCAAGTCCCTCTAGAATTTTTAACTCTGAAAATGAAAAACACCTAACTCCTAGCAATTCACCAATTACATCTCAAGTTTCCACACCCTGAACTTGGTTTCTGCAGGCTCTGTTCTGGTGTGCTGTGATTCTATCACTTGTCCATCATGCTAATTCAAGATGCAGCAAAGGTGTCCTACAACCTCACTTCTCTAACATATCTAAGAATATTTTTTCGGTTTGTTCAGCTTTTTACTACTTGTTAGAATGGAGAAATGCCTTTGAGTTCCTTATATCAAGAACTGCAAATGAGAATTCTTTGTTTTTAAAACATTTTAGCTGGGTATAGAATTCTAGGTTTACGTATTTTCTTTGAGCGAAGATAATGTTCAACTGCATTGTTTCTAATAAGTCTGCTGTTATTTTGATGTTCTGTACACGTGTTTTTCCTAATTGCCTTTACATTTTTAAATCATTAGTTCATGTGTATCTTGACATGATTTTCATGTTTCTTGTACTTGGAATTGAGACTCTTAAATGTATGGGCTTACTGTTTTCATATTTGGAGATATCTCATTTTTTTCAAATATATTTTTATCTGTCCCTTCTCTTCATTTGAAAACTTAAATTACAAGAATATGAGGCCACTTGAATTTAGAGTATAGCTCACTGCCATCTCCTAATATTTTCTTTCTAAATTCACTAATTCTTTCTTTTAATTTCATTAAGTGCATATCATCTCTGACACTGTATTTTTGCATTGTCAACTATAGAAGTCTCTTTCGGATTTGACACACTTGATCTTTGTCTACATTCTTGGTTACATGGAATGTAATTGTCATAACTGCTTTGATATAATAATTCAATTTGATTAAAACGAATACAGGAACTTGTTATTAAAACAACTTTAGTATCCTTGTATCCTATCTTTGTGTGATTCCTGGGCCCATTTTTTTGTTTCTTCTCATTTTGGGATTTTTTTTTCTTGTTTCTTTGTAAGTCTACCAACATTTATTTGAACACCAGACTCTATATTTCACCTTGCTATCTTTGTATTACCACAAACGTTGTTTACCTTTCTCCTAAGATGTAGGGATTTGGGAAGGATTTGGTCCTCTTCAGTCTTGCTTTCCACCAGGGCAGACCAGGGAAATCTGGATATTTGCTCGCTGTTTTCCTCTCTAATGAGGTGATATACTTCACACTACACTGACCACATGCCAAGACATGAAAAGTCCTAGGACCTTCCGAGCTCTTATCGGTGGGAGCATAACTATTTTGTGGGGGTCAATGTATTCACTTCTGTTCCTTTTGAGTGATGCTTTTTCTGATCTCAGGTGGTTTTCTTACCAAGTGAATTGAAAGACTAAGCTGAAGACTCAAGGAAACCCTCAGCAGCTCTCAAGCTGTTCATGCACCTTTTCTTTCTGATCCTCTGAGGTCTGATGCTATTTAAGGTAGCCTGGAAATTCATCAGGCAGTAAGGTGGAGGCAATATTGGGGCTCACATTACCTCTCTCCAAGATTTCTGTCCTGTAGTACCTGACATCTAACCAAATGCTCCATATATTTCCTGCACCATTTCAAGTAGTTTCTGGTAGGAGTTACTTTAAGTTGGCTTCAAGTAGAAGTTCATCAAATGTTATTTTGATCACCTCTTCTATGCCTCTTTTAATTGTATAAGAGGCATTGTTTGCTCCCCAAATCTATTAAAAAGGGTCATTTTGTCAAGTTTATTGAGAGTGCTTCTTTAGTAAAGTGCCACCTTCCTTTTCACTACAATATACTGAAGGGATATAACTCCATTGCATTATTATCAGTAGCTCCCAATTGCAATGATTCTCATGGGTTTGGTGCACAAGCACTTTCTCAAACTAACCCTTTGAGACTATTCTGAAAATTACATCTCTGTCATTTCTTCTTTCTGCATAGGATTGGCCACCTGGTTTAGTAAGCTTTTATTAAAAGTATTTTACTCTTTTAAGAAACAGTCTTTGTACTCATTTTTTAAGACTCAATTATGTAGCCAGGCACAATAGTGCATGCCTGTAGTCCTAGTGGCTCAAGAAGCTGAGGCAGGAGGATAATGAGTTCAAAGCCAGCCTCAGCAACAGTGAGGTGCTCAGCAACTCAGTGGGACCCTGTCTCTAAACAAAGTACAAAATAGGGCACTCAGTGGTTGAGTACCCAAGTTCAATCCCTGGTACAAAAAAAAAAAAAAGACTGAATTAGAAATATGATCCACCTTTTGGTATCTACTAATCCAAGACGAGTTTAACTACTTCACTTACTGATGCAGCATCTCCTTACATCAAACTTACTTAACAGTCCCAGAATAAAATGAGCTTGCTCATTAAATGTCATTAATGTTCATCTCAATGCTATTTGCTAATGTTTAAGGTTTTCAAATGCATATATACAAGACCTATCAATTTTTCAATCTAAATTTTTAGATCTTTACAAGCAGGAGAAATTGATTCTTGTAAAGCAAAAATGTAATATATAGGAGTAGTTGGTAGACTAGAAGATTAGCACTAGACTCGGAAAGACACATGGGTGCTCTTCAGCTTGCATTTGCAATCTGGATCAACCTCAATCATTTTTTCTGTATCATTCCAAAGAATACATCTAACTGGCCTAATCTGGGCTTCATCCTCACTCCAAGGTAAAGAAAGTGGCTGCCAATTCCACTGAAACTTTCTCCAATGGGGGATGAGTTAGTTCTCTGAAGAAAAACTGAGGTGCTACCGCTAGAGAAAAGACATGAATGCAGGACAGCTGAAGAGCTATTCATACTGGTTAAACTGATCCCTAAGTTATACCCAGAAATATGGAAATCATCTACTACTTGAAAGTTAAAAATGACTACAAGTCAGTGTCCTTATGTATACTTAGTGAACATTTGTGGAATGATTTGTTACTGGCCTATGCAAATCCCTTACCTCTAGAAGACTAGATTTTAAAGATTATGTTTCATCATATTCATATCACATTGATATAGGACAGAAGAGGCTGAACACCCAAGGAATTTTCAGAAAGCAGGTTTATTGACTGCAGCTAGCCGATCCTGAGTGTGGCTCATGCATGAAATTCTCCTCTAGATCTCAAGTCTAGCAATTCTTTGGACTTTATATCCAGTTTCTTTTTTTTCGGGGGGGGGGGAGCTGGGAGGTTTACATTTTGCAGAAGTCTACATAAAAGTATATATATTTTTTCTTTGAGTTCTCAGAAAGTGCTTTTCATCCCAGTTCTTGGAACAGTCAGAGATTTTACAGGTTATACCACAAAAGCAGAGTAACAGCCATCAAGTCCACAGTTAAATTTAGTTTTTTGCAAGACTGAGCAGGGCAAGAGGAAATAGGAGCCCTTTTGCAGAGATCTTTGCTGATATTTTGTTAATAAGAACAATTGTGATGAGGGTCTCTAGAGAAGCTTAATTAAGATGCACTGGTGGAGGAGGGGGTGCCACTACAACATAAGCTGCTTTGGTGCATGTCCCCCTCATTCTGAGGTTAGCCTATATACAAGTATAGCTCCATGTCTTCTCCTCTTGAATGGAGACTCATTCAAATTTCAATTTTAGTAGGCAATAAGTTTACAGCAGTCACTCTTGTCTGCAGTATAGAAAGTTTTCAATATGCAGAGTTTGGGAACATCTAGTTTTAAGTGCAACACAATTAGATTCCCAGCTTTGTTCTGCTTTGTCTTCTTTCTGTGTGAATGTGGCCTACTTACTTTTCTTCTATTAATTTGTTCCTTCCTTTGCAAAAGGTAGCCACCAAGCAGGCATTAGAAATTGCAATGCTGGCTTAGCATTTTGGGGGGGAGTTTGTGTGTGTGAGTTCTCACTTTTTTTTTTTTTTTAACTTGGGAATGATCTTGAACTTTTGTGTTCTGCCTTGTATTTACATATGAATCCTACTGATGATGGGTTCTATGATGTAGGTGTGATGAGAAACCACTACAGGAGTTCCAGGACACAGGTTCTGGTCGTAGTTCTATCATTAACGTCTTGTATCCTTGAGCATTTTTTTCCCCTCCAAGTCTCAATAAACTAACTATATTAATGATTTTCAAAATCTGTTCATATGGAAATACTGTATTTTACCACTAATGAAAGTTGACGAACGCTCCCATTAATATCAAGCTAGCAGAAAACATTCAACTTCATTCCCTGCATAAATCCTCCATTCTGAGGCTGCTAATTCTTAAGCACTCTCTCCTACCAGCTTTTCCCCATGTACCTACGGTACACATATGCTCATCTGGGCCGGCGACGCCGAGCTTCTGTGCAAAGCGGCTAACTCAGAGGTGGGAACTGCCCGGGCAGGTCGGGAGGGCGGGCCAGGGCGCTCGCGGCACCAGGAGGACCCGCGGGGCGGGCGGCACTCACTGCCTCCTTCTCGAACATGCTCGGCCTCCGATCCCTCCGGGGGCCCGGCGACGGCTGCGCAGGAGGGACCGGGCTGGTGGATGGCTTCGCGCCTCGACCTCGCCTCTCCATTCCGCTCCGCTCCGCAGGAAGGCGGGGCCTGCGCAGCACCCACCACCCTGACCGCCTCCCAACGCTTCTCCCTCTCGCGAGAGCGGAAGTCTCGTGCCGGAGCCCCGCAAGGCCGGAAGTGGCGTCACGGGAGCGCCAGGGACCCGGCCGGGGCGGGAGAGGCGTACGTCATTCGCGTAGGCCTAGGCCCGGAGCCGGAAGTCATGGAGGTAGGCGGGCCTGCGTCCAGCAGTTGCTGAGGCCGGACGCTTTAGGTGGAAGCGGCGGGGGCACGGGTGGGTGCTGGTGCCTGGCGCGGGTGTGCGGGTCGGCTGGTGGCCCGTCTACGGCTGGACGCTGTGCGCACTGCGCGAGCCGCTGGCCAGTCCTCATGGTCGCCTCTGGCGTGCTGCCATGGCGAGGACGAGGCCCAGGCGGGCGGCAAGGGTTGTGCATCCCGGCAGAGAGGAAGAGAGAGGGAGACTGAAGAGGGTTTTGCTTTCCCACAGAGGAGACAGACACCCGCCCACACGGCACCCGTGCCTCCCCGCAAAGAGCGACTGGGAAAGGGGGCCTGTGCGTCCCCCAGGGGCGGGGGCGAGGGCTTTTCCATCCCCGCAGACGGACCACGCCTCCGTCTCTGTGGAGAGGGGCGGGCCGCAGGACTACCCGCTGGGAGCGAGGGGCGGGGCCGCGGGGCTCTTCTGGGGCGAGAAAGAGGCGGAGCCACCGGCCTTTCCTCCGAGGGAGGGTCGAGGAGGGGCCACAGCACTCCTCTGGGAGGGAGTGCGAGGCCTCTGGGCTGCTGCTCAGAGAGAGAGAGAGAGAGAGAGAGGGAGAGAGGGAGAGAGGGAGAGAGGGGTGGGGCCACAAGGCTCCTCAGAGGGAGGAAGGGGCGGGGCCACAGGCTACTCCTCAGTGAGTGGGGGCGGGGCCGCATGACTTCTCAGGGAAGGAGGGGCGGGGCTGCAGGGCCCCCTGAGTGATAGGTCGGAGGCGGGGCCACAGGGCTCTCCTGGGAAAGCCTTGGAAGGGTCTTGGAGCCTGTGGGGAGAGGCTGGCATTCTGGCTGAGGTCTGGAGTCCCTGCGTGAGTTGCTGGAGGGCGTTGCAGAACTCTGGCTTCTAGTAGGAGACCCAGATCTGTGATTCCTTTTTTTTTTTTTTTTTTTTCAATTCAAAGCCCATGCTCTGTTTTGGGTTTTTTTTTTTTTTTTTTTGCATTACAATTCTTAATACACCTTTATACCACAATTTCTGTGGTTCATCTTTGATAGTGGAACAGGAAAGTATGTGCTGCTAAAGTAATGGGTTATTCATTTTTATGACCAGGGGCAGTGCTAAGTCCTGGGCATGCTGGGTTGATGAGAAATGGTGAAAGGAATAATATACTGTTCATAAAATTCATTGAACTTCTGTGAGTTATATGGTCAAGAAGATGATTTTAAAATCTTTAGACATTTATTTTAAAGCGTTAAAATAAATTTGTTATTCAGAAAGCATGTTAAGAGCAGCTGACTTTAGTACATTCCATGCTTAAGGTAAAATTTTCTTGTGACTCAGATATATAGTAATTAATATTACTCTCTCCTGCTAAACACTCTCTTTATGTTTTATTTTTCAGATGTTAGTAGGAGATCCCATTACCACATGTCTTTCTCCTTCAGTGTATGACATGATTTGTAAACTTGGGTTTGAAGTAAGAGGAAATTGTGATTTCGATAACATTGTAACCGAAAATGGTGAAGTTTGCTGGAAAACAATCACAGACTGTGTGAGCTGTGCAGGATCAGGTTGGCTTGCCTTTGTACCCCACACCTCAGTTGCTCTGTTGGTTATAAAGTCTCCCTTTTTAGCCACAGCATCTTTTCTTTAAACTATGTGAAAACACAGTCCTCAGCCAAATTTGAAAAGGAGACAGCCTGAAAAGGGCAGGGTGAGGACAGAGAAGTGTGAGGTCAAGTGTGCCTGGGCTGGATACCTGGGGTGGGCAGGACTTTCAGGAGTTAGGCTGGGTGACAGGCTGTTGGTAGGTCTGAGACCCCAAGAGGAGAACCTTTTGAGTGATTCATTGCTATGAAGAGTATGGAATGGCCAGTGGTAGACTCAGCAATTTTAAATGTCCTCCTTTAAATCTTATATCTGTATGTTTTGAGGGGAGAAGGATATGAGCTGGGAATCTTAGTAACATCTGTAAAAATTGCGAATGAATGTATTCTGGCCTGCCCAGTCAATTTCCAGGGATTTATAAGAAAATTGCACTCATGGATATGGAGCACTGTGTGTCCTACTAAATAAACAAATCAGTAATCTGAAGCAGCCAGAGATAAAGCAGTAGAGGACTATTTCAGTAAGTTATGATAAATGCTTATAGTGGAGTATTATGACCTGATAAAAATGGAGGCTCATCTGATGCAGAATTCTTTCTGAGCTAAGTGAGAAAAATAAAGAAGCATAGATTTATAGATATACTCAGAAAAATAATAGCAGTAGATACAACAGGGAGGAGAATTGGGCCTCACATGGGAGGCTTTCACCCTTTTGTGTTTTTCACAAAATGTTCAACCGCAAACTTATTAAACAGTAAAAACAAAAATTTATATTACAAATATGTTTTGAAACAACTGATTGGCATTAGAAATCTCAGTCTAATGTTAATTTTAAAAAGTCAGATTACAGGGGCTAGGGTTGTGGCTCAATGGTAGAACACTTGCCTAATGTGTGTGGCACTGGGTTCAATCCTCAGCACCACATAAAAAAATAAACAAACAAAGGTATTGTGTCCATCTACAAATTTAAAAAATTTTTAAAAAGTCAGATTACATTATTATAATGTAATCCCCCCTCATCCTTGGGGCATGTGTTCCAAGACCCCAGAAGATGCCAAAACCATGCATAGTGCTGAACCTATGCATACATTGTCTTCTCCTGCATGGTCTGCAGTACTGCCACAGGGTGCCAGTTCGTTGTCCTTCCACGTTTCTTTCCCTGAAGCCTCCTTTGCATCATTGCTTTTGTGCTTTGGGGCCATCACTATGTCTGATAAGGGTTCCTTGAAACACAGCGCAGTGATAGCACCAGTAGAGCTGATAACCACATGGCTACTGAGTGACCCGTGAGTGGGCAGTGTCTGCAGAATGGATGTGCCGGACAAAGGGGTGAGATTGGGTGGGATAGTGCAGAATTTCCTTACGTTGCTCAAACTAGTATGCAGTTTGAAACAGATGAGTGGTTATTTCTGGAATTTTCCATTTAGCATTTTTGTACTGCAGTTGACCCAAGATAACTGGAACTGTAAGGACTATTATGTACAGTGTGATTTAATGTAAACTAACATACAGGAAATGACACTGAATAAAATATCTGTCTCCTATTTGAATATTTCTGTATTTTGCAAATTTTTCACTAGTGATATATTTTTCTTTTATAATCAGATAAGCATCATGTAATTTGTTTTCGCTAATTATGTATGTTCAGTTATTGATTGTGTATAAATTTCATGATTAAAGCATTTCTTTTCATGGTTCAGACATTTCCCATTGATTGGTGTGAGCTGTGGTACTAAAGCTTGATTCTTGTCCTTTCAGACCAGAGTCTGGATTATCAGGCAAGCGTGAGGCTGCTGGGCCCTGTGTGTGAGGCCGTCCATCTCCACTTTTTATCTTTGACCAAGGGGCAGTTTGAAATTCAATATATACCATGGTTCCAGTGGACAAGTTTTCCAGAGGTTTGGCCTTTATACACCATTAGAAATAAAAGACTATAAATATCACTTGGAGACCCTTATTACTTGCCAATTTTGAAGCGATCTCCTCCATTGGACCCTTTAGCTATACAGAAGGCTTGGGGGTTGCAAGAGAAACCTGAATTACCATGAATTACCATGTAAGAACCAGAGCTGAACCACACACCCCTTTGAGCAAAGGCAGGTTTTGGACTTCATAGAACCAGGAGTTGGCAGGGAGTAGTGCTTAGTACAGGGCTGCCTATCCTGAGACAGAAGAAAAGTGGACCACTTCAGAACACAGTCCTTACAGAGAGGTGGTGTGGTGTTGCTAGGAGACCAGAGATGAGGTGCTTGGTTTGTGAATGGTGAGTTGAAGGAAGGATAGGTGGTTTGGGGTCCAACCTAAATCTTGTTTTTGCTTTTTTGTTAGGTTTTCTTTGTTTTTCAGTTGACATTAAATGACCACCATAAAGCAGTATTTTTAACAAGTCTAATTCTGAAACAAATTGAATTTCCTAATTTGAAATAGGAGGATTATTGCTTCTGTATTTGTAGCAGTTCTTTTAAGTGTAGATTGAGCTGCCTTATGTTTATCTGTTTATTAGGAACTAAACCTAATCATAGTGGGAATGAAATATAGGTCAAGATGTTTGACTTTTTAGTTCACAGTTATGCCAGATTTATAGTTTTTGATAAGCATCTAATAAAAAAAAAAAACTTTGAAAGAACTCCCTGAACATTAAAGTGTTTTTCTTGACTTTTAGGCACTGTAATAGTTAAATAAAAATATTTACTTATACCAAAAACATTTTAATATAGTTGAAATCTTCACAGATTGAAATGTCAATAAGTAGTATTGTTTTTAGAAATGATTCTTATTGAATGAGTTCTAATATGTATATTATTCTAAATAGTTGTTTCCTGAAATGTTTGATGCCGTGGGAAGCCTACAGTCTCCTGCCATCTCTCTTAGTTTAATGAAGTTGACCTCATGTCTAGAGCGAGCCTTAGGTGATGTAAGTGAGAAAACTGTTTTGTTACTGGGTCCATTAAATTATGTGTATGAATGTGAAACTATTCTTAAGTCACCTGTAAGATTTCTTGATTTGAGTTATTATTTTCCTATTAAATACAATAATTTGTTAACTAGATTGTCATTGTTTTTCTTTTTTGAGTGATTATGAAATCATGACATTTTTGTCAAAAGTGTTCTACACCTTTGATTTGTGCATACAGCTGCTTTGTAGAGAATTCTCTTTCTTGCATCCATTGTCTCACAGTGTGGCTGCACAACTTTGTTTCTAGGTGTTCTTACTGATTGGGAAGGAGTGCCCTTTTCTCTTAAGAGATCTGCTTGCCTCAGAGGAGCTTGTTCAGGTCTTCGGGCAGTCTGTGGTAAGCTCATTCACTTAAAACCTACAGTAAGCATGGTGCAAAGCACTTTTGTTCTTCCAGAGCACATTTTCCCTTTCAGAAGGGCTTCTCTTCCACCCCCACCAAAGGCTGCCCATACTGATTCTGATGGTGGTAGAATAACCTCTGGGGCCCAGACAAAGGGACAACTTGAGACATATTGCTTTGATTTGTCACATATTTATTATTTTAAACACAATGCAGAATATATTTTTTTATATTTTTCTATTTTGAAGGGTTCTGCACCCTTAAATAGTGTTACTGAAGTTTTACTCTTGAATATCAATGTTTTAACATGTGGGAATTTATGTTCTCTGCAACCATTCAGACTTACAATGAAAAAAAAATGAAACTGTTGATACGAAATCATTCAGAGCATGGACTTTTTAAGAATCTTCTAGAGGGCATATGACCATGAGACTTTAGACTCATAGGTTACCTTTAGGCTTCTGAGTGGGCAGGTCCAGCTAAAGGGAAAGCAGGGCACCCATGTAGGAAGCTGTATGGGCCAACAGAGCTGGTGAGAAGCTCTGGGTGCCTTTTTAGGGATGAGACATTGTTTCCAGTAAAGCTCTCCCACTGTATCCTGGATCTTTCCCCTGGTCAGCTTGGAGGTTTTTCTTTCTTGTGGAGCACATGGGACGAGGATACAGTGTAAACCTTTTTTAGGCTGAATTCATGAACAGATTTTGTTTCTTTGGTCTGTTCTTTGCTGACTGCCTTTATGCTGTTAGTCTCTTGCCTACCTGCAGGTACTTGCTTCTGATGATTGTCATTTTTGATTGCCCTCATGCTGTATGCCAGGAGTTTCCAGCGGACAGCCGAGACCTCTGAGGCTGCCCTGGAGTCCTGGCTGCTAAGTGCTCTTATGTTAGGCTCAACCTGCTGGTTCTGCTCTCTGTGGGAAGTTCAGAACACACTGCTTTCCTCTTCTCAGGAGCAGTTTCCCCTGCAAATGCAGACCAGTTTCACCTCTTGAGGTATGACCGTTCTTTCTCCTGGTAAGGGCTTGGTTTCATGAGTCTTTAGTCTCTCAGTGGTTTCCATTGTGCTGGATCCAAAGTGTGGTGCTGCACGGCAGGGCAGGGTCCTGTAAAGGGTGTCCTCTTCACCCACAGAGAGAGCTAAAAGCAGGTGAGCCATGAACTGGGGCCAGGAGGCAGCACACAGGACCTAGCTATTGGCCTGGCTGTGCCTGCCATCTTCTCCCTCTTGCCACATGTGCACTTGCTACCTAGTGCCACGTTTCTGTTCATCAGTTTCTATTCTACTTGGTTTTTGGGCACCTTTGATCCATCATGTCAGAGCAGTATATCCTGTATCATCTTCCATCTCCGTGACTAATGTAGAGTGCCTGGCTCTGCACAGTGGGAAGAGTCTAGTGCCTTCCTCCAGGGTGGTCCTGAGAATGGAGGAGCTCCTGGGTCGTGCAGACTGGGCCTGGCTCATGTTAAACACTCTATAACTATTGGGTTCATTATTATTACTACTTAACCAAGGTCAAAACTGTTGGATGTGTTAAGCAAAAAAGCAAACATCATTTCAGTATTGTATTGGTTTATTCCAAAATTTGGTAATGGCTTCATCGTTCCGTGGTCTGCTGTCTTTTCATGGACTAGATGAATGTGCTCAAAGTGTTCATTGGCTCTCCCTGTGGACTCAACCTGCGGAATGTCTTATGGCATGGATTTGCATCGCCACAAGAAATTCCCCCAAAGTAAGTGTCTGGTGAAGTGATTTTTTTTCTTTTTGATCTACTTAAGAGTTTGTTTTATCTTGAATTTTGTGAGAGGGAAAGATGCATTTTGTGAAAGGTCAGAGTTTCAGACAGGATTTTGAGAGCCTGTTGCAAGTTAATGTCAGAGTCCCCAAAAGTGAAAGGGCTTTCAAGGCTTGGAACCCCAGAGGCCATCCAGGTCTCCAGGATGTGGTGGTGCACATTAAACACCACAGGTGGGGAGAAGACTCACAGTTCCTGAGATATTGCTCTTCTAGCCTTTGCACAACTCAATCCCTACATCTAGAAAGAATTTTCTGCACTTCAGATTTGCTTTCTTAATTTTGAACTTTTTTTTTTTAAAGTAAAGCTTTCTGTATATATGACTGATTCATTCTTCCAACATGTCTGTGGCATTTTCTCCCAGATACTGTTCAATGATGCTGCTGTTGACAGCAGGATTGGGTCAGTTACTCAAGAGTTACCTTCAACACACAGAGGCCACACTGGTACATCGATCTTTTGTAACTCTAAAAAACTTAGAAGATTTGATTGTTTTTCCTGGCAAGTACTACATTTCATATTCCCCGCCTTGGTGTGACTTTGTGGAGGAGGTGTGTGTAACTATCAGTAGCATCAGACCTGAATTTTTGAGGTGGAATAAAGACATTCTCCAGTAGCAAGATGGCTCTTTTTTTTTTTTTTTTTAATATTTTGTTTAGTGTTAGATGGACAGCATGCCTTTATTTAATTTATTTATTTATATATGGCATTGAGGATGGAACCCAACATGCTTCACATGTGCTAGGCAAGCACTCCACCACTGAGCTTCAACCCCAGCCCTGAAGAACCTCTTTCCTCCTCTCCAGAGCTGCTGTGGGGCTAAGAATCAGACTGCTCCTCAGGCATGCTGATGCACAAACTGCTTAGGGTTTGTTAGGTGGTGTGTTTTTCTCCTTTACACCCCGAGTGCATTTGTGCTCTGATGGTTGTAGTATGGCCTTTGTCTCTCCTGTCAACCCCGAGCCCTTCTGCAGCTGCTGTTTCTGGTCACTGGAGACAAGCAGTGGTCCCCGTGCCCTTTGTGCAGGCCCCCTGAGGCCTCTGCACTCTGGCTGTGGTCTCAGTCATCTGCTTGAGGGGCTGATTTATTGGCATCTCTCCCCCAGTGTGTTCCCATCTTTTTCAGTTGCTCAGTGTGGCTGCATTTAAAGGTCTTTGCTGTTTTACAGATGTGACTTCTGAGGTACTTTGGGTACTAGAACGAGTGATGATGAAGTCCACCTTTATATTAAAAATCATGCTACCATATTGGAAATTTGCACTGACCAAGTTCACATCACACAGGTAACTGAAGGGAGCCTGGCAGTGTGCTTTGATGGTTGGAGGCCAGGCCTCCTCCAGGCACTGCACCCTCTGGCTCTTCTGCTGTTGGGTCGAAGTCGAGAGAGGTGGGGCTGAATTGAGAGTAGACCAAACATAAAACACCCTCAGAGTCACTCGGAAGACAGCTCGTAGTTGTGTTTTAAACATTAGGCATCATCCTTTTGGTATAGTTGATGTTATTTTAGAATCAACTCTACTAATTTTTGAGTTCTTCCTGTAAGAGAAACTTTGAGTCCAACATCGGAGAGTCATGGAACAGACTCTGCATGAGAGCAGAGCATGTGCTCAACATGCATGGGCGGGGGGCAGGGACGGCACAAGTGGGCTCATCTTTGTCCCTCTCTTCCCCGAGGGCTGCACCATGGTGCATTCATTTTTAAGCCTTCACAGCCCACCCATGTCTTTGTGTTTGAGTGATTTCAGAAGTGATGAAACAGGTAAGAGAGCTCTAGTGATCTTTTATTCTTCTGAAGCTACTAAATGTGGGTCATAAAACAATAAAATACCAGGAAATGTTTTTCGAATCACTAGTCTAATGAAACTTTGATTCTGATTTTATTTTTTTCTCATATTAGCAGGGGATAATACCACATTGGTTGAACCTGGACTGTAGCATATTTATTGTGATATTCGTGCTGATGTTTATCTTTGAATGTGGAGTTTTGCTGATCTTTCCTGCAATTTCACAGGTTTGCTGACTGCACCATCTTGTTGCTGTCCCAGCTGGAGGCTGGACTTCGGAGGGTCTTCGCTGCAGTTAACCAGTGCCCAGACAGACTCCTGACTGCTGAGGTGTGTGTGTTTTTGCTACGTGATGATGTTGCTGTGTTGGCAGTTTTCTGTGGCTAATTAAAAGTTCTAGAAAGTATTTATCCCATTGTATTTGTCATTCAAGTGAATTTTTTAGCTAAGAACTTTCTTTGGAAGCCTTCTCTATCCTTTTTTTGTGGTTCCTATTAACAGTACTTTTAAACAATTTGAACTTACTTGAATCATGACTGTTTGGGATAGTTTTCTGGTATTTCCAGATGGTCTTTTAAACTTGATGATGCCATGAAAGAACTGGCACTCTTCTCCTTCTAGCTATCTAGTGGCAGATGAATTCAGTCCCGCAAGGTGTTGTCACCCCACTGTGGGCCAGTGAGTGGCAACACCACCATAGACCTGTGTGCTCGTGACATGTCACCTGCCACATAGGCAGACTGGATTGTTATCCAACCCCCTGAGCTTTGGCTTCTTCCCCTTAAAGAGTGGGGCAGTATTGCCTTTGAAGGGAGTTTGGGGTTGGCTTGTGTGAAGCACCTAGGAAAGCACATAGAACAGTTTTGTGCACACACTCATCTTCACACATGCATGTGCATGCCACACAAGCATTGTTTGTGTGCACACTGGCATTGTTGCTTCAGAGTTTCACAGGAGCCCCTGGTGCCTTGTCTGAGCCAAGCATTTCTCAAGTTTCCAGCCTCCCTCCTCTGGCTTTATAGTTTCTGCCCCTTCATAAGGGCTAAGATGAGCTTCTGCTGCTAGTGACAGAGGTCCCCAAATAGCATGACTGCAAGATGGAAAAGAGGACAGGAGCACTTCTGCCCTGGTGAATAGAGCACCGTGCTGTGATGGCAGTGCTCCCTGGGCCTCTGCTGGAAGAGGCTGTGCCTGCCCAGTGAGCGGTTTCTGCCGGGTGGCTCCTGCCAGCTGTATCTGTCATCATATCTGCATGAAGATTTGCATGCACTTCCTGAAGACAGATGCCCTGCTTCCTCCTGGCTGAAGCTTAGTTGCCACTCACTGCCCAGGAAGTGGGGAAAGTTTGTGTGTGGTCTGGCTCAGAGTAGGAGTGTCAGTTGGTGGAGAAAGTGGGGGTGAGCATATTATGGGGTAAACGGAGCAGCCACCACACCTCAGATTCTCATTTCTCCTCCTAGTTTAGCTTCTCCATGTGAGCATTCCTCAAACCTGTGTTCTCAACCCAGATTTTCACCCTGGGTTAGCCTTCATAATTCCATGCCATAAATTGTCACATTTCTGGGATCAAAGATAATTCAAACCATTTTTGAACCTAATGAAAATGAAAATTCAGCCTACCTGAGGTTTGTGTACACAGTGAAAGCAAGTCACAGGAGTTACTGCCTTAAACACTCGGGACCCCCAAGGCGTGGTCTGCACATTTCCTCAGTGCTGTCCACTGAATATTTTCACATTGTTCTCCACAGAGACTTTTAAGTTTGCTTTATTTAGAAAGGCATATCCCCCCGCCCCCCTCCGCTCCCTGTTCTTGGATGTTCCTGTTGTCGCCCTCATAGTTGTAGTCTCTGGCACTACACAGCAGACTGCCTGTGCCTTCCCTGTAGTTTATCTCCTGGTCTCTTCTGACCACCTTACCCTCTCCTTGTTAGGCTGAGACCTCCCCAGCTGCTCTCACGTCCTCTGGGCTCATCTCCAGCTAGTCTTCATGGTCCTCCCTGCTCTATTCACATACCTCCACTAATTATTTTCTGAAAGATATTCTTAGGTCATTTGTGGTTTTCACCGGCTTGGACACTTTCTTTGGTGCCTGCCAAGGGGGTGGTTCATGCTTCCCTTTGGTGTGTGGAGAGACCACCCACTTTAGTTTTGTTTCCTGTCTGATCCCCTGGCACAATAACAGCTCTTCTCAGTTCAACAAGGTGTCTTTCTCTTCTCAGGCTTTGCCCATGGCTCCTGCCTGATGGCTCCAGGCCAGTGCTCTGGCCACAGTGACCTCCGGAGCCTTGTCTGCTCAAGTGATGGCTGCTCTTCTCTCTTCTGCTCTGTTCTGTCTCCTCTCTTCTGCTGTGTTCTGCCTTCCATGTATGCGTTTTAGGAGTCATCTTCATGGCTCTTGAGACTGGGACCTTGCATTGCTGCGCTGGTGCCCATGCGCAGGGCCTCAGGTATAGACTGCTCAGGACGTGGTTGGGAGAGAAGCTCCCTCGCTTTGTGGCATGCTTCACAGCTCTCACTTGATCTCTCTTGGAATTGGCCACATTGTAGTGTGCTCAGTCATCGAGGGACTTTGTGGAATAAGTAAATTTTGCTGTATGTTTTTGGACTACACAAATAGATAGTGTGACTGCACAGAGGGTATAATTCATGAAAGACCATCTCAGGTTTTAGCCCAGGCTTTTATCTGGAAGAAACAGGATTGGTTCACAGGATGGTGTGTTTGTGAAACTGCTCTCTGAGCCTTATTAAGTGTGTTTGTTCACTGAGTTTTTGTTGTGGTGTAAGTCTCCTCAAGATCCATGGGAGATAGGAATACAGGCAGGACTATGTTGGTCAGCTTTCTCATGATCGTAAGGACACATAACCTACTTTTGCAGAGACGAGGTTTGTTTTGGCTCACGGGGTTGGTGGTTTTAGTCTGTAGCTGGTTGGTCTTATTGTTTTGTGGTCTGTGGCAGCACATCCACCTCTCATGTGTGCCATGCTGGGGACCAAGCCTTCAGTTATGGACCTTTGGGGGACATTCATGATCCAAACTACAGAAATGACTTTTTTTAGCCTATTCTTAAAATTGATACATGGAAACATAAAAATTCTGCATATTATAGGGTACCATGTGCTGCTTGGAACATGTATCTATTAGGTAATATTTAAATCAGGTTAAACCTACCTACCTCCTATGGTACTGGGGACTGAACCCTTTGGTGCTTAACCACTGAGCCACATCCTCAGCCCTTTTTAATATTTTATTTAGAGACAGGGTCTCACTGAGTTGCTTAGGGCCTTGCTAAATTGCTGAAGCTGGCTTTGAACTTGCGATCCTCCTGCCTTAGCCTCCCCAGCTACTAAGATTACAGTTGTGCACCACTGCATCTGGCTCTTGTAGCATTTTGAAATGTGTGGTGCATTTTCATTACATCCGGTCACCCTGCTGTACCGTAGCACACCGGAACTTCTTGCTCCTACCTATGACTCAGCACCCCCTGGCCTACCTCTCTGCCCCCCACTCCCCAACTTTCCCCACTTCTGGAGACACCATTCTGCGCTCAGCTCCGAGAGATCACCTCATCAGCTTACACTTGGACTGAGATCACACGGTGCCTGTCCTTCTGAGTCAGGCTTAGTTCTCCTGGCACAGTGATCTCCAGGTCCATCTTCTTGTACACGACAGGATCGTCCTCCTATGGCCAACTCGTGCTCCATGGGGCACAAGCCCCGCCCCTTCTCTGTCCACCCTCAGCTGATGGACTCGGGCTGCTCCTGTCTTGGCTCCTGTGAATAGAGCTGCGGTGACCCAGGGAGAGCCGGTGTCCCTCAGCACACTGACTCCTCTCCTCTGGACGTGTACCTGGCAGTGGGATTGCTGGGTCACGTGCTAGTTCTACTGTTGGGTTTCAGGGAATCTCCGTGTGGTTTTCCACGCTGGCTGTGCTGATTTACACTCCCACAACAGTGCAGGGGCCCTTTCCTCCACCTCCTCGCCAGCGGTCACCTTCAGTCTTCTTGGTAGTGGCCATTCTAACTGGAGCCTGGTGATGGCTCACAGTGGTTTTGATCATGAGTCCCCAGGGTTTAGTGATAATGAGCGTTTTTTCTATGTACCCATTGGACATTTGAGTGTCTTCTTTTGAGAAATGTCTATTTAGGTCTATAACCTGATATCAGCCTTTGTCAAGTGTGCAGCTTGCAGATGTTTTCTTCCTTCTTTAGGCTGTTTATTCACTCTTGATAATTTCCTTCGCTATGAAGAAGTTTTTTTAGTTTGTTGTAATAATTTTTTATCTATTCTTGCTTTTGTTTCCTGTGTTCTTGAAGATTCTTGCCAATTCCAATGTCCTGAAGCATTCTCCTGTTTTCTTCTGGTAGTTTCATGTCTTTCATTTACGTCTCTCATTTATTGTGAATTTGCTTTGCGTTTGTAGCTGGTGGGATGCACATCTGGCTTCTTCTGCATGTGGATGTAAATTTTCCTAGAATTTCTGACTTCTAAGGGCTTATCCATTAGGAGTGAGGCAGAGAAGGTGTTTATAC
Source organism: Urocitellus parryii (assembly GCF_045843805.1). Classification (NCBI taxonomy): domain Eukaryota; kingdom Metazoa; phylum Chordata; class Mammalia; order Rodentia; family Sciuridae; genus Urocitellus; species Urocitellus parryii. The sequence goes on along the minus strand of NC_135538.1, from coordinate 490,455 downwards.
TTATTTCATAAAATCAGGTAGAAATTTATCACGTAATTTCTGGCAATAAATGAGATCCTTTGTAGAAATATTTAGTGGGCAAGAGGATATTTAGAGTATAACTCAGGAAAAATTTTAGGCCAACAATACAGGTTTGAGAGCTAAAACTTACAAATTTTAGAGCCATTTACATACTCAAAAATGTTGAAGAACATTGATAGTACATGTTGAATAGCCCTAGTTCAAAACCCCAAAGTAGCCAAAGTGAGAACTTTCTGAGTGTTGACACGATGTCACTAGTAGAGAAGCCCACATCTGACTTCGGGATGGGGTGCAGCCAGCACATGTGCACTGATGCCATTGTGTGAGGTCACTTTCTAATGGTGCACGTGAGTTGCATGAGCTCGACCTGGTGCCATCCCCATGATACCACATGGTGCCCATACAGATACCCTAACCCCTGAGTGGGTCAAGAGAAACGCAGCCTGTGTCCCATGGAAAGCAGGTCACTGAGCAACAAGCAGGGCGGGCGGCATTTCTGAGAGCTGGCCTAGACAGAGTGCTGGCTTCGTCACACTGTGGGGAGATACTGACCATTTTGTAGAGAAAACACATGTCTACGGGGTGAAGTAAGTTGGTGGGGTGGTGTTGAGCTTGGGCTCAGATATCTGGGGAGCCTGCCTTGGGGTTTGTGCCACACTGCTGTCCCCATCATGCCACTCAGGCCATGTGCTAGAGAAAGTGCCAGACTGTTCTTGCATGTGCTGATACCAGTCATCAGCAGGAGTCCTTTGTTGGTGTGGACAGTGATTTGGTAAGGTCTGGGGTCCCCGACCTGGGAATTAACAGAGCTAACATACTTGTAAAGGCAGGATTCTAACATATCCAAGTTGTCAGATTCGGTGAATTTCATTTTTTTAAATAACATAATTGTTTGCCTATAAGTATTCTAGATGAAGGTCATTTTCACCAGATTTCAGTTTTGTGGCATGACCATAACCTTTTCTACTTTGAATAATGTTACTTTATTATATTTTGCTTTAATCATTTCTCTCCATTTTTTCCCTTTTCTGCAGTCAACGACTCTTTATACTACCTTTGATGAAGTAAGTAGCTAGATTTATGTGGTGTTTTGGAACAAAACATTCTCTTATTTTAAAATTCAAATTAAGATACAAACATAGAGATTAGCCCCAGATCACATGTTTATAGAAAAATGTTCATAGTAATAAAAGCATAAAAATCTGTGCTAGATTTAAATTAACTTTCAGGCTGATGTTGAGACCCAGAATTACTAATCCACTTTCTAAAGTTACCAGAATTCAAAGTTTGAAAATGCCAAGGGATATTGATATTATTGGCTGCACTTATTTAGAGGCTTACTTTGTGTGTGTGTGTGTGTGTGTGTGTGTGTGTGTGTGTGTGTGTGTGGCGGGGTGGAAGGAACCCAGGGAACTCTACCACTGAGCTATATCTCTAGCCCTTTGTATTTTGAGACAGGGTCTCACTGAGTTGCCTGGGCAGGCCTCAAACTTGCAATCCTCCTGCCTCAGCCTCTTGAGTTGACATGATCACAGGTATGTGCCTCCGTGCCCAGTACCTGGGAGGCTTGCATTTTAGATTTCAGGTTAGCTTTGAATTTTTGCATGTGGAACATACCTCATCTACTACTATGTGTTTATATTGTGTGCTGATGCATTTAATCTGTGCATTGAGGGATGTGATTCTAGAGCAAAAATCTAGAATGGTAAGAATCACAATTAAAAGTATCTTGTGTGGCCCGTAAGTATTGACACTTTCTATGTGCGAGCCCTGGTGGTGATTCTTGTGCCCCTGGAATGTGGCACAGATAAGGTGGTTGGGAAAGCCAAGGGAAAGCCACAGGCAGAGCTGTGCACCTGCAGGTCATTTGGCCTGAGACATGACCACTGGGTTCCTAAGTGTGCAGTGGAAGTTAGAAAATGGCTGCTCACCTCAGGTGCGTCCCATTGGTGAGCAATTTGCTATGAACTTCAATATGTGATGCATTTGATAAAGAGGGTTAGATGGTAAAGTTGGATGGTAAAGTCAAAGCTGCATAAGGTCAGGTCCATAGTTCTGGGTCAGGGTCGTTGGATTTCAAAGTCCATGGTGAGTGAAGAGTGATTTAGGAAGTGACCAATGGGTGTGCAGGCATGCACAAACACACAGAACTTGCAGTCAAAGAATGTACCAGTATTTAACATGCTATATTAGTTTCAAACAAATTAAGTGAATAAGGGCAGTTTTAAAAACATAGCAGCCACTGTTTAGGAAAATTGTTCTTAACCAACATAATTACTTTAGGAATACTGATATTTTAATTGTATGTGTGGGTGTATGAATGAGACCGTGCCTATATGTGTGGGTGGTTCAGTTTAACAGTTTATTTTTGGTGTTTTAGATATTGGCAAAACACATGAATGATGGCAGAATAAATCAACTTCCTCTTTTCCTTGGAGAACCTGCTATGGTAAGTATTTGACAGTTTCCAGCCTAGTGACTTCTGCTTATGAACATTTTCCATTTCTCTAGTCTAGGATTAAGTCATTTTGCTATGGTGTACTCTAGAACAGATCTGAGCCGCACTGAGCCCAGCCTTGACTTGTCCCAGACCTGGCTGAGCCGTGTCTCCATCCTGGGCTGTGTTCTGTAGCCTGGTTATTCTTGTCCTTTTGAAGGCCTGCTAACTTAGCTGCCATGTCCCAAAGCAGTATTTGCATTTGGTAGTTATATGTATTTGTGCTGTAGAGAAAGTAAAATATATGTGTAAAATATAACAGTAGATTAAAAGGATTGATCATGGGGTGAAGAAGAGAACCATTAATGTTTTAGAGTTGTTTTCTCCTTTCACTGTTTTGTACTTTAAGAAGATACTGTAGGGTCTGGGGATGTGGCTCAAGCCTGGCATGCATGCGGCCCAGGTTCTATCCTCAGCACCACCTACAAACAAAGATGTTGTGTCCGCCGAAAACTAAAAAATAAATATTAAAAAGTTCTCTCTCTCTCTCTTTTAAAAAAAAAAAAAGAAGAAGAAGAGATACTGTAATGACTGTTTCAGGCTTTAAGTAGATATGTATTCTTTCCACCTGAGAGTTAGCAGATCTAGATTCCAGTTTCTGGGTTCATGATGCTCTTCATCCATTCCTACTTTCCGACAATTTCCCTAGCATATCTGGTACTCAGTTCCATTCTGAGTCTCTGGGACTCCATCGGCAGCTTGCCCAGGACCCCTTTCCTTATAATCTGAGTGTGAAGCCTTGGGCCTGTGCTGCTACAGTAGGAAACAGCTGTCTGTATCAGCTCAAAGATGGAAGATTGGTCAACAGAGGAGCCCAAGGGAGAGAGAGGAATGAGGAGGCACTAGAGAGCTGTGCTTGTGCACATGAGAGCCGAGCTTTCTTGTGTTTAAAAGTTTGTTTCCAAATGCTGATAGTCCAGTTCCCTTCCCTGAAGAAGGGTGAGGGTAACAAAGGTAGAGTTCCATCGCCCCTTGGTGCTTAGTTCTCAGGTCCTCTCAGACACTCTTGTCTGTGCATCCTGCTTGGTGCCTGGACAGTAGGGCCCTCCCATGACAATCCAGCCATACAGCTTGATGAGCACAGTCCTGGAGGCCCACTTTTCCTATCCTTTTCACACGTGTAGGCGCGGCCTGTGTCTGCACCTTGCACTTGCTTCCCCTTCTGCCTGGAATGCTAACAGAATGTTTCCTCTTTATATTTTGTAAGGAATTTCTCTGGGATTTCCTGAACCATCAGGAGGGCCCCCGTCTGCGAGATCATTTGAGCCATGGGGAGATCGACTTACTTGAGTTTCCAAGAGAAGCAGCAAGTCAGTTACTTGCCTTTTCCACAGTACTTGTGCTCAGATTTGCTGGTGAAGAGGAACTGTCAGCTTTTAAGGTAATGCACAGGGAAGAAAGTAGTTAGAGTCACTGTCACGCAGGAATGAAAGAATGTAGTTTATTTTTCAAGTGTAATTAATTATTAATAATCTTTTTATTGTTATTATTAGAAGCACAGCCAGCCATTGGCATCCACATGCTTTCTGTGGGCACCCAGAGTGGGTCATAGGAAGGTGTGTTATGTTTGTAACTGGCATTTTTCATAAAACGTGCTTTGCTATCTTTGTTCTAAAGTATTTTTTGTCACCTGTCTGGTGTTCTGCTTTGTCAGTGGAGCATCACTCATCCAAGCTATCCTTGGTGGCACATGGATTATGACTGTGCTTGACTCGGAAGGTTCCTAAGGAGGATGTGAACTGAGCATCAGTGTGCATGCAGGCACCTGTGTGAGGGACCTGTAGAAACAAAGCTTTGAGCTTGGCATTCCTTTCCTTTTTTTTTTTAGCAGTGAAAATTTAATACATTTTAATTATGGAATAATAGAGCCAAAGACCAAGTAACATAGTAAAATGAAGGCCCTTATACCTATCTTCCTGAAGGCCTACCCTAACCCATATTTCAGGGGTACTGGCGATTGAAGCCAGGGCATTTGACCAGAACTACATCCCCAGCCCTTATTTTGAGATGGTCTTCCTGAGTTGTCAAGACTGGACTCAAACTTGAGGCCATATGCACACATGAACTCCATTAGAAATTTATAAGAAGCATATCTTGAGGTTCTGGAGATCACTCTACTTGAGCCTTACCCCAACCCAAGAAAGCTAATGTGTTGTGCATGTCAATAATCCCCTGCCTACCAAATTGCCACTGGGTTTCAGGCAATAGAATCTGTATGTTTGAGGTGAAGAACACAGTCGTAAGAATAAATCTGGATGTCGTGGACAGGCCTGATGTCCTTCACCAGCTGCATCAACTCCTTCCGAACCTGGTCAAATTTCATGTGATTGATCTCAGTCCAAAAACCCCAGAGGATTTTGTCAAAGCTCTCTAGAGGGGCAGGGTACTTCACTTGTTGGCAGGCTAGCGGTGTGCCTCAGCAGGTTCTTAAGAGCAATCAGGGGGATTTGGTTTCCACAGAAACTGAAGGTTCTGAGCTGGGAACAGTGACCCAGAGCTGGTGAGATGGCATTTAGCTGGGACTCTGTTACCTCACAAAACTCTAAGACCAGGGTCTCAAGGGTGTGTGCCACCTTCTCCAGCAGGACCTGGAGGGGCTCAGCACTCATATCTTTTATGGAAAAAGAGCGGAGATCCAGACACTTCAGTTGACCAGTGCTTGGACACATGGACAGATGCTTTAAATCCTTCTCCTTGAGCGGACAACCTCTCAGCGAGAGTGTTTTCAAGGGAGTCTGACTCCCTTCGTGCTTACAGGAGGATTTTGTGCAGCGCTCTGTAGAGGAAGAAGACGTTGTTCACATAGAGTTTGTGGAGGCTTTTCACCTTCCGCAGTTGAAGGCTGATTCTAGGGACAACCACCTGTTTACCGAGTGGCTGGTGAAGACTTGCGGGCACAAGTTGGAGAGATGGAGGACGGGAAGGTTCCTCATCTTGATCAGGCAAAAACAAAGATGTTCTATTATTTCTCGAGTCCAGTGCTGAGCATTCACCTCCAGTTCCTGCACGTAGTACAATGGCAGAGTCCTCAGGAATTTAGAGAGTTTCAAGTAGAAACCCCCGATCTGCAGCTTCTCGCAGTATATAAGCACCACCCCCTTTCTCTCCTCCACCCACTCCCTGAGGCTGCCAAGGAATCTTTGGAAGACTTTGTCCAGATCGGCACCTATGAAGATCTCCAAGTGTGGCTTCGCTGCTCTTTGGCCCATTTCTCCCTTTCCTTTGGAGACGTGGCCTCTTGTGAGCAGGCGCCCAGTGGGGCTCTGGACCACTCATTGGAGCAGTCCTGATTCACTTCCCGAAAATCAATTGCTTTCATTCCATTTCCTGGGGTGAACATTTTGGGAAATCAGCAAGTTTAGTCCATTCAGTAGGGTTTTTAAGGCCTTCACATCACTTGTCTTCAGCAGGTACTCCACAGGCAAACAGGCCAAGGGGCAGGACAGCACCATCTTCTTTAGCGTCTCCATGTGACCCCCTATTATAGCCTCCTTGTACAACTGCAGGGTGAGCACCCTGGGCAGGTACTCCAGATTGGGGATGGGCAAGGCCTCATTGCACAGTACGTTCTGTAACACCAGGTCCTGGAGTGTGGGTCCGGTCCTGATGCTCATCCTGTTGAATCCTGTCTGCACGTCTGGATGGAATGGTATGGCTCTCCGAGTGTCAACAGATCCAGGCAGTGACTCTTGATCCAGGATTCTTTCAACATTCCTTTCCTTTCCTTTCCTTCCCCTTTCACTGGTGTGTGTTGGTCATGCAGAAGGTGGGTTTCCTTATGGCACATTTGCACATGCACATCTTTTGATCAGGGTCACTCCCCAGAACCTCCTTGCCTGCCCTCCCTTCCCTGACCCCTTCTCTGCTCTAATGGTCTCCCTTCAAATTCATGATGTCCTTTTCCCCTCTGGCTTCCATGTATGGGAGAAAACATGGGAATTGTCTTTCTGAGTCTGGTTCATCTCACTTCACATTCTCCAGTTCCATCTATTTCCTGTAAATGATATCCTAATTCTGTTCTTCTTTATGGCTGAATAAAACTCGATTGTTATATATACCATTGTCTTTATCCATTCATCTGTCTGCAGACATCTAGGCTGATTCCATAACTTGGCTATTGTGGATTGTGCCTCAATAAATACAAGTGTGCAGGTATCTCCACAGCACGTTAGTCCTGTTTTTAGCTTTTTGAGGAACGTCTCTACTGATTTCCAAAGTGGCTGGGCTAATTTAGCTTTCCAGCGACAGTGTGTTAGAGTTCCTCTTCCCTGCGTCCTCACCAGCATTTATTGTTTTTTGTATTTTTGTTGGCTGCCATTCTGACTGGGGTGAGGTAGAATCTTGATGTAGGTTTTTTTTTTTTAATATTTTTTGTAGTTGTGTAGGGACAAACCATCTTTATTTTATTTGTTGATTTTTATATGGTGCTGAGGATTGAACCCAGTGCCTGCCACATGCTAGGCAAGCGCTCTGCCACTGAGCTATAGTCCAGCCTCACTGTAGTTCTGATTTGCATTTCCCTAATGGCTAAAGATGAAATTTTTTTTTTATATACAATTTTTGCCCATTTGTACTTCTTTTGAGAAGTTTCTATTCATTTGCCCATTTATTGAATGTGTTATTTGTTTCTTTTGGTATTGAATTTTTTGAGTTCTTCATATGTTTTCCAAATATTTTCCTTCCTCAGAAGATAGCTGACAAAGGGCTTTCTCCCCCTCTGTACGCTGTCGTAAGCCTGTTGTTTCCTTTGCTGTGCAAAAGCTTTTTGATTTGATGCATCCCCATTTGTCAATTATTTCATGAGCCATTCAGAAAGTCATTGCCTGAGTCTGTTGAAGGGCTTCCTCCATTTCCTTCCAAGAGTTAAAAATTTTCTGGTCTTACACTTAGTTCCTTGATCCATTTCAAATCAAGTTTTGTGCAGGATAAGAGATAGGGATCTTGTTTCATTCTTCTACATGTGGGTATCCACTTTTCCCTGCACCATTTGTTAAAGAGGCTGTCTTTTCTCCAACACCTGTATTGGCAACTTTGTCAAGAATCTGGTGACTATATTGGTGGATTTATCTCTCTCCTGATTTATTCCATGGGTCTTGGTGTCTGTTTTTATGCCAACACCATGCTACTTTTGTTATTAATGGCTCTGTAGTGTATGGGATCAGGTATAGTGATGTCTCCAGTATTACTCTTTTTGCTCAGGATTACTTTGGCTGTTCTGGGCCTTTTATGCTTCTGTATGAATTTTTAGATTGTTTTTTCCAGATTTGTGAAATATGATATTGAAGTTTTGGTGGTATTTGCATTGAATTTGTGGATTGCTTTCAATAATTTGCCATTTTACAGTATTTTAAAATGTTTTTGCTAATGTATTATAGTTCTGTGTAATAGAGGGATTCATTTTGACATAAAACAAATGCGTTTAACTAATTTGCTCCATTTCAGGCTGCAGTACTTCCCCTTTCCCTCTCCTAATCCCTTCCTCTATCTTCTTTTTCCTCCACTCTACTAGTCTTCTGTTGTTTAGATATGAGGTTTACCCCCAAAATTTATGTGTGAGACAGTCCAAGAAAGTTTACGGGTGAAACAATTGGGTTATAAGAGGATTAAGCTGATCAGTGCATTAATTCTGAATGGATTAACTGGGTGGTAAGTGTAGGCAGGTAGGATGTGGCTTGAGGAGGTAGGTCACTGGGAGTGTGCCTTAGAGTGTGCATTTGTTCCTGGTGAGCAGAGCTCTTTCTGCTTCTTGATTGTCCTTCCTGAGCTGCCTTCCTCCGCACACACTTCCTCCCGGGGTTCCACCTCGCCTCAGGGCCAGAGCAGTGAAGTTGGCCATCTGTGAACTGAGACCTCTGAAACTTTGAGTCAAACAAACTTTTCTTTGTTGTTCTTGTTGGGTCTTTTCGTCACAGTGATGAAAAACTGACTAAGGGAACTGGGGATGTGGCTCAGTTGATAGAGTGCTTGCCTTGCATGCACAAGGCCCTGGGTTCAATCTCCAGCACCACCAAAAAAAAAAAAAAAAAACTAAGACATCTTCCTTGTATTTATCACCGTTGTTTTAGTTGGTGCATTGTAGTTTTACATCAAAGTAGAATTCATTTTGATATATTTACACAGGTACGTAGCTTATTTTGGTCAACGTCTTTTTTTAATCTCTTTTATTCTTTTTACATAAAGGTGACAGTAGAGTGTGTTTTGACGTGTTTGTACGTACACGGAGTATGACTTAACTCTAGTAGGACCCCATTCTTGTGGTTGAACACGATGTGGAGTTTCACTGGTCGTGTATCATATATGAACACAGGAGAGTGATGTCCATCCGTCCTACTGCCCTTCAGTTCCCGTCCCCTCCCTTCATTCCCCTTGTCTGCTCAGTGCTCTTTCCTTGGTCTCATTCTGCAGCTCCTTCCCTTTCCCATGCTGCCTCCTCCCACCTTTGTCCACTCCAAGGTTCTCCTTTCCATTTTCCCTTTTTTTATCCCTCATTTCTCTCTAGCTTCTCTCGAGCTTTTTATCCCTCATTTCTCTGGCTTTGACCCTTGACGTGCTGAGTCTGCTCATCTCACTTACATGATGTGTATGTCCTCACTGTGTACATACCACATTTTCTCTATCCCTTCATCTGTGGATGGGCATGTAGGCTGGTTCCTTAACTTGGCTGTTATGGATTGTGCTGCTCTAAACATTGGTGTGTACCCATCACTATAGTGTGCTGATTTTAGCTCTTCCATTTTAACAATATTAATTCTGCCAATGTATGAACATGGGAGGTCTTTTGATCTTCTAGTGTCTTCTTCAATTCCTTTTTCTGTATTCTACAATTTGTTTAGTGGTGTTTTTTTTTTTTTAACCTCCATTAGATTTACTCCTAGGTATTTGATTTTTTGAAGCTATTATGAATAGAATGGTGTTCCTGATTTTTTTTTATCCCAGTTTTGTCTCTCATTTTATTGATTTAGGTCTTCTGTCTTTTTTGGTTAGTTTAACTATGGGTTTATCAATCTTGCTCATCTTTTCAAAGAACCAACTCTGTTTCATTACTCCTTTGTATTCTTTTATTCTCTCTTTTACTAATGTTGTTCTCATTTTTATTATTTCTTTACTTATAGTTTTAGAGTTGCTTTGTTTTTCTAAGAACTTAAGGTGTATTCACTAGGTTATTTGAGACCTTTCTGATTTTTTTAATGTAGGCACTTGTAGCTCTTGAAGAGGGAAATTTATAGCTAAATTTTCCTCTTAGAAATTTATAGCTGTGTATTTATTACCTTTGTATTTATTGCCTTTACTGTATCCCACAGATTCAGGATGTTGTGTTTCTGTTTTGTTCGATTCTAAGAATTAAAATTTTTCCCTGGTTACTTAAGTGACCCGTTCATCATTCAAAAATGTATTGTTTGATCTCCATGTTCGTGTATATTCTCTATAGTTTTTCCTGCTGTAGATTTCTAATTTCACTTAATTATGATAAGATGCAAGAAATTATTTCAATTTTTAAAATATTTGCTAATTCTTACTTTATGGCCCAATATATGATCTGTTTTGGAGAAAGTTCTAAAAACAGCTGAAAAGAAAGTATATTCAGCCCTTTTTATTTTTTTTATTCTGCGGCTGGGTCTCAGGCGGCCTTGAACTTGCAATCCTTTGGACTCATCTTTCCTGAATAACAGAGTACAGGTGCACCACCATGCCCAGTTTTAAAGTCACACTGTTATGGGCCTATTTGTCCCTTATAGTGTTTGTCTTATAATTGTTATATCTTCTTGTTGGATGGTCCCCTTTATTAGTACATAATGGTAAATATGCCTTCTTTGTCTCTTCTAAGTTTGTCTTGATGTCTGCTTTGTCAGATAAGAAAATAGCTACTCATGCTGGGTTTCAGATTGCATTTGTTTTCCATCCTTTTAGTCTTGAATGTCTTTGCTGGTGAGATGTCTGTCTTGCAGACAACATATCGTTGGGTCTTTTTTTTTTTAATTCTGAAATAACCAGTATGGTGCTGGTTGTGCTATGCATATTTATTCCATGTCAAGATCATCAGGCTGTTTTAAAAGCTTGCATGGAGCTCAGGCTTTGGAGCCTATCCATGTAGTCCTCACCCTGCTGACTCCTGCTCATGCCTGGTAATGGGCCTGGGTGCCAGTGTGTTTTCTGGTGGCTCACAACTCAGATTCGTCTTTGGCATGGAGGTGGCTTTGTGTGCTTGCTGGGGAATTGCCACATGCCCAGAGCTGTTAACCCCTTCCTTTTCTTGGCACAGCCAGGGTGGCCCTGGGACTCCACATGGCCTCCAGGTTACAGAGAGCTCCTGCTGGTGCAGAGGAGATGGGACCATGGTGTCATTGTCTGAGTGGGGAGGCCCTCCTTGGCATGGGTGATGGGTGTGTGTGCATCCCAAGAAGATCTTGGCATGCAGGAAGAAATGCCATTCACCCAAGCAGTGCAGTGCACCCCACCCACTCCACTCCTGCTGCTGGGAGACGGTGGATCTAGATGGCTTTCAGATCTCAGCGATCTCACCGTGTATGTATGATCTGTACAGCTGCTACAAAGGCACTCCCCCATGATAGTATCTTCTGCTATATCCAGGAAGATGTGAAGATTCAGAGATTCCTCTTTCTCAAAGCTGCAAGCTTAAGCATGACCTTCACAAGGCAGCCTCCTGCCACAGTTCTCCATTTACAAGTTGAAAAGCAGCGCGAGTGCTTCCCACACAGCCCACTGTCTCTCCCGCAGCTTCTCCAACCACTTTTCCAGCCAGCTTTCCTCACTTGGTGTCCCTCCCCTGCCCTGCCTTGTGCTGTGGAGCAGGTGCAGGTTCCCTCGAATGAGCCCCTTCTTGTTCTCTGCTCTAGTAGCCAGAATCTCGGAGTCACTCTGCATCAGTTGTTGGGTCAGGGTGGGCCTCTGTCACCCACATGGGCAGCTCTTCTGCAGCTGTCTGGGCTCTGAGCTGAAGGCAGGACACACAGTCTGACTCTACCCTCCATTCTGCCTCTTCCCATTTCTTTACTTGGTATTTTGATCTTTGGTGTCTGGAATTGTTTTAACTGCCTGTTGGAGTCTTTTGCTCCATGCTTTCTGTTTTACTGTTTCTGTTGGCTTCTTTTCCATTTGCAGTGCATACTGTTTGTTATTTGTCTTTCCCATTTGACTGTTTTCTCTTTGGTGTTTGCATTTGGGTTATTTTTTTTTTTTCTTTATTTGTGTGTGCTACTAGGGATCTGGGGATTGAACCCAGGGGCACTTTACTACTGAACTACATTCCCAGTCCTTTTGAATTTTATTTTGAGACAGGGTCTCACTAAGTTGTGCAGGCTGGCCTGAAACTGGGATCCTCCTGCCTCTGCCTCCTGAGTCCTTGGGGTTACAGGTGTCCACCACCACACCCAGTTGTATCCCAATCTTGCATACTTCTTTATTTTCCGGAATTATAAATGTAGTCATGTGTTCCCTACTGCTTTTACTGCCCACCCCCACCTTTACATCTTTTGATCCAAGTGGAATTTAGTTCATCTTGGGTGTGAGGTAGACAATCTAGCTTTACATTTTTTTTTCCTTTACAAATCTCCAGCAAGTCATCTGATACCATGTAGAGCATCAACGTCTTTGTTCTTTGTGCATCAAGCTCCATCTCTGACCTTTTTTGGCTAAAAGCTCTTGCCTTTGTTAAACTTCATGATGCAACCTAATATCTGCCAAATTAATCTCACATTACTCTTTTCTCAGAAATTTCTTGCCTATTTTGTAGTCTCTCCATGTGAACTTGTGTAGTTAAATAAAGACAAACCCAGAAAACAACAGAAGATATTATCTTCTGATAGGTTAGTCCAGAGAAACCGATACCTACGTTTCACTGTGTGGAAAACCCCTCAGTGACACAGCAGCTCTAGTGTTCACACCCATGGTGAGCCCCTCCTGTCCCGAGATTCCATCTGTGCAGCTTCTCTCTTTGCAGGTGACCACTCAGGCCTACAACTCCCAAGTCCTCTTTCCTGTGTTTTCACATTCCATATTCAGTCTTCTGTCTTAAAAATACGTCCCAAATCTCTTACTGTAAGCCACCACCTGGCCACCCATCTTCATTCTCCCTGGAATGTCGCTGGTTCCGACAGGTTTCCACTTCCTCCCGTTTGAGAATAAAAGGCTCAGGGGTCACTCCAGGTAAACTGGGCTGACTGGGCTGTGCAAAGTAACCACACAAGAGACACAAATACCTTTTTCTTTGGGGTCGCCGTGACGGCTCCTCTGACTTTAAGGGTCTGCAGGAAGAGAGAGAGCGAGAGCCCGCGCTGACCCCTTTTATTGAGGAGAAGCTATTCAAATGAGGCAAGGGGTCAGGTTTCAGGGGGCTGAGTCTATCCTCATGATGTCCACTGTCAGCAGGTTGACTGACACCTGGGTAGGCCACACCCAGGGGCACAGTAAGAGAAGGGGACACACAAGGCACTTCCATGGAAGATTCTATCCTAAACAGGGCAAGGGGTTATATTACAAAGGAACAGGTGAGCGTAGCTCCACCCATGGGGCTGTAGCAGGACACACCCATGCAGGAGACACAGACTCTCAGACCCAAGAAGGGTGGGGAAAGCTCTGCCACATTTCTGTGACTGAGCGCCTCAGCACCTAGCCGGGGAGTGTAACCCAGTCACGTGCAAGGTTGGTCTCCCACATCCCGTGATGCCTTCCTTCTCTTCTCAACGCAGCAGTCACATCCTCCTGCACACGTTCTTTCCCTCTCCCCCAAAGACACTCCTGTGCCTGTACAGTGTCTTAGAACAGAAGCCAGGTGCTCAGGCAACTTGTGAGACCCTGTCTCAAAATAAAAAAATTTAAAAGGGCTGGGTTCAATTCCTGGTGTTTTTGTAATTTTGTTGCATTGTGGACAGAGGATGTTGCCTTTGTATGTTATCACGGTTCTTCAGCTCCATTTAGAATCATTTCATGCCAGGCACAGTGGTGCATGCCTGTTGTCCCAGTGGCTCAGGAGGCTGAGGCAGGAGGATTGCAAATTCAAGGCCAGCCTGGGCAACTTAGTGAGAACCTATCTCAAAATAAAAAATTTTGAAAAGGGCTGGGGATGTGGCTCAGTGGTAAAGTGCCCCTGGGTTCAATTCCTGGTACCAAAAAAGGAAAGAAAAAAGAAAAGAAAATCCTTTTGTTAAGTATGAGTTGACTATCAGGTCCAATCTATTTTTTTTCTTTTTTGAGAGTGGGGTGGGGTGGGGTGGTGTCTTGAGGATTGAACTCAGGAGCATTTGACTACTGAGCCACATCCCCAGCCCTATTTTGATTTTATTTAGAGACAGGGTCTCACTGAGTTGCTTAGCACCTCGCTTTTTTTGAGGCTGCCTTTGAACTTGTGATCCTCCTGCCTCAGCCTCCTGTGCTGTTGGGATTACAGGTATGTGCCACTGCACCCGGCCCAGGTCTAACCCATTTTAATGAATAGTTTTACTTGTTTTTATTCATACCTAATGAAATGATTCTAAATGAAGCTATTTGAAAGAAGATAATGAGGAACTTAAATTCTAACTTACTTATAATTAAATATAAGAAAACTGAAAACCTAACCAGAAACTGTAACTACTGTCTATTTTTTTCCTGAACTAGGAGGAAGCAGCAATAAAAGGGCTGTTTAGACTTGCAGAAGGCTACAGTTCTCGTTGCCACCCAGCTTTTCAGCTTAAAAAGCAGGTACGCCAGATCCAGGGTGCCTGGGAATGAGCGTCTGTGTAAGGCTGCTCCTTCCGCCCAGCCTTCAGGGCCTGACAGCCTGTGGCCCTGATGCCAGTTTGCGGTCACAGCCTTTTGCTTGTTGGGAAAGCTCAGCCACGAGGCTCCCTTTTCCTGCGGCTGATGGTTAAGAGTGATGGTAGTGTGTGTCTCGGGATGTTTTAGAATCAGATGCTGGGGAGTTGGGAGGTGTTGCGCACAGAGCCCAGCAGCCGGTGGCAGTGTGGCATCTGCCCAGGGAACCGCTTTTGTCAGTGGTGAGGAAAGCTGTTTCCCTCTACTCTGACAGCTTTCATGGACTTGTGAATTCAGACAAGATTCTAAGCATTTCTGCCAGGAAGTCCCAGCTGGGGAATTGGCTAGGTGCTCTGTTCTCAGATGGCAGGACATGAGGGGGGTACAGGGGACTGGGTGTCAGTCCTGTGGCCCCCTCAGGGCAGCTGTGAAATCAGCACATGACCCGGCAGGGACCCTTCACAGAGCAGCCTGGAGGAGGCCAGGGCCAGTGAGAACAGCTTCCTCCCCCCGAGGACGTGAGCGTCCCCAGCATCCCGTGCTCTTGAGGTGGGGCTGAGCCTGAGTGGTGCCTGACGGGCGTTGTGCCCTGTTCCTCCGAGGCCACCCTGCTGCAGCTGTACCTGTCGTGCACTATGCTCTCAAGATGGCAGTGCAGAGCCAGGGGTGCCGGAGCCTGCTGCAGGGCCCGCCTTCAGAGAGCGGGTGGAGGGACGGTTTCCGCAGGGAAGGCTCCCTAGGGCAGGCTTAGCCCTGCGGCCTGGCTGGCCACAGCCTCTCAGGTCTCTTCCTGTCCTCACAATGGCGGCCTCACAGTGGCCTGCTCGTGCTCTCTGTTGATCACTCACTTTCCAGTCTGGCCCACGGTCCTGCGCCCTGGGCTCTGGTGATGCTGTGGCCCAGTGTCACCTACATTCTGTGTATCAGCAGCTTCCTGTCAGTTTGCTTAGTTTTGTGGAGAGAAATTAGAGAATTTTGCTGCCCTCCTGTGGCTTCAGCTGGGTGTCATTGGGCTGTGGTCCCCTTGGCTTTCCTGGACAGTGTCTCTCCCAGGAAGCCTGGAAGCTGACCAGAGGCCTCTAGGGGCCTGAGAATCAGTCCCCAGGTGATGGTGCTTCACCCAGAGCCAGGGCCACATGGGCCCTCTCTCTGCTTTGTTCTCTTGGACACAGACCAGTTACCAAGCTGGTGCCAGCTCAGTGGAACGGACACAGGTCCCACATCTGAACCGAGGGTCCCAGAAGGATCTGTGGACATGTCCACAGCCATCCAGATGTTCGCTACCCCCATCCTCTGGTGTAGGTGTCTGTCCCTCAGCGGAATCGACCAGATTTCCCAGCCCAACCATCTCAGTTTCAAATGTAGAATCTGTAACAATTTCACGAATCATATTTTCTAGAAAGTGATTTAGCATCTGTGACAGTGGGAAGCATACTTTCTAGGATGTGGTTGTGAGAAAAGTACGTTTCCTCCCAGGTGCTGAGCTGTGGGAAGAGCATCGGGTCTTGGCCTCTTCTGCCTTTCCCGGAAGACCTCAGTCAGGAAGCAGCCAGGTGCGTGCCGTCCCGGGTGCACAGTCCCTGTGGCTGCCAGCTGCAGTGGGCACCACCAAACTGTGGGGACTCGGACCATGGGGTGTGGCTACCCTCTGTGGCTGCCACAGGCAGGCGAGCGCTGGAGGCCTTCCTGCCTGCGGTCTCTCCAGCGCACAGATCTGGAGGCGGGTGTGTGGTGAAGATGTGATGCCCATCCAAGACTGTTCAGTGGACACTTAGAAAGAGGAGCCTGGAGCTCAGGAGGAGGAGTGGAGGAAGTGTGCTCTCAGGACCACAGGCGCCCTCCTCCGGGGACGCCCTCCTCCGTGGACGCCCTCCTCCGTGAATGCCTCCTCTGTGGGCGCCCTCCTCTGTGGACGCCCTCCTCTGTGGACGCCCTCCTCTGGGGGCGCCCTCCTCTGGGGGCGCCCTCCTCTGGGGGCGTCCTCCTCTGTGGGCGCCCTCCTCTGGGGACTCCCTCCTCTGTGGGCAACCTCCTCTGTGGGCAACCTCCTCTGTGGACGCCCTCCTCTGTGGACGCCCTCCTCTGTGGACGCCCTCCTCTGTGGGCAACCTCCTCTGTGGGCAACCTCCTCTGTGGGCGCCCTCCTGGGGGGCGTGTGACTACACGCGTGCCCTGTGATGTTGTGTTTTCTGTGACTGTGGCGATTTTCATTTTATGTTTAGGGAAGCTGAGGTTCAGGTTTGTAAGTTCATCACTCATTGAACACTGAAATAAATGCTCTTCACAGGCACTAATGTGGGCATTCTGATTGTTGTCACGTGTCTTTGGCATTCTTTATTTTTTAGATTGGAGGGTAATTCTGAAGCAGATGCCTGCAACTCTTTAATGACAGAGATTCTGCATGAGCTCTTTCACCACATGCCTGAGGATCACCTTGCTTTCCGTGAGCTGGATGGGCTTCCCACTGAGAAGTGAGTGCTGGGACCTCCTGGGGACTGTTGAAGCACCTGGGCAAATTAGGGCAGCAAGTGGGGGGCTGTGCCTTTGGGGTCTTAGTGGCTTGGTCGTGTATTGGAATTTCACCATTGGGTTGGTGCCCCTAGAATTATTAGCTGAGGCTTGGTGATCTTTAGCAAGTCACAGTGTGTCTGTTGAGTCACAGACACATCTTCTACTCACACATTAAATGGTACTTACCTCACATATGCCACAGGCCCAGCTCTACCTACATACCAGGCCACAGCCTTCCTGCTGGTCCTTGTCCCTCAGAGGGTGTAGGCTAGCTGGCCCAGACTGGATGGAGCTGGCAGTGGGGGTCTTGTGATGGGGTGTGTCCCCTGAATTCCTGCTGTTGCTTGCAGGTGGCCCCAGCTGCTAGCTGAGCTCTGCAACATCCACGTCCCCACCCTCTTCTGCCCCAGAGGCGTTCTCGAAGTGCTGGTTGTGCTCCGCAGCATTAGCACCCAGTGCCAGCGTGTGTCTAGCCAGGTCAGGACCTCCCTGCAGCTGAGGCATAGGCAGTGGGTGGAGAGGAGGCTGCGCTCAAGACAGCGGCAGAACTACGTGCGTATGCTGAACAGGTGCGGCCACTGCTGCCCTGCAGGAGGCAGCTGGGCAGGGAGGTATCTGCGGATGCATTTGGGATCCCTTCTTGTAGAGAACTACAGTGCTTTCTGTTTCAGAATAATCTTTGTACAGATGGGACCTACTTGCCCACAGGAGTATTTGGGTGTAAAATCTGAAAGCCTATTAACTGTGTTTGTTAGCTTTGTGGTTTCTTCCTTAATAGCATGTCTGTCAGGTCATGCTACATGATTGTACTACATGACTATTTGGGGCAAGTTTCCAAATTGTGGCTTGAGTGCTGTGGGTGTCCCTAAGCTCGTCCTGGGAATTGCTAGTGCATTGCTTCCAGAGGAAGTGCTCAGGTTACATCTTACAGTTTACAAGGTAGTGCTGTTCACATTGCATCCCCTCTAAAACGGTAGTTTTAATGCCTCTACCAGTATCAGAGGACAAATAAGGTCTGGCTTTGCTTGGCATTTCTTTGAGTCTGGTGACATTGCAGGTGACATTCACCTGTAAGCCACTGATCTTCCTTTTCGTGAGAGCCCTTCTGGGCATGGAATTGTGAGGAAGGTGCTGCAGAGGACCAAGAGCATGGGAGCTGAGCAGAGGCTCTGGGCCCTGACTGGGCTGTGCTGGAGTTCCCCAGCACAGCGCCTGAGGAGGGGCAGGGCCACTGGGGTCTCAGTGCAGTTGTTGGGTAGAGAAGGCCTGGTGCGTGGGCATGGAGGTGAAGAGGGGTGCATGAGGGGTCCATCCAGCCTGACCACTACAGGCAGGGCCTGGTGCAGGGGTTGGGCTCACCTGACCACTATAGGCAGGGCCTGGTGCAGGGATTGGGCTCGCAGTGTCTGGAAAAGGATCTTATGAGATGAGATGTTTGGACTTCAGGATGCTTGAAAAGGTGTGGACTAGGTGGGACATTCTTACGAAAGTGGAAATCGTGTGTTTGTCCAACCTCAGTCTGCTTGTGTCTGTTCTCAGCATCAGGCTTCTGTCTCCCGTGCTTTATTTGATTTTATTGCTCATTGCATTGGAATTGGTCAGCATTCACGTCATCCAAAGAAAAGGCACTGAAGAGCACCAGCAGTATCTGAAGTAAGTATGTCCTACTTAGAGGGAGGAGTCATGTTTGGGGAATTTTAAGTCATTATCACCCTTGTTGATTACATTCTGTGGTGATTTTTTTCCCCCTTAGCCTCAGTGGATTCTAATGGGCCCTTAGCTGTCCCTCTGTGAAGATTTTGTTGCTGATAAGATTGTGACCATTTCAGGCTGACACCCAGTGTAGGCACATTCCACAAAATTACATGAGATTTGTGTGTGAATCCTTTTAGAATTCTTTTTTTTTTTTAAATTATTTAGCGGTATGTACTTGCAACTAAACTTTATTTATTTATTTTTTTAAAAATTTATCACTTTTTTTTTTTTTTTTAGAATTTTTAATATTTATTTTATTTAGTTCTCGGCAGACACAACATCTTTGTTGGTATGTGGTGCTGAGGATTGAACCCAGGCCGCACGCATGCGAGGCGAGCGCGCTACCACTTGAGCCACATCCCCAGCCCAATTTATCACTTTAAAAAAAATTTTTTTTTTTAGAGAGAGAGTGAGAGAGAGAATTTTAATATTTATTCTTTTAGTTTTCGGTGGACACCACATTTTTGTTTGTATGTGGTGCTGAGGATCGAACCCGGGCCGCACTCATGCCAGGCGAGCGCGCTACCACTTGAGCCACATCCCCAGCCCTAGAATTCTGTAGTCTGTGCAGAAATAACTTGGTGTCCAGGTGCAAGCTGGGTGAAGGCTGTAAAAATGGTGTGGCATTGAGAGGTGCAACTCGAGGCTCTGTCTGGACCCACAGCTGTCTCAGGCAGAGGGCTCACAGGCTGGGTGGACCTCAGGGAAGCCCTGCAACACCCAGACAGCTCTTAGATAATTAGCATCGTTGTGTATGGCTGACAGTTTCAGATTGGGGAAGTCATTTTTCAGGACCACCCAGATCCAGGGATCTGAAAGTAGGCTAACCTTGTGTCACCCATTTCACATCCAGAGATTCCAAAGCAGAGGAGGCCCCTGGACCTGTGCTTGGTGAGCCTCCCTCCACCATCAGGTCCTGGGTACTTTTGTGGCCATGAGACAGTGCTCTGCACAGGCAACATATCTGTGCATATTAGACCAAACCCAGGATGCTGACATGAAGCAGCCCAGCGTGCGTGGCTGTGCATAGTATGGGCACAGCTGGCGACTCATTTGGGGTACTCAGCCTCAGCACTGTGGGTCTGGGTGGGAACCTGCTCTGGCGTGTCCTATGCTCTCCACGAGGTTCAGGGCATCCCTGGCCACCCACCACATTGCAGCACCACTCCCCAGTTGTGACCCTCAGGAGTGGATTAGATCTGTCAGATGTCCCTGGGACCAAAACTACTGCCAGCTGGGAACACTCCCCTGGACAGAACATCTGTGGTCTTCACTGCGTCTTTTCTTAACTTTCCTCTAGGTTTAAAATCTTCAAGTTAAAAAGTTATATAAAAGTTATACTACTTGGGAAAGTTTAGGAGAACTTTGAAAAAGTAAAAATGGCATTTATTTATTCCCGTTGATCAGAGATGACTCACTGTCATTTTGATGAACATTTTTTTCCACTACTAGGGATTGAACCCTAGGGTGCTCTACCACTGAGCTACATCTGCAATCATTTTCATTTGTATTTTGAGACAGGATCTTGCTAATTTGCTGAGGCTGCCTTGAACTTGTGATCCTCTTACCTCAGCCTCCCAGATAACTGGGATTGCCAGGTCTGCCATCATACCCAGCCATTCTTCTTAACGATTTTTTTCCTTTTTTGGTGTGGTACTTGGGATTCATGCATACTAGGCAAGTGCTCCACCACTGAGCTACCTCCCCAGCCCCTTTTATTTTTTACAACAGGGTCCCATTAAGTTGCTGAGGCTAGTCTTGAACTTCTGATCCTCTTTGCTTAGCCTCCCAACAGCTGGAGTGGCAGGTGTGCTCCATGTGCCCACCTTGATGGATGTCTTTAAGGAGAACACTTGATATCGGTGGCTGTCTCTAGTGGAAGGCGTCTCTTATGAGGAAGGGGCTCTGCACCCCACCAAGGGCCCAGGCATGTCCTTTGTCATCACACATGTCGTGCTCCTGCGCTGGGTCAGTCTGATCCAGGTGGCCCAGAGCCTTTTTGGAATCACGTTCCACTACTTAGGAATGTCTTGTCTGGATTTTAGAGAGTGTGAAAAGGAATTTTCATCTTGTAAACTTTCAGATGCCCATCCGCATTTTTGTCTTTCATTCAATTTGTGTTGTTTTTATTTTTTGTGTTTTTTTCTTGAATCTATAAAAATTAAGTGGCATTTAACTTGAGAAGTAATTTCAATAATTTAAGTCATCGTTATATTTTATAATTATAGACTAATTTTCCTCTTTTTTAAACAGGTTCTTAAAGTCGATTTTGCAGTACACTGAGAACCTAGTGACCTATACCAGCCAAGAGAAGAACAAGTGGAATGAAACTATTGGTCTTACACATACAGCTTTGTTGAAAATTTGGACTTTCAATAAGAGGAAACAAATGTTAATGCACTCAGCCTAGAAATCCACAAATGAAGTTGTCTTATGAAGTCAGAGTGCTTTTGGTAACAGAAAACACAGTTGAAATAGATTTTAACATCCTTTAAAAGGGGCATCCGGTGGTGGGGTGGATTTCATGGCAGCTTGATCAGGGATCAAATTGTGTTTCTTCAGATCCTCTGGCCTTCTCTGCCTGAGCTGTTCATATGCCACTCGGGCTGACCTCCCTGTAACCAAATGTCTGGAGCATGTCCTCATGCATGCATTGGAGGAAAGGGCATCTGCTTTTCACCAAGCCATTACCCAGAAGCATGTGGCTACACTCTGCGTGGCCTGCACCTGCTCTTAACAGCTTACAGCTGGTTGGTTGGAGAGGTCAGGTGAGGGCTGACAGCTCATGGGCAAGCACTGAGGAAGGGGCTCCTGGATGGTGGGGTGGGTGGTGAGGCTGGGTGCTGGGCAGCAGGTCTGGTCAGGATCTGGCATGAAGCATAGCCCCTTCCATGTTCCTAGCTGAGGTCTAATTAGTACAGGAACTGAAGGGTTGGAGGAGAGAAGAATTCAGCCGTTGCTCCCAGGCTTCCCTGCAAAGTGGTCCAGGCATCTGGGAAACTATTGCCTCTTGTTAGGGGCTTGTGGATACATGATGAGGCAATTGTCCTTCCTCTTGGAGAATATGTCCAAACATTCCCAGGTCACTGGCAGCTTCTAGGTAGCACCCTCTGCCCTTTGGGGAGGTCTGTGTCCCATCTCTGGAGTCTCTTTTGCAAGGTGTCCAGGGTGTTCTGTGTTTGCTATGGGTATTGCTCTGGGGGACCATCCCCATGATGCCCTTGCAATGGCGAGACAGGGTCTTGAGTTCTGGCTATTTCTGAAGAACTGAGAGGTAGCCAAGCCCTAGCTCCGGCCACTGAGCTATGCTGCTGTCTCCAGACTAGTCCCAGTAGGTTGGCAGCACAGAGAAAAACCTCTGCTGTGTGCTGTAATTGAGTGGGTGACAGTCCATGATCACCCAGATCCATCTATTTTCTGCACAGGTTGAAGAACAGGTCCTGTAACTAAGCTCTGAAATCCTGCTGGTAGGGCTGTATTGCTTTTGGATTTGCAATTTGGAGGGGAGAGGCCTTTCCACTGTTTCTCTTCTAGACCTGTCTTCGTGGGTCAGAAAGCCAGTGGGGGTTCTCTCAATCTAGATCTGATACTGCCCTGCACTTGGGCTCTGAGGAGGTAGTACTGACTCAGGCCAGCTGAGGCCGGCCTGAGCTGAGCTTGCCACCCGGCCTCAGCAGCAGCTGCTCACGGATGTCTCTAGAACCTCTTGGAAGCCTGAGAATCCCTTTCCCTCTTTCATAGGAATCTGGCAGGAGAGATCATGGCTACTACAGCGGAAGGAAGAGGGCTGCTGCATGTTCTTTTCTGGGATCCTGGGAACTGGTGGGATGTGTGGTGGAGCCTACTGCTGTGGGTGTCTGCAGGGGCCCCACACGTGACAGGTTTTCTTTAGTGCTGGGTCATGCCTGCAGGCTGTTCCTGCTGCTTCTACTCCACAGCAGCAAAGTACAGTCCATGGCAGGACCTGTGCTGCTGTGGGTGCCCCACTGTGGCTGGTGTGCCCTTCATGTCCTTGTGCGTCACCTTGGATCCATGACATACATACGTGGTTCTGTGTCCTCTGTGTCAGCTCAGGGATTCGTGATCCACATATATGGTGCTATATTTTCACGTGTCACCTTAGACACATGATTCATATACGTGGTTCTGTGTCCTCGGTGCTTCAGCTCAGACACACGTGATTCACATACATGGTGCCGTGTCCTCGGTGCATCAGCTCAGGGATACGTGATCCACATGTATGGGGCTGTGTTTTCATGTATCACCTTAGACATGTGATCCACATACATAGTGCTGTATCTTCGGTGCATCAGCACAGGGATATGTGATCCACATATGTGGTTCTATATCTTCTGTGTGTCAGCTCAGGGACACGTGGTCCACATACGTGGTGCTGTGTCCTTGGTGCATCAGCAGAGGGACACATGATCCACGTATGTGGTTCTGTGTCCTCAGTGTGTCAGTTCAGGGTCATGTGGTCCACATACGTGGTGCTGTGTCCTTGGTGCATCAGCTCAGGGATACATGATCCACGTATACAGTGCTGTATTCTCATGTGTCACTTTAGACATGTGATCCACATACGTGGTTCTGTGTCCTCAGTGTGTCACCTTGGATGTGTGATCCATGTATGCGGTTCTGTGGCCTCGTGCATCACCTTAGACACATTATGCAGGTATGTGGTTTTGTGGCCTCGTGTGTCACCTCAGGGACACACGATGTGCCTATTGGCTACCTGTTATGGTGGACACATCACAGCAAGAGGCATGTGTTGTCACTCTGCTCCATGAGTATGGTGTGAAGCTTGGTTTCCATTTGAAGAGGAGGTTGAGGCCAGAGTTCTGAACTGAAAGCCATCTTTTTTCCTTTTGAAGTTAGAAACGAGGATGTGGTTCAGTACCTGAATCCACATGAATACCTTACTCTTCCTCCAAGTTTTCAGCAACTGCAGCTAATTCTTGCCTGTGCCTGCTGTGTTACTTTTAGATGACAGATTTTTGCATTGGCTGTCATTTTCCTCTCAGGAAGAGATACACTTCTGGCACTTTTATCATTTTAGACAGAGTGTTTATAGGCAAGAGTTGAGGCTTTGCCGTCCATCACACTGAACACACACAGGTGGAGTGGGTAAGGCCCGGTCAGGCCAGGGCAGGGAGGACTGTCGCTCACTCCTCCTGTACTCATCAGAGAGGAGCAACAAGCGGAGGGTGCATGCCCAGTTTCCTTTTACCCTAAGGACTGTTGCTGAGAGTGCTGCAGGCACTGAGCCAGGCTGGGTGCAGAGACAAAGAAGGCCCAGCCTGATTAGCTCGGCTGTCAGTGCCACTGCTCGGGTAGATGGCGGGCAGTGTCTGGCCAGTGCTACAAAGAGCAGTAGACTCGAGGGTACACACTTGGGGTCTTTACTCAAATAACTAAAAAAACTACCAGACTCTTTTCCACCCCTACCAAAAACAAGCCATTGCCCAGAGCCTGTTCTTAGCATGCAGATTCTCAGAACATCTTGGTGTTGCCTCCCCAGGAGGGCCCCTGAGCACACATAACCTCAGGGCATTCCTCCTGGGGAGCAGGAAGGGCCGCTGCTGGGAGGCCAGTCTTGCAGATTGGTGCCAGGTGTCAGAAGGAGGCATACCCTGAGCCCAAAGGTGCCTGCATTCACCATGTCTAGAGAGCCTTTCCTGGGTCCCATAAAGTGAGTCCTTCCAACAAGCCCTGAGGGAATCTGCACTGCCACCAAAAAATGCCAGCCTTTCCAGAGTGAGCTTGCTAGGGAAATGGAGGCACGGAGGCCGCCAGGAGAGGAGACCTGTCAGGCCTGGCAGAAGGAAAGCAGTGGTATTTGCCACAGGCGCCCATGCTGGATGTGCTGGGGAAGCCCCTGCTGGTCAAGTCGGCAGGTTGATGGCGAGACACTCGGCTACTGCCACAAGGGTGCCTTGCCTGTGAAGTGTGGCAGTGACATGGCTGCCTGATAGTGCTGATGTGAGGGTACAGTGAGGTGGGCTTGGGAAGCTTTGGCCAGTTGCTGACCCTGAGCTCCTGGCCATGCCCCTGGGCTGGAGGAGAGCTGACTTGGGCTGGTTCCATTCGAGTTGGGCTTGCTGGTTACTCTTCTTAATGCAACAAAAGTACCCTTTGCACTGGTCTCCCTTCCTTGGCCTCTGCACAGCTCTGTAAGTGAACTGGTGAGAGACTGGCTGCCGGCTCCAGTGCATCTCATGTCCCAGCCAAGAATAACTTTGGTCCAGGCAGGAAGTCCCCTCTGAACTGTGGTCTGAACCACTGGTGTGTGTGATAGCGCTCTTGTTAGCCCACACCCCTCCAAGCCGGGCATTTGCAGAAGGCTGTATCTAGGGTTGCCAGTGGAAATGCAGCCTATCATGTGGCATTGTCTGTGTGCTGAATAAACAGGATGCCAGTGAGGACCCACTTTTTCGTTCTGCTTCTTCAGCAGTTGGATAAGCAGCTGTTGTCATGGACAAGCTTTGGATTCTTCAATTACGGTGCCTTTCCTTGAGAAGACACAGGGTGGTGCTCTTTGTTCAGCAAACTCTTGGGTAGCAAGCAAGAGCGCTCCTCCAGCTGCAGAAGAGAGGGCTGCCTGTGTTTTAGGACCATGAGTTCAGGGGAAAGACTTTTTTTTTTTTTTTTTTCTTTTTTCCTTTGGCTGCAAATAGAAATAAGGCTCCATTGGATGGAGAAAGTAAAACTGTTGGCCCAGAATGAGGACCACAGAACATGACCCTCACCTGATAAATAAGATACCCATTTATTTATTTATGTCTTGATGAAAGACAAACACAGATGTGTCCACAGACTTCCATCTCTACGAGGAAACACTGTACAAAACAACCCGTGGAGGTGGCAGCAGCGTGGCCATAGCATTCACAGGACCAGGAAGGTTCAGGACTACGACTATAAGATCATCCCCCTCTGCAAAACTCATCTGCAGCTCGGGAGTGCACAGGGAGGGCCCGCTGCTTAAAGGAACCAGGTCAGGCTCCTGAAGAGGAGGACTGCAGGGTGCAGGCTTCGCTTTGGAGACTGCCTTTCAGCAACTCATCTTCCCGAAGCACAGACTGAATCTGCACCTTGGCATCGCAGTAAATCTGCCAGCCCTGCCGGGGAGAAGAAGGGCCTGGGGCCTTGTGAGGGGCAGGTGAGGGCCTGTTTGTGTATGGCTTTATAGGCTGCCAAGCACATTCTTTACATTGGGTAGAAGGGAGTGGCTGGGGTTTGGTTTATAGCACACTAAATAATTTAACAAAAATACATCACTCTTGCCCTCAGTGTCCAAGTGTTAGAGACCTCAGTTGTGGTCTTCCTGCAATTTGTTGCTGCTGGATTTGCTAGGCACTGAGTTAACTGGACTCTGTCTAAAATAGAGCTATGATCACATCTTGGGTTTTTCCAGATAAGACTCTAGATGGATGCAGGAAGTATTTCTGACACATCATTTAATTACTTTAAAATAAAAGTATTTTATGCTAAGTTCAAAAAAAACCAGTCATAAAACTCAGCCTTGTACCAATGATTATAGTTTGTGACGCTGTAAGCAGACTTATCATTATAAATATTAAATACCACCCTTAGAGTAAGCTCATTTATTTTCAAAGCACTTTGCAGTTGGTAATTGCTCTCATCTGTGAGTACCCCTGAGCCAGACAGTATTATTAACTCCACATGAAGAGGGCAGAAACTTAGGCATAGAAAACCTAGAACTCGTTGCCCTGGGAGGCAGGGGAGGCAGCGAGAGTGCTGCACGTGGACCAGTGACTCTGGCTCCCCCTCCTACGCAGCCCCTGGGCTCGGGTACCTTGCTGCGCCTGCCTCTGATGACGATAACCACAGTGGTGGGACTGTGGGCCGGGGTCACCCCGAAGTGTTCTATCCAGAACGTCCTGCTGGCCACCTGTGGAGGAGACCACAGTAACCCTCTTCACAGATGCAAAATGAAGACAAGAGAGTGACCAGCATCTGTTGCCAGGCCGTGGAGAGCAGGGCCATCCCACTGGACTGGCTGGGGGCCAAGCTGGCGCCATTGCCGTGGCAGCAGGGCCCAGGAGGTGCTGTCAAAGCAGAGGGCAGGGCCTACCAGGTGTCGTGGCGGGCTAGAGCCCCTGAGTCTGGCTGTTTGCAGCCCACCTGCCCTCGTGGTTTATTGAAGAGGCCTGGGGACCTGCTTTGCGCACTCACAGCTGAGTGGCCAGACTGCACCCTTGTGCGCCTCTCCCGAGACACGTTGGCTCTCGCTTTTCACGTGGGACAGCTGCTTTAAGTGGCCACACAGGAGCAAACCCTCGTGAGCCGCCTCTCACAGGCCTAGTGCCCTGCTGGGTCACGTGCTCCTTTCCATCTTGGGACTTGATCTCAAGGGGGACTAATGCCACAGCTTGCAGGTAGAAAGGGGGCTGAGGCTGGCGCTCAGTCTGGCCCGTCACGCCTGCAGACGGGGATTTGGGATTGGGGTGATGGTGAACCCACCCGATGAATCAGCAGGATGTTGGCCTGTGTGTGCGAGGTGTGCGGCTGCTGTGTGCTGCCTGGTGGTGAGAAGCAGGAGGTGTGAGACCGTCCCTCAGGGTGCCTTGGAGGCACCACACCACAGGCAGACAAATGGTGGGAATGCCACTGTTCACATTTGGTCCCATCCAGGTGGTGCAGGGACATCCATTGTGGCCATACGGAGGACACACACCGATGCTTCCCCTGCTCCTGCCCTCCTGGCCCTCTTTCCGGCCTTTGTCCCAGGCCCTAGCACTCCCCTGCCTCTGCCTGCTCCTGGCTAGCACATGTGAGCTCCCCAGTGGCCAAAACGCAAACCTTGCAGGACATCCCAACCTGTGACACCCCACGCTGCCCACCTGGAGTCCTGAGGCCTCAGCTCTCCCACAGCAGTGGACTCCAAGTTCTGACCACTGTCACTGCACTCGGAGTGCATGTGCTGTGGCCTTGCAAGTTCAGGGCTGCCCCAAGTGTGGTGCTCAGTGGCCTTAATTTCTGTTAGTACTTTTATAACTTTGTTTTTACCTGCAGTGGTGGGGATTGAATCCAGTGCTGTATCACTGAGTTACATCCGCAGTACCCTATGATTTTATTTTTACATTTAAATATTTTATCCATTTGAAATTTATCCTGGAGCATACTGTAAGATATGGGTACAGCTTTTTTCTTTTGTGTTTATTTTATCAAATGGCTACTCCTTGGTGCTAGAGCTCTTTATCACATATTCATTTTTTCACTGATGATTTTAGGTGTTATTTTTGTAACATCCTGATTTGTTTGTCTATCTGTACTTTTTCTGCTTTTCTCTTGTTCTGTGATCGTATTCATTGTCCACTACAACAAAGTTTTGTTATTGAAACTATTAGGACTTTAGAACTTGTGGGGCTACTTCCCTTTCTTTGATCTTTATTTTCAGACTTTTTTCTATTGTTGTTTTTTTTTTCTATTTGAAATTTACAATCAGACTAAATTTCTCTCCCAGCAGTGAGAATAAAAGTAAAACACAGGGTGGGTGTGGTGGCAGCACCTGTGGTCACAGCTACTCGGGAGGCTGACTTTGAGCCCAGCCTGGGCAACATAGTGAGACCCTGCCTCAACCCCCCCCCAAAACATAAATAATAATAATAATAAAAGAACAAAGATCCAGAAAATCCTCAGTCCATCTTATTTAGGTGCACTGTTTGGTAAAATAAATCAGGGAGAAGGACATTCTGCCATGTGAGTCTGTTTATCCAAGAACATCACACTCTATATTTATTCGGATTTTCTTATGTGAATTTTTGAGGGTATTTAAAAATGTTTCTCATATAGATCTTAACTTTCTTGTTTATTCCTATGAACTTTATGTTTTGTTTCTTTTCTTTTTTGCTAACCAAAAGGCATTCATTTTTTTCATTATATTTTCCAAAGCTGTGGTTTTCCGAATGTTAATGTTATACTCTGCTACCTTACTACATTTCTTATTATTTGTGCCAGGTTTTCTCTTGATGTTGTCTTTTGGACTGAGAGAGATGTACCTTGCCAAATTAAGAAAGTATTCATTGAATCCTATTTTAGTAAACTTTTTAATGCTGCATGTTATCATTTTTTTCAGCTTTCATGAAGATGATTCTATATTTTTAATCTTTGAATCTGCTAAAAGATAAAAACAAACTACTTACAATCAGCTTTTGGAACCATTTTTAAAATTCTTGAATTTTATTGTGACATGCAATTATATTTTGCTATCCTCCATAAACTATATCATTCCAAACCAAGTTTTCTATAAGGAAAAACTGTTTTATTAAAAATTAAGACTCCAACAGTATCTTCAATTCATTTAATAAAACATTAAGCAGAAAAAAACTTGAGTAAGAACAGTCATGTTGGGATTTAAAAGCCTACATTTTTACCTGAGTTTGAGAAGGGACAAACAGTTGTTTTAATGAAGAAGTTTAATTCACATTGTGTTCGTGTGAAATTCTCCTTGAAGAAGCAGGCGCGTGTGGGTGACAGAGTCTGTAGGTATTAAATCAGATAAACATCGTGATAAAGGCCAGCGGACATGGTGCTCCTGTCTAAACCCTCTCTGAAGTAGGAGAGAGTGCCTGAGAATCGGATCCGGGAGCCCGTTGCCGCTGGCGGCAGAGCTAAGCCCATGCTGGTGAGTCCATCTTGGCCCGGAGGGCACCGTTCCCTCAGGTCGTTCACCACCTCCTACTTCTGTGGGATCTCAGTATAATTTTGTGGGGACCAGGGACCAGCTGCAGTAAGGAGGGCATCTGTGGAAAGGAAGCCATCTCAGCAGGTCCTCGTGGTGGGACACTGATGCCTGGGAAGAGGAGGGGCAGCACCGCTAGACTCTGGGTCCTAGATCACGGCCACCACCCTGGTTGACCATGCCACGTGTGTCAGAGCAGCCTCAGTGTCCAGACACACCCCTGTCTGGCTTTTTTATTTGTCTCCTCTGCAATGAAGCCAGCAGTAGCCTGTCTCCTAGAAGCTGGGGGAGGTGGAAAGAGCTGTCACACTGGAAGCCAATACGTGGACGGTGCCTTCCTCTGCTCCTGAATTGTCTTCCTAGCACAACTAGGCAGGGGCTGCCCCTTGGCTTGTTATCACCAGTGGGGAATGCATTGGGCTGCCGGTGCAGGTGGGGCTCAGCACCTGTGTTCTGCCTGCCTCTCTGCAGCATTCATTCTGCTTGAGCCATTCCATGACAGCATGGGCTTCAAGCTTCCCTGAAAAGGCAGCCGGTCTCTGAACCTCACTGCCACACAGCCGGGGCTGGCCCCTGCCCTGGCCTGCCTCTGCACTTGCTGATTCCATTCACATGCAGCTCTCCTCAGTACCCCTTCAGGCCTCCATGAAGGCATATCGCATGAGAAATGCTCTGCAGAACCCCTGGAGAAATACTCTGAAAAGGGATGGTGGCAGCCCAGATGCAGAAGGACCCCTGGTGGAAGTGAGAGTATCGCTCTCTGTGAAATCCTTGTGGCCCAGAACCTGGACACAGCACTGTGCACACCACTCTGCACAGCACTGACCCTGTGGGGTGTCTAATAGGCACGCAACAGTGGTAAAGGGGTGGGCTCTGGGTACTGGCCGGCCGGCCTGTGGGTTTCTGGGCCTTCTGCAGTGTGTTCTGCATGGTTGTGGACAAGGACTGGCTCACGGGCTGTCTGGGGAGCTCCAGCAAGTCGACTCCTTTGGGCCTTTTAGAATCTGGACTTTTAGAATCATGACTTTCTTCTTTGTATGCACTATCAAGCATTAGATAAGCAAAAATTTTACTCCATCCTCAAGCAAAAATTTTACTCCATCCTCAGATGGTCCTGTGAACCCAGCTTCTGTGCTTCACAGTTTTGTAAAGAAATCCCGTACTGTGACAGAATTCCAGGGAATACTAAGTCCCTTTGGCCTGAATTTCCTAAGGTAATCCGCCCAGATCCTGAGCCTCATCAGGCCTCCTGTTCATCAGAAGCAGTCCCAGCAGGGGAAGGTTCTGGTGTGGGCCAAGGGATTATGTAAAGTGTTTTTCATTCATCATTCCCAGGGAGCAGGACACTCCCCTGAATACACGCTTGCCACTCAGTCTGGCAGAAGCAGATGAGATGGTAACACTTTCATCTACAAGAAAGGAGTTTGGAAACATTCATGGCAAATTAAAACAATTTCCTTGACAGATATGTGCCCAACAGGCAGAGGCCGCTGCCTGACGGAACTTGAGGCTCTGTAGATGCCAGAGGGAAATCTGTGAGCCCTACAGTGCAGGAGGCCCTCTCTGAGAACTGGTGACCTTCTGGGCCTGCCCCCCCCCTCCCGCCCAGGCTCCTGCTCTTCAGTGGAATGTCATCTGAGCACGGATAACATGCTAACAGCCCACATCATTTTACAAGGAGAACAGGTGGCCTGTTTGCAAGATAAACTTTACCCAAAGCACCGATAAGACAGATGATCCGGATCTTGCGATTTAGTTAATGTTTCTCTCCTGGGTTTGCTGTGTACACAGCACCCCTGGCCCACTGTGGGAAGTGTGTGCCCTGTGCACAGCTTGCCCGGCAACCACTGTTCACCTGGTGTCTGCAGCCAAAGGCCTCAGTCCTTACACATCATTAGTCTACACTGCAGTGCAGCCCTCCCGCCTCCTGCCGGCATCACTTCAGCTGCCAAAACAAAATCTGTGCTGGCGTTCACTGCATGGGGGGGGGGCGGGGGGCTGAGTGTGGTGTCCATGCAGCTGGCTTTAGAGTGTTGGCAGCTGGGCACGAGAGCTAATCCACTTTCCCTCTGAGGGACAGGTTCCTCCAGACACTGTGGTGCTCTGTCCCTGGCTCACGGTGACTGCTGTGGTCAGTATCGCAGCCCAGCCCACTCAGTGGATGCTCACTGATGCTCACTTTATACCCACAGACACTGTGGTCTGGAGAGGGTCTCTGGAGTGGTCAGCTGTGCTGAGAGGGGTGGGTATGATGCTGACCGCACCACAGAAGCCTCTGGCCAAAGGGGGGAGAGTTGGCTCTCCCAGTGGCTCAGACTAGTTCTCCAAGGTTCTTTGTTCCAGACCTAAGTAAGACAGAAGCAAGCCTTTCAGGCCTGGAGGGGGCAGGACGCTTTCCTCCCACAGCGACAGAGCATGGTGTGTATGTACAGCAGCTGAGGCACTGGTAGGGTGCAAAACTGGGCTTCTTCCGAGCAGGCAGAACCTTCGCGGGGCAGAGCTGACGGGTGCTCTGGGTGGAGAACCAGGATAGGAGTTGCTGTCCTGGGCGGGAACTTGTTCTTTGCTCACTCATACAGAGAGCCTTGGCCTTGGCCTCTCCGGGCTCCCCTTGCTGTGGCTGTGTCTGCTGGCTTTGGCTGTGATGAGCAGACCTGGCCACTGACCCACTTATTTTGCCTGTCTTTGGACTGAAAACCCAGTGTCCTGGCCCAGAGGTCTGTGGATCTGTACTGACATTGGGCACCTCTAGGCTGACTTCTAAACAGACGGTCTCCCTTATTCCCAGAAGCTAGGAGGGAGACCTAGGGGCCCCCGGGAGCCATAGGAGGTCTGTCCTGCTTCTATGCAGATCAGTCTCATTGTCTGACTTCCGGGGCCAGCTGCTCAGCAGAAGAGGGAGACCTGCACCCCTCCGTTCCCTCCTACCCCCACCATGGGCTGGAGCTGCAGGAGGGCATGATGGGCACAGGAACACTAAGTAGCCAGTTCATGGTCCTGCAGGTCTAGACTCTGCTCGCTCCAAGCATCCTCCCAGGAACTGAGCAGGGCCCTCCCCAGACACAGCCCAGCTCCTTGTCCACCCAGGTTTCCCTCTGTCTGTGCTTGGTGTTGTCCACAGGCTGCACCCAGACATTCCCCCGGGGCTGCCTCTGAGTCCTGCCTCAGTCTCAGAGGAGTGCTGTTCCCCAGGGGCTCAGGCCCAGCGACCACCTGTCCACTCAGGGTCTGATTAGGCACTGACCCTGTACACACTCGCCCTTGGGTCACCGCAGATGAGTGTCCTCCCGTGGAGTAGGTAGGCAGCTCAGTGCAGGGACACTTGCTGAGAGGCTGTGGAGGATGGGGCAGTCTGGTACACAGCTTTGCAGTGGACACTGCTGCTGCACGGTGACCCAGCCTCCACAGCACAGACCTGTACTCCGTGGTTTTTGCAGGGTAACTCCACCT
Organism: Urocitellus parryii; assembly: GCF_045843805.1. Taxonomy (NCBI): domain Eukaryota; kingdom Metazoa; phylum Chordata; class Mammalia; order Rodentia; family Sciuridae; genus Urocitellus; species Urocitellus parryii. The sequence goes on along the minus strand of NC_135538.1, from coordinate 457,765 downwards.
CCACTCGCACAGCAAGGCATGCGGCTTCTCCCATCTGTGACCCCACTTCCTTTAGGGCACACTTCCTGTGAAGGGCCAGATCATAAGTGTTTTAGACTTTCTGAACTGTGGGCTGTGCCTCAGTAGCCCCCTCAGCCTGTAGCCAGAGGGCAGCCAGAGCAGGGACAGCAAGTGGGCGCCTGCACTTGAGACAGCACGACCGGCTGCCCGGGGCTGCAGTCTGCTGATCTGCTCCAGGTCTGGTGTCCCTGGCCGGGAGGCCATCTGCCAGCCACAGTTTCACCCTCTTGGAGGGCAGCGGGGGTCTTTGGTGGACAGCCAGCTGTCTCTGCTACTACCATTATCTTTACAGCAGAGGAGACAAGCCAGTGAAGTCCCCCAGTCCTGTGTCTACCAGGGTGGGTCAGAACTTGAACCTGGATCTCTCTGACCTCAGTCAGAGACCCTGTGTGAAAAGTGATCAGCGTGAAAGTCCTAATACTTCCACTAACAGCTCTGTGGTCCCAGGCAGGCAGGCTCCAGCCCCTCTCTGGAGATATATATATATATATATATATATATATATATATATATATATATATATATATTGTTGTTGTTGTTGTTTGTTTGGGTACTGGGGCTTGAACTCAGGGGTATGTGACCACTGATCTACATCCTCAGCCCTATTTTGAATTTTATTTAGAGACAGGGTCTCACTGAGTGAGTGCCTTACCATTGCTGAGGCTGGCTTTGAACTCGTGATCCTCCTGCCTCAGCCTCCTTAGCTGCTGGGATTATAGGTATGTGCCACTGTGCCTGGCTGGTCATATTTTTTAATGTACAGAAATACAGATTATTTTCACCTGGCTTCTAATGCTGAGAAGTTCAGGCGGCTCCCCCTCAGGCCATTTCTGAGAGTGCCCAGTGCTCTGTGTGGTGAGCCGCTGGGTGTGATGCCAGGAGGGTAGGAATAGGGCCTCAGAGTCCCTGAGCAATCTGCCTTCGAGCCGCATTCCTGTCTGCGCAGATGTGAAGATGGGAGCAGAGCTTGTGCATCTGGCCACATGCGGAGTGGGGTCCAGCTGTGCCTCAGCTCGTGGCTGTGTGCTTGCTCCTGTCCCACCCAGGCACAGCTGGGCCCCATCCTGAGCTGGCAGAACCAGAGCCCCCACCGCCACCTGGTCCACAGGCGAGCTCCCTGTTGGCTCTCAGCGGGACTCCGGCTCATCCTCTGCCTGTGGCCTGAGTCTTGGTGGATCATGCCCTGGTCAGCGGCCACAACCAGAGCCCACTTCACAAACACCAGCATTGTGAGCTTAGAAAAGAAGTGGTTTTCAGGCACTCTCTTGAATTCTGAGTGCGGACGCCATTGGCGCAGCCCTTCACATGTCTCCTGCTGTTCTGATTCACAGGGGCCATTGTTCAGATGAACGTTTTGTTTTGGAATAATATTAGATTTCAGAAAAGTGTCGAAGCAATAGGGAGTGTTCCCGCAGACCCCTCCCCTGCCCCCCCCATGTCAGCATTCCCTGTCACCTCAGCGCATTTGCAGAGCCCAGAAGCCTACCTTGGCGTGGCCCTCCCCCACGTTCCCTACCCCCACACACCCCTTGGTCAGTGTCAGCCCTGCTCCGTGGCAGTGATGCATTCACCGTACTGCACGCCCATCCCCACTGTCTTCAGCCGGGATCTCATTGTCCCCAGGCTCTGCACCCTGGGCACAGCAGGTCCCACGTCCCATTCCCAGCTTTGCCCCTCTCGCTGTTCCTGTGGGGTGCCTGCTCTGCTTCCTCATGGGACTTGCCCTTCTGTCTTCCTGCCTCACGCGGCATGTCTCCAGGCCGTTCCGAGTAGCAGCCCGTCAAAGAGTTCCGTTCCTTCTCCGGACTGAGAAACATCCATTGCATGGGTAGAGCTCCGTGTCTTTATCCGTGGTCACGGCATTTCTGCCCTTGTGTCTTTGAGCACAGAGCATGTGCCCTGTGGACCTGAGGAACCAACACCCTTTGTGTCCCCTTCAATCCTTGGGCTGAGTGTCTTGGGTGGAATTGCTGGGTTGGGTGAAGATTCTGTTTGACACTCCAAGGAACTGCCCAACTGCCAGGGTGGTGGCACCAGCTCCTGCTCCCTCTGGCACTGGCCGCTGCCCGGCCTCCCGGCCCACATTCTCAGCGGCACTTCTCTCCAGTGAGAGCTCTCTCACACAGGGACCTGGGGGAGGAGAAATGCTCCCCAGTGTGGATCTGGTTCTCACTGGCCTCGGGACAGATGCTGCCGAGCATCTTTAGTGGCTTGTTAGTCATCTGCGTATATTCGTTGGGGGCACGCTCACGGAGTCCTTTGCCTGGTGTCTGTAGGGTTTGTTTTGTTTTGGTCACTGTTGAGTGGGGGGAAGTCTGTCCTCACCCAGGTGTTTGTCCTGGCAGGGCTGTCTGGTGCACAGCGCTCTTAACCTCGGCGAAGGCCAGGGGCTGCGTCGCCTCTTGGGGTGCGTTTCCCACACTCAGCTGCTCTGATGCCTCTGCTGGGTGGCAGCGTCCCAGATGCCTGTGGCTCTAGGCCTGAAGCTCGCTCTGGCCCCTTCCCTCTGCTCCTTCCTTCAGCACCACTTACAGCCTCAGAGCACACCTGCAGGCCAGCAGGGCAGGTACCTCCACTGCTCCCCACCTTGTAACACCCTCCCTGCTGGCCCGCTGGCCTCCAGGTGATGCCCTTGCAGTGGGCTATTCACCTGCGCCTTCCAGAGGGCGTCTGGAGACCACTGGGCCATTGCTGGAGGTGAGCTGAGAACATGGTCAAGTACTTGGGGCACACTCTGTTTCCCTATAACCTGCCTGTGTTAGAGCAACTCAAGTGCAGTCTGCAGAGGATGAAGCTCTCTGGTGTTGATCTTTCAGACCAGGTCAGCTCTAGGTGTGACTCCCCTTGTCAGTTCAGGAGGCCTCCATCCCTGGGTCCCCCGCAGTGTTTCCTGGGGGTCAGCCCCAGGCCCTGTGCTAGGATTTACTCACTGCCTAGTTAAAAGACCCACATTCAAAAGGGGCAGCTGAACCTTTGCCCCCGGGAACAAAGGCAGGAGATTAGCTCTGTGTTATCAATCAGCATTGTCAGTGTGGAATAGAAAGGCTAACTCGGGAGGCTTCACCTGTCGAAGCATTAGTCAGAGCTTCCAGTGCAATCAAAGGCCACTCCTGCCGGAGGTTTTGTGTCCTGAGTCCTCAAATGGGCACACTGAATTACCTTTAAGAGTGGCCTCAAAGCACCGGAGATGAAGCCTGGATTAGTGTCCTAATCTTAATAGCACGAGGCCTGTAGTTAGAGCTGGGAACTTGGGGAGTAGGTGGCATTGTCCTGGACTGTCCCTGGCATGCAGCACTATTAGAGGTGGGCCAGGGATGGGGGTGGGCTTTGTGCCTCTGGCCAAGGGTCCTTTGAATGCTTTGGGGCGTTCTTGCAAAGCTTTGCCATTTGACTTAGTGTCAACCCTTGGACAATGGGATTTGTCAAGAGCCAAATAAATGAAATCTTAGGCTCAAGTGGGAAGGGCGGGCTACTGGCCTCTGGTACTTTTGTGCAGAACAATGGTGGCCAGGCCTGAGCCTGGAGCTGGAGGGGACCCTGGCGTGGAAATGCTACCTGCAGCCTGCTCTCCTCTCCCCAGTTCAGAAGCTCCAGGGCAGGCTCACACTGGGCCCTGCCGTCCCCACGCAGTTACAGAGTGGCCTCACCTCCACCAGGGGCAGGGGTGCTGGCACCGTCCTGTCCTGGCTTCCAATCTTTCTGCAGCCTCTCGATTGGAGGTGAGCCCCACTGAGGGGGACCCCATGTAACTGAGAGCTGGGTCCTGGTCCCCAATGCCAATCAATGCTAATGTAATAATGAGGACATGGTTTTGAGAAAAAGGGAAAAGAAGGTTTATTGCTTTGCCGCCAAGGGAAAAGGGGTCTCCTGTCCCAATGGCGGTGACTCTCATCAGGAGGAATGGAGTTTCAAGGAATTCTTCAAGGGTTACATTGCAGTAGGGGTCCCAGGGTCCCCTGTGGGTGTTAGGATTCACTTGTTGACTTGGGAGATACTCACTGCCCAGACCCTCAGCAGGCCTCTCCTTCCTGTAGTGGGTGTGCTCCAGGGCAGTTAACTCGGGATGGAGGAGGAGAAGGGAGAGAGAGAGAAAACATTTTAAAAAAATAAACCTTAGAGCCATGAGGGCTATATTCATAGAGTGAAGGGACCACAGTTAGACCCCTCCCTCCGTGCCAAGAGGGACAGCAGTGGGTGAAGACACAGGCACTCACAGCACAGGGCCAGGCCTTGGAAGGCCGGCGGCTGACGGCACCGTGCGTCGGCAGGGCTGCTGTGAAAGTCCCCTGCAGCCCTGCCTCCCTCATCTTGTAAAGGTCCCAGGCAGGAATGGCCCCCGCTGGTGACAGGAGGGTGGACAAGGGGCATCCAGAGGCGTCTGGGAACTGCTGTGGTGGCAAACATCCCCAAGGGTCCCATCCCACAGCACTGCCCAATTTCTCCTCTCACTCAGACAACTATTCCTCCCCCTGGATCAGGACGTCTGGACTCTAGATGGGGGGGACATCCTCCCTGACCAGCCTGCTCTTCTCCCTTCCAACTTCTTCACCAGCCACTTCCAAACTGGACAGAAGGGCGTCTTTCCTGCTCCGACTGGTGGGGCCCTTCTCCTGGAACGACCACTCACAACACACATTTGCTCCTTCCCCACTCTTTCCTACTCTCCCTGACAGGCCATGGACGAACCCAGTGCAAAAGGATGGACAGGACTGCTTTGCTTTTACTCTGAAAGGCCACTGGATCCCCAGTCCAACAGCATGGACAGGACTGCTCTCCTTCTACTCTGACAGGCCACTGGACCCCGAGTCCAACAGCATGGACAGGACTGCTCTGCTTTTACTCTGAAAGGCCACTGGATCCCCAGTCCAACAGCATGGACAGGACTGCTCTCCTTCTACTCTGACAGGCCACTGGACCCCGAGTCCAACAGCATGGACAGGACTGCTCTCCTTCCACTCTGACAGGCCACTGGATCCCTAGTCCAACAGCATGGACAGGACTGCTCTGCTTTTACTCTGAAAGGCCACTGGATCCCCAGTCCAACAGCATGGACAGGACTGCTTGCCTTCCACTCTGACAGGCCACTGGACCCCGAGTCCAACAGCATGGACAGGACTGCTCTCCTTCCACTCTGACACGCCACTGGATCCCTAGTCCAACAGCATGGACAGGACTGCTCTCCTTCCACTCTGACAGGACACTGGAACCCTAGTCCAACAGCATGGACAGGACTGCTCTCCTTCCACTCTGACAGGTCACTGGATCCCCAGTCCAACAGCAAGGACAGGACTGCTCTCCTTCCACTCTGACATGCCACTGGATCCCCAGTCCAACAGCATGGACAGGACTGCTCTCCTTCCACAATGACAGGTCACTGAATCCCCAGTCCAACAGCATGGACAGGACTGCTCTCCTTCCACAATGACAGGTCACTGAATCCCCAGTCCAACAGCATGGACAGGACTGCTCTCCTTCCACTCTGACAGGACACTGGATCCCTAGTCCAACAGCATGGACAGGACTGCTCTCCTTCTACTCTGACAGGCCACTGGACCCCCAGTCCAACAGCATGGACAGTGTTTGCCTTCCACTCTGAGAGCCCACTGGATCCCTAGTCCAACATCATGGACAGGACGGCTCTCCTTCTACTCTGACAGACCACTGGACCCTAGTCCAACAGCATGGACAGGACTGCTCTCCTTCCACTCTGACAAGACACTGGATCCCTAGTCCAACAGCATGGACAGGACTGCTCTCCTTCTACTCTGACAGGCCACTGGATCCCTAGTCCAACAGCATGGACAGGACTGCTCTCCTTCCACAATGACAGGCCACTGGACCCCCAGTCCAACAGCATGGACAGTGTTCGCCTTCCACTCTGAGACCCACTGGATCCCTAGTCTAACAACATGGACAGGACTGGTCTCCTTTCACTCTGACAAGCCACTGGATCCCTAGTCCAACAGCATGGACAGGACTGCTCTCCTTCGTCTGTGACAGACCACTGGATCCCCAGTCCAACAGCATGGACAGGACTCCTCTCCTTCGACAATGATGGGTCACTGGATCCCCATTCCAACAGCATGGACAGGACTGCTCTCCTTCCACTCTGACAGGACACTGGATTCCTAGTCCAACAGCATGGACAGGACTGCTCTCCTTCCACTCTGACAGGACACTGGATCCCCAGTCCAACAGCATGGACAGGACTGCTCTCCTTCCACTCTGACAGGTCACTGGATCCCCAGTCCAACAGCATGGACAGGACTGCTCTCCTTCCACTCTGACACGCCACTGGATCCCGAGTCCAACAGCATGGACAGGACTGCTCTCCTTCCACTCTGACAGGCCACTGGATCCCCAGTCCAACAGCATGGACAGGACTGCTCTCCTTCCACTCTGACACGCCACTGGATCCCTAGTCCAACAGCATGGACAGGACTGCTCTCCTTCCACTCTGACAGGCCACTGGATCCCCAGTCCAACAGCATGGACAGGACGGCTCTCCTTCCACTCTGACAGGCCACTGGATCCCTAGTCCAACAGCATGGACAGGACTGCTCTCCTTCCACTCTGACAGGACACTGGATCCCCAGTCCAACAGCATGGACAGGACTGCTCTCCTTCTACTCTGACAGACCACTGGATCCCTAGTCCAACAGCATGGACAGGACTGCTCTCCTTCCACTCTGACATGCCACTGGATCCCCAGTCCAACAGCATGGACAGGACTGCTCTCCTTCTACTCTGACAGACCACTGGATCCCTAGTCCAACAGCATGGACAGGACTGCTCTCCTTCCACTCTGACAGGCCACGGGATCCCCAGTCCAACAGCATGGACAGGACTGCTCTCCTTCCACTCTGACACGCCACTGGATCCCTAGTCCAACAGCATGGACAGGACTGCTCTCCTTCCACTCTGACAGGCCACTGGATCCCCAGTCCAACAGCATGGACAGGACGGCTCTCCTTCCACTCTGACAGGCCACTGGATCCCTAGTCCAACAGCATGGACAGGACTGCTCTCCTTCCACTCTGACAGGACACTGGATCCCCAGTCCAACAGCATGGACAGGACTGCTCTCCTTCCACTCTGACAGACCACTGGATCCCTAGTCCAACAGCATGGACAGGACTGCTCTCCTTCCACTCTGACAGACCACTGGATCCCTAGTCCAACAGCATGGACAGGACTGCTCTCCTTCCACTCTGACAGGCCACGGGATCCCCAGTCCAACAGCATGGACAGGACGGCTCTCCTTCCACTCTGACAGGCCACGGGATCCCCAGTCCAACAGCATGGACAGGACGGCTCTCCTTCCACTCTGACAGGCTGTGGGGTCCCCAGTCCTACCGTATGGACAGGACTCTCTCTTTCCTCCTTTACTCTAGACATGATATTACAGAGCTTTTGTGTCAGAGTTCAGTGGGTGACCACTGGACCCTGGCCTGGTGACCGGTATAGCTGTGGCCTGGCTATCTCCCTGGGTTTTGCGATGCCGTGGCTACTGGATGCCCTTGTAGATCCGTTCCCCAGGTAGCAACCCTGCAGAAACTCTCCAGGTCTTGCCTAGTGGACCCATTAGGTCAGGGCTGGTACCACCTGCCCTGGACTGGGTGGCCTGACCCCAGGGAGCCGAGTGTGTACCCAGTTCACTGCAGGCTTGGGTGGCTGAGTTGGGGTGGGCCTTGCATGTTTGAGTAGCAGGTCCCCGAGGCCTGGCCCTTCTACCCCAGTGTTACAGGGAGGTGGTCAGTGCAGCCTAGGCCTCTGTTGGAGTGTTGGATGATGACCACCTCTATGGGCTGAGACTGGCCTGGGGCCTGATGAGCCTTTCTTCCCATTACATGTTGTGGAAGCAGGTAGCATGCTGGGCAGCACAAGCCCATGGCTGTGAGCACCCCCAGGTGAGGTGTCCACGTGCAGGTCATGCTGGACCTGGGAAGGCCTCTGGATGCCTGCCAGGGAATGCATGGAGATGAACGTGACCTTCCCTGAGCAGGTGTGAGTTGGGGGCCAGGGGTGTGCTCACAGCAGGTCTGCGCTGGTTTGAGCATGAAACCCAGGCTTTCACCTTTGGAGCGTTTCCCATTGCAGCAGAGAGAGGCTGGCTGGTGGGAGGAGTTCTGCTTTTACAGGCATGGCTGTGTGGGGACTGCCAGTTCTTCCACCTCTCCCTGCCCTCCTCTTTTCTGTCATGAGGTTGCTTTGCCATCGTCATATGTCCTTAATCTCCCAGGTCTAGAACCACGTGGCAGATGAACTCCTGTACTTTATTGGTTGCCTAGCCTGTGGTATTCTGTTATAGCAACAGTAAATGGACCAAGCACCTAAAGGCATTCCACTCCCTTTAGGATAAGATAAATTCGTGGTGGTTATTTTGCCCAAAGCAAAATAAAACACTCCTGATGATCTCAGGCTTGTTGGGAGGCTGCTGCCCAGTTGTGGTCTCCTGTCCCCTTGCCTGGGTCTTCGCGGCCAAAGCCCCTGCCGTTGGTGGGTAGCTTCTGAGGCCCTGATGTCTGCAGCACCCTCTGCAGACACTGACAGGGACCCTGCCCTCCTGCCAGGGGCATGTGGTCAGGGCCTTCCTCTGCCCTATGGCCTTGTGAGGTTGTGGTATGTGATGGCCCCATTGTGCCGTGATGAGATGAGTAGACAAGGCTACTGAGAAGAGTCAGGAGGCCCTGAGGTTGGCTGTCTTAAGTGAGCAGATTGGTGTGTCCTGCGGGGCCTGGGAGACCATGGCTGGAGGGTGGGCATGCTTACAGCATCCAGCAAGCTCCAGCTCCGCCAGAAAGCGCCAGCAGCGAATGGGTGGCTCTGTGGTCAGTCAGTGATGCTGCAGACTGAGTTGAGGCCTTCTGGTGAGTGCAGTCTGTTCCCGGTTCAGACGGCTGCTCCAGATGGTTCTGAATGCCTGGGCTTTCTCCCATCAGGGTTGGCAGGCCTGCCTGTGTGCCCACCTGCACACCGGGGACCCGGGGACCTCTTGCCCCCCATGCCCTTGAGGAGCCTGTGAATGTGTGTCCTCTGAGAAGCCCCGTCTCCTGGGCCTTCCCTTTTTGTCTGAGTGCAGCCTGAATGGCAGCTCCTGAAACCTTTCCTAATGGCCACTGCTCTTCGTCCTTGGCCTCCCCCACCTTGCTTGGGCTCCCAGGTTGCAGCCAGGTGACTGCTGCCCTGCTGAGTTGGCAGGACTTTCCTCCTGCTGCAGTTCCTCTCCTTGCTTTGGCCTGCCTCCCTGACCCTTCGTGTCTGCACAGGGAACGTGCTCCCCTCTGTCTGCAGACCGCCTCCTGTGTAGTGGGACTCCTGGTGACCCAGAGAGCACACTGTGGTGGCAGCTGCCAGGGCTTGGTAAGGACCCCGGTGGCCACGTTAGAAGGCACAAGGCCAGGCCTGCTCAGGCCGGCCCCTCCTCACTCCCTCCACAGCCGCTTCTTGCCACGTGTGATGGGCCACGCGGGCGAGCAGTGTGTGTGCTGGCTTCCTGGCCCGTCGCTGGGCTGGGCCTCAGCCTGGCTTTCCTGCCATGGGCAGTCCTGTGGCCAGGGAAGACCTGGTCCAGGGCCTGGGCCTGTCTTGGGACTGCACTGCTGCATTGCTGCTCCAGCCTCTCCTGCAGGGACACTTCCTCTGACCCATGTTGGGCCTGTCATGAGGGCCGGTGGCCTGGGGGCTGCACATCTGGCTCCCAGCATGGACTTTCGGCTTTAAAGCAACACTGTGCAGACCCCGAAGCCCATCTGCAAACAAATGAGGGCATGGACTGCAGGCTCACACCTCCCTGCCTCTCTCCTCCTCCACACTTCCTTAGGAGCCCAGCTCTTGTATTCAGCACTGAATGTATACAAGAAATAAAACTGGGAACTAGGAGCAGAGGTTTGCTCTCCTGGTCCTACAGTTGCAGAGCACAAGTACTATAAATAAACTTGGAAGAGGGTCTAGCTGACACCGGGAAGAGTTTTGGTAAGATCTCAGGGAAGGGGCACTGGCACATGCCTCCGCAGTTGCAGTGGAGGAGAGGTGAGGTCCAACTGGAATGGGAAGTGCAAAGGCCCTGAGGCAGTTAGGAGCCAGCTCCTTGAGGAACTGTGGGAAGTTTCAGTAGGTGGGCCTGAGGATAGCAGTCTGACCCTCCAGGGTGGTGGAAGAGAGAAGGGGGTGGCCTCAGCTGGACAGAGGACCCAGGAGGGCAGTGGGGCTCATTCCAGGGAGCTGGGGAAGGGCCTGAGTGAGGAATGCAGAGCGTCTTGCACCCAGCACACTCTGACGGAGCCGCACTCCAGCCAGGAGGCCGCCTGGAGAGTGTTGCAGGCTGGGCTGGCACGGGCTGAAGGTGTCTTAGCATGAAAAGCCACAGACCAGAGCCAGACTCTGCAGTGGGAGTAAGGAAGGCAGAAGAACCAGTGAGTCCCCTTCAGCTGGAAAACTGGGTGGGCTCCTGTCAGAGTGGACGGAGGGGCAGAGGAGAGGAAATCACCTGGGGCAGGTGCAGGGGGAGCCCTTGAGAGGGTGGGAGGCCACAAGTCACCCTGGGGTGGACCCAAGGTGTGAGCATGGCTTTCAGAGGGACAAACCATCCTGCTACGGCCAGGAGAAACAGCTGGGAGTCCCCTCCATGGACAGGCCCTCATGGCTCTCTCCTGCTTGTAACTCACCTCAGTTTCACTTCTTTCTCTTCCTTTTTGAAACAAGACAAACTAAGCCCTGATGAAATTTTAAAAGTCCCCCAGGTCTGCTGATTGCAAAGCCCCTGCCTGGTTCCGAGCAGACTGTCCTTCGTCTTCCTGAGTTGCTGCGGTTTGGAGGTGAGTGAGCAGCCAGTCTCCAGCTTCCGGCAGTCCCCCGCCAGGTAGCGGCCACCTGAGGGCAGCGCAGGCCTGGTGAGCCCCACGCTGTGGGGAGGCTGATTCTTGTTTTGTAGCAGCTCTTCTCGTCGTGTCCTCATGCAGAGGAAGGAGAAGAGGCTCCCCTGGGTGCTGCCCTCTTGTGAGACCAGAGGTGGTCTCCCAGGACTGCCACCATGGGGGGCAAGGGTTTCAACATGGTCTCAAGGAGACTCGAGATTCAGACCAGAGCATCAACCGTGCATCTTCTGATGTTTGCTGAGGTCTGCCCTGAGGCTTCGACCAACCCCCAGATTTACCCTCACTGTCACCTGCCTTGTGTCCCCAAGCCACCTGGCAGTGTGCACCCTTCAGCCTGAGGCCCAGAGAGGGTCCTCTCTCTATGGGCATCACCCAGCCAGGCCTCTCCCTTTGCCCTGTCCCTCCATACAGCAGCCCTGACCCACCTGCCGCTCAGGATGAGAGGGACAGCAGTCTCCTCGGATGCAGGTGCCCTCGGCCCTGCCCTCTGTGGCCCTGCTTGCTCCAGGTGATGGTGCTCCCTTCTGACAGGGGTTTACTCCTATCCAAGGATTCTCTGGATAACAGTTCTTTGTACCGAATTCTCCATCTCCAGGCCGAGACTTCTCCCACCTCTTGGTGCCTCCTTCCTCACCCGCCTGCCTCTGTCCTGCTGGGCGCCCGTGGGGCTGAAGCCTGAGGTTGCTGACAGGTGACCAAGGCTGCAGAACCGACCCTCCAGCCTGCTCGGCTTATGACAGGTCAGGAAATGGGGTTCTCTGCTGTGGAATCTCCAGATCACCCCGATGGGCCATCACTGTGAGAGGAGGCTCCTCAGAGCCAGGGAGGCTTACTCCCAGGCAGGAGCTATGGGAGACAGATCTGCTGCTTTGAGAAAGGACAGCCCGGTCACTGCAGAAAATGAGAAGCCAGAGGATGAGCACGGCTCCCAGTGCCAAGGTCAGCAACTCTGTTCTGCTGTTCCTGCCTGTGCAGTCCATCCCTTTCGCCTGCCGCAGTCCCACACGCAGCCGGTTACTAAGTGTCTTGGTGTGCAGCTCTCACCAACAGCGACTTGGTAAGCAGCTGGGAGGGGCTGGAGACCTCCGGATGTCTCTGAGACTCTAGGCGAGAAGGAAGGCCGTGGCAGAACTGTGGGAGTAGCTGCTCCTCTGCAGCCTGGGTGAGGGCAGTGTCCCTGGGTGAGGGGGTGTCCCTGGGGGTAGGGGGTGTCCCTGGGTGAGGGCAGTGTCCCTGGGGGTCCATGCACATTTGGCAGCAGAACTCAATTTGTGAGAAGGGAGTGGTGTTTGTCTGGTAGAAAGCGTCCCTGGAGGGACTGGGCAAAGCCAAGCCTCCTTTTCACCCAAATAAGTGCTCCCACGGTAACAAAAAGGAAAAGGGGTATTGTGGGGGAACGCGGCACGGCTCACTTAGCTTGCTCAGAGCACTTCTCACTGGGCCCCCATCAGGGGAAAGGACGCCAGCTTCCTATCTGGGTTGGTGTGCCCGGGCGCAGGTCACCTGTGGAAACAGGGCAGTTGCAGGAAAGACAGGAGGGTGTATGGAAACAGTTCAGCTCAGTGCGGACGAGCAGGTCCTACTGTGGTGAGTACCCAGCCATCCTGATGCCCCTGTGGGCACACAAGCCCAGTCACCACACAGGCCTCTTGCTCTGCCTTAGCCCGTTGGAGAAGAACTGGTCATACAAAGCCCAGTGCATTGCTGTCCCTCCTCTGAAGGGATAGAGTAAGTAACGTCGCTTCTCCCTTCTTATTTAGAGTGGGCCTGTGCAGGGTAAGATGGCCTGTTAGTCTCAATTTTCTAATCAGTTACTTCCAGGAGAAATAGTAACTCTTGTAGACTAGAGTGCTCCCTAGCTAATTGAATTGTCACCATGAGACATTTAAAGTATGGATAAGGTGCTTGTGAAATTTGCAAACATGAGAAGATTAACCACATTTGCAGACATGTCATAAAACAGTGGAGACCAAAGGCCAAGAAACAGTCTGGAGAACACAGAGGCAACACCCTGCATTCGGGGCAGCAGCACCCAGAAGTGCTCAGCCAGAGCGCAGCAGGGCAGGGCGAGCTGGACCAGCACTGGCACCAGGATTCCACACCCACCGGAACCTTCCGACAATGAAAGTAAGATGCAGACATTCTCAGGTGCAGAAAAACAAAGATGGTTTCTCTCCCACGGACCTGTGCGAAGCAAAACACTGCAGGAAGTTCTTCAGGCGGTAAGAATAGAGGAAATCATTCCTCCAAGATGTGTAGGGTGAAGGACAAGATCTGCAGCTCTCTGTGGAGCTTTTGCTCTCCGTAGACTTAATGTGACACACAGGGCTACACAATGTTCAGCAAACTGTGACCCGAAAGAAGAGACATGGCGGGTTGAACTCTGCCCTGGAAAGCTGGGCTTTGCAGAAGACACATCTATGAGAAGACTGAACAAGATACTGTTAGTCATGATTCCTGAGTCACATGAAGAACTCAAGGCTCCATAAGTAAGGAGAAACAATCGGCCTAATTCCAAACCCGAGCAGATGTTGGAACCAATACCTTGCCACAGAAACGATGAAGCCAGCAGACAAGAGGTGGGAGGTGAAGAGAGGAGAGGCCAGGCTCACCTCGAGAGGCCCCACCTGGTAGGCAGAATGGCTGAAGTCCAGCAGGTGCAGAGTGGGCGTGGCCCAGCTCTCAGGCACTGCAGAAGGCTCAACTGCTCTGGAAGAGAGCTAGGTGGCTTCTGAGAAGACCAACTGCACACCTGAGCACGTCACTGCGGAGCCCCGGAGGGCAGAACCGTGGCCGCAAACCCATCCACGGCCTGAAGCAGAGCTTCATCTCACTGATGTAAATTTGAAGACCAAGTTGGGAAGAACCTGCTTTCTCTAAGTCAGACAGTTTGTGTCCTGCTCATTGCTGACCATACGCCTTGACCTTCTTATACCTCATGGGCACTGTGGGGTGTGAGGGTCCACTTCCCCCAGCCGCCACACAGCCACTGATAAACTTGTTCCTTTGCAATTCTTTAAGGTGCAACCTTAAAATCCTCATAGGGTGGGTGGTGGGAAGAATAAGTGTCCCCCATGAGGCCCTGGATTGATCTCCAGAGCCTGTGGCTGTTAGCTTACAGGGCAAATGGGATTGAGGCAGTGGGATCCACGCTGCCTGGGAACTGTCCTTCCAACACCTGGGCTTTCCCAGGCGGGCTCAGTGTCATCACAGAATCCCACACATGGACATGAGTGCCTGCCTGTCATGCACCAGGCCCTGGGTCCTGTCCCTAGCACCACACACGCACACACACACACACACACACACACACACACATTCACACACACTCACACAGCCTCCACCAACCACTGCTCTGGTTGGTAGGGGGCACTGGAGCCAGAAATACCTCGCATCTCTGGAGGCGGAAACCCACAAACTAACAAAAAAGAAGCCTCCGACACCCCATGAAGTCCCCAGAAGGGAGCACAGGTCTGCTGACACCTGCTTCAGCCCAGAGAGAGCAGGCAGGTGACTGAGGGTGACAAGAGTTGCCTGCTGGCCCTTCAGGGTCTCCCCCAGGTGACCCCTGCTGGCATCCTTTGTGCTGATGAGAAATGCCACTCCTGGATCCCTTCAAGACTCACTATTCTAGTCCTGGGGACTCCAGAGCCTGCCCTTGTCACCTCCCAGCTAGCCCATCCAGGGGTGAGGCACTGCACTAGCAACCCGGCCTGGCCCCTGGCTCTGTGGGCCAGCGTCTAGGAAGTAGACGCCCATGGTGTGGGGCACTTGGCTTCCTGTGTCCTGATTAGCAGCAGAGCCTTCTCTGGCCAGGCGGCCGGTGGTCATGCAACACTCACCAGCTTGTCTGCGTCATCCAGGTTTCCTCCTTGGCTGACCGGGAGTCTCAGGCCTGTGAAGCTCTCCTGGTGGGTCAGTGGCTCGCCCAGTGCCCTCTGCCATGCCTGTCAGCCTGGGAGCTGCAGGTGGGGCTGTGGGCAAATGTGACAGATGGTAACACTTGGTCTCCGCCTGAGGATCCTCCGAGAACCTCCTGTTGGAAGCACCAATTACCACTTCATCCCCTCAGGGGAGACTGATCAGATGTGTGTGGAGCTCAAAATGAATGAATTGGAAGGGAAATCTGCCCTCGAACGCTGTGTTCTGGGCTCTCGTGTCAGCAGGCTGCAATTAGTTAATTAAATGCCTGGGCTGACAGAATGGCCCTGGCGGGGCGGCTGCCATGCAGACAGCTCCTGACACATGAGCAGGGCCCGCTGGAATCCACAGTGTGCAGAGAGTGCCTGCCACTGGACGGGTCTTTCCTGAATGGCCACCTGCAGGCCTGGGAAGGATATCTGGGGGATCCAGCATCTGAAGTCCCTGGAAGGAAAAGGGGAGAGACGAGCCTTCAGAGAACTCAGCCTTCTGCAGACGCCGGGCCGGGCCACCGCAGGCAGAAACACGAGAGGCTGAGGGAGAAGCCAGGCAGGGAGCACCCAGCTCACTGGGCAGAGGAGCCTGGTGGGAACGCACCTGGCTCTCAGGGCCCTCAGCACTCCTGGAAAGCGCCGTCCATGTGAGAATCACTCGGCTCAGAGAGAGACACACCTCGAGCTGGTCACTAGGTTTGGCTGTCCCTTCCTGGGCTCTGCCTGGCACCTGACCTAGGCAACATTAACTTGACACAGTGGACTTACTGTCCCAAGAGGGGCTTGGAATTAAGATCTCCACAGTGTTGACGCCCCTTTCCTTCCTACCCTGGTCCTTTCCTCCTTGCACACCCAGGACTGCCAGCTCCTCCTAGCTCGGAAGACCCTCCTGCAGTTGCAGCCACTGAGTCCTCAGCTGGGAAACAGCAGTAGATCCCATGGCCTCCTGCCCATTCCAGCTCCTCTACACACAGGCCATGAGGTCTCGACTGTGTGCCCTGGCCCAGGTGATGCTTCTGCCTGGAGCCACCCACGTTCCCGCTGCCCTGCAGACCTCTCTACCCTGCCCCCACCTGCCTGGCCGCCGGCATCTCCCTGGCCTGCCCCCACACCATCATCTCCTTTGGGCCCTTGGATGTCCCCAGACTGCAGCAAGGAGCCTGGTCCTGCAGATGTTCACCATTGATTCTGGGTGCTTGCTGACCGGGAGCACCGTCCCGCCTCCTCCCACTGGGACAGTTTTTCAGTAGATTCTCCAGGGTTCTCTGTGTCGGCTCAGGGGTGACATTTGCAGATGCTCACCCCACTCTCAGCCATGGCTGCATCGTGAAGTCCCTTTCTGACCTAGTGCTCCACGGTCAGCCCTGTGCACCAGCAGCTTCTGGACGTGGCAGCGCTCAAGGGTGCGGCCTGCCTCTCCCTCTGGCCTGTGGTCGTGACTCTCCTGCTTTTGGAATCAGTTCCCTTTTCTGTGGCCAATAATGAGTCTGAACATGGCAATGAGGACCTGGAGCTGGGAAGAGGATTCATCTGGGAAGGGCAGTGGCCACGGGCCCCGGGCATGGCCCAGGGGACAGCACAGCCCTTGGGGCTCCAGTGCCTGGGAAGCTGCCCTCTACAAGCTTTCCTTCAGACACACCCCATCTTCCTCCCTCCAGGGAGTGGCGAGAATTGGAACAGGATTGGACGTGGAGCCACGGGGCCGTGGTACTGGAGGGTCACTGTGGTAGACACAGGCCGGCCTTCTCTAAAGACGGCACTTGCTGGCACACCCTGGCTCAGCCTGACTTAGGAGCCAGAGTGGCCAGGCTCAGAACACCTGGACAGGACGTACCATTTCCCATGTCACTGTGGTCATTCTCTTCCATGGAAGAAGTTGGCAGTTGATACTTAACAGCTGTCTGTGACTTGCACTGAATTAAACCTGGTTCCTCTGGACTCCAGTGGACACCGCCAGGCACCTGGAGGAGAGAGCTCCACTGCCTCCTCCTGCTCACTGCCCCTGGTCCATGGTCCTCTGCTGGGCCAGTCCCACCCTGCCCCCGAGCTTGTCCACCTCCCAGGTGCTCCTGGCACTCACGAGTCGGCCAGTCATGGGACTGTCCCGCTGCATTCAGTCCCTTCTCTCCAAGTTCTGGCTCTTTATGGAGCCATTGCTGCCAGGAGCGCTGGACCGACCTCCCTGTCTTTTCAACAGTTGCAACAGTTATGGTAGAGCCCTCAGTGGGGACTCAGACACGGCTCTGGATCCTAGAGGGCTTCCACATGTGCATCTCTCACTCACACTCAGGAACTCCCGGGGGACAGGACTAGGTCTCATATTTTGTTGAACGGCCTACAGATCATCACAGAATCTCAATGAAGACTTGAAAACCAATCAAGGAATCAGTGTCAGGGATGCTTTTGTGACCTCATAACCATACTCTCTCTCCCTCTGCCCTCCCAGACTCGTTGTCCTCCTTGGGGTTTGTTTAGGTCGGCACTGCTTTCTGAACCTTCTGAATGAGTGAGCGCTTGAGCCACTCAGCTGACCTCACGGGGTAGAATGGAGGGAAGGAACACAGGAGCCTTGGGCATTGAGTCCCTTAGTCACTGCCAAGTCCAGCTACACCCCTCTTCTCAGAAGGCCTTGTGCCAGCCATGTGGGGATAAGGCATCTCCATCTTCCCCAAGGAAGGCTTGGGTCCAGGTGTGGCCACACCTGGGTCCTGCAGGGGGGCCCTGTGCCCAGGTGTATCCACTGGCCTGCAGAGTGCCCCCTTGTAGGCAGAAAGGGTATGGGAGTCCAGGGGCAGACCTACTGAGGCGCCTCGCAGAGTCACACTAACCTGCTCTGGACCTCTCAGCCTCCCCAGGCAGTGTCTGGCCTTCCAGCCTCCCCGTCACCAGCCACGTTAGGGGTTTGGCTCATCTTACTTCCTTGCTGGGCTTGTGCCTCTCACTGGTGGACAGGAATTCTCCTGGTGAGCTGCCCTTGGCTGGGGCTGCCATGTGGGCTCCTGTTCAGTGGTAGAGAACTGCATGGCTGACTGTTCCCCTTCAAGACAGGTGGGTGTGTGTCCTGGCTCTTCATGGAATCTGTACCCACAAAGTGGTCATTTCAATAGCTACAGACTCGCAGTGACTTTTGAGGACTTCATTCCCCATATCTGAGGAAGTCTGGGTGTGAAAGAAGCTGAGCTTATGGCCCAGTGACTCGGCCTAGCACACAGCAGACCAGTGTCACACATGCCAGGTTGTGTGCACTCTTAGTGCCTGGACAGAGAGCTGACTAGCAATGGTCATTTCCAGCTGGACACCACGAGATGGTGAAGTCATTGTCGACTTGATGTTTGTGTGGAAGGGCTGGGTAGTGTGGTGGGATAGGGATCTCAAATGTTCTCAGCATTTGCTGTTTCAGATATTCCCCGTCTTAGGCAGCAGGTGGGAAGCTGGGTGTGCCTGGTGCTGTAGGAGGGTTATTCAACACGCACAGAGGGCTCCCTCTCTGCAGGAGCTGTGCCTGAGGGAAGTCTTGACCAGCTCTCATTCCTGGTCTTACCTTCTTCTCTCCCTTTCTCAGCACCAGACCAAGTCCCTCCAGATCGGGGTCGGAAGCCATGGCAGGAAAACCACGGATGCCAACACCACACCTCCTGTGGCTGGGCGTTTCCCCCAAAAGGAATGACAGCATTACCCTTTGAAGATGATACCAAGGACATGAGAGGGCAGCAGCTCCTGTGCTTCATGGTGTGAATGAGGTAGAGGCCACTGCATGCAGTTAGATGGGAAAAAAACAGAGAAAGGGCACATTATGCAAATAAGTATTTTGAAATTTGTTGAAAACAGAAAATTGTAATATGCAAATAACTGCTTTTATAAAAGATATTTGCGTTTGTGATAAAATGTCCACAGATTCAGGGTGTGGCAATGGTGAAAACGAGTCCAATGGCATGCTGTGGATCTCAAGGCCCTGGGATTTGGCTCCTTGGGGGTGGCAGCTAATGTGTAGCTGGTGCCATGGGTGTGCTTGCCACATCCAGGTCTCACTCTCTGTGCCCCTGAGGACCTCATTAAGGCACCCTGCAGAGGCAGCTGCCACACTGGGCCCCACAGTCAGTGTGGGATCCCCCAAGGGCTCAGCATACCTTTTCTTTGCTTGGATGAACACTCTGCCTGGCTGGAGGCATAGCTGGGCCTTGGACCACCTTCCCCACAGGGGCTTAGCACCTGGGTGTGCCCTTGGGGACAAGCCTCATACTGCCTCCAGCCCCGAGCAGCTCTGATCTCCAGGATCTCCCTTGCTAGCTGCGTGCTCCTTTCTTAGCAAAGCAGGCGGCTGCTGAAACTGTTCTCCTCTTAGTGGCTCCAAGGGTGTGCCCTGGTGTGCACTTCAGACCTACTGAGGTGCCTCATAGAGTCACCAGCAAGCTTGAGGCTTGTCTGTCCCCCCCTGCTAGTCCTCAGCCCTCTCTGGCCTGGCAGTGGACACAAACTCCCAGCCACTGCTTGGCTGAATAACCTCGCCATTCTTGGGGCCCGAGAGACCAGGGTGGATATTTTGGGAAGACAGAAGCCCCATTATTCATCACCCAAGCTAGGGACAGAGCCTCCCAGGTAGGAGGCTACTGGATCCCACGCAGTCGGGGGCAGGCCCTGAGAGAGCTCGCCTGGTGGGTATACTCTCAGCAGACAGGGCAGCTCTGGCTGGGGCCTGCCTTCAGGCTGCAGCTGATCACACACGTGGCTCTGGATCCAAAGGGTTCTCCACTTCGCTTCCTGAAGCTACACGTGTCGGAGCCAAACACCAACTCTGGAAGCCTCAGTTGTTTCTCATCTAAAAATGGGGCTCATGAATCTCTAAACCCTGAGGTTGAAGACAGTGCATGACTGGTGGGCAGCAAAGCCATCCCTAGAACCCACTGGGGACTGTACTGAAGGCAACGATGGCAAACCCTAGTGTGTGGGGGCAAGGGGTCACTCTGGCATCTTTCGTCACACTATATGAAAGAAAACTCTGGGCTCTTGTTAAATGAGACTTCCTCAGGCCTGAGCCTTTGTACCTGCACAAGCCCACAGGTGCAGACAGGCAGCCAGCCCTGGACCAGGACCACTGAGGCGGCGGCCTGGCTGGCCACGTGGCAGCAGGTGTACGTAAGCAGTAGAGGCTGCAGCAACGCGTACTTGAGTGGCTGCCCAGATCTGTGTCAGGTACATGTCGAGCTCCGAGTAGATGGGACAACCAGAGGCGGCCTGGCCTTGTGTGTGTGTCTGTGTCTCAGGTACCTGTGGACCTAGGAGTAGGTGGGACGCCCAGGGGTGGCCTTGTGTGTGTCTGTGTCTCAGGTACCTGTGGACCTAGGAGTAGGTGGGACACCCAGGGGTGGCCTTGTGTGTGTGTCTCTGTCTCAGGTACCTGTGGACCTAGGAGTAGGTGGGACACCCAGGGGTGGCCTTGTGTGTGTGTCTGTGTCTCAGGTACCTGTGGACCTAGGAGTAGGTGGGACGCCCAGGGGTGGCCTTGTGTGTGTGTCTCTGTCTCAGGTACCTGTGGACCTAGGAGTAGGTGGGACGCCCAGGGGTGGCCTTGTGTGTGTGTCTGTGTCTCAGGTACCTGTGGACCTAGGAGTAGGTGGGACGCCCAGGGGTGGCCTTGTGTGTGTGTGTCTGTGTCTCAGGTACCTGTGGACCTAGGAGTAGGTGGGACGCCCAGGGGTGGCCTTGTGTGTGTGTCTGTGTCTCAGGTACCTGTGGACCTAGGAGTAGGTGGGACACCCAGGGGTGGCCTTGTGTGTGTGTCTGTGTCTCAGGTACCTGTGGACCTAGGAGTAGGTGGGACGCCCAGGGGTGGCCTTGTGTGTGTGTCTCTGTCTCAGGTACCTGTGGACCTAGGAGTAGGTGGGACGCCCAGGGGTGGCCTTGTGTGTGTCTGTGTCTCAGGTACCTGTGAACCTAGGAGTAGGTGGGACGCCCAGGGGTGGCCTTGTGTGTGTGTCTCTGTCTCAGGTACCTGTGGACCTAGGAGTAGGTAGGACGCCCAGGGGTGGCCTTGTGTGTGTGTCTCTGTCTCAGGTACCTGTGGACCTAGGAGTAGGTGGGACGCCCAGGGGTGGCCTTGTGTGTGTGTCTGTGTCTCAGGTACCTGTGGACCTAGGAGTAGGTGGGACACCCAGGGGTGGCCTTGTGTGTGTGTCTGTGTCTCAGGTACCTGTGGACCTAGGAGTAGGTGGGACACCCAGGGGTGGCCTTGTGTGTGTGTCTGTGTCTCAGGTACCTGTGGACCTAGGAGTAGGTGGGACACCCAGGGGTGGCCTTGTATGTGTGTCTGTGTCTCAGGTACCTGTGGACCTAGGAGTAGGTGGGACACCCAGGGGTGGCCTTGTGTGTGTGTCTGTGTCTCAGGTACCTGTGGACCTAGGAGTAGGTAGGATGCCCAGGGGTGGCCTTGTGTGTGTGTCTGTGTCTCAGGTACCTGTGGACCTAGGAGTAGGTAGGACGCAAAGGGGTGGCCTTGTGTGTGTGTCTGTGTCTCAGGTACCTGTGGACCTAGGAGTAGGTAGGACGCCCAGGGGTGGCCTTGTGTGTGTGTCTGTGTCTCAGGTACCTGTGGACCTAGGAGTAGGTGGGACACCCAGGGGTGGCCTTGTGTGTGTGTCTGTGTCTCAGGTACCTGTGGACCTAGGAGTAGGTGGGACACCCAGGGGTGGCCTTGTGTGTGTGTCTCTGTCTCAGGTACCTGTGGACCTAGGAGTAGGTGGGACGCCCAATGGTGGCCTTGTGTGTGTGTCTGTGTCTCAGGTACCTGTGGACCTAGGAGTAGGTGGGACACCCAGGGGTGGCCTTGTGTGTGTCTGTGTCTCAGGTACCTCTGGACCTAGGAGTAGGTGGGACACCCAGGGGTGGCCTTGTGTGTGTGTCTCTGTCTCAGGTACCTGTGGACCTAGGAGTAGGTAGGACACCCAGGGGTGGCCTTGTGTGTGTGTCTGTGTCTCAGGTACCTGTGGACCTAGGAGTAGGTAGGACACCCAGGGGTGGCCTTGTGTGTGTGTCTGTGTCTCAGGTACCTGTGGACCTAGGAGTAGGTGGGACACCAGGGGTGGCCTTGTGTGTGTGTCTGTGTCTCAGGTACCTGTGGACCTAGGAGTAGGTGGGACGCCCAGGGGTGGCCTTGTGTGTGTGTCTGTGTCTCAGGTACCTGTGGACCTAGGAGTAGGTGGGACGCCCAGGGGTGGCCTTGTGTGTGTGTCTGTGTCTCAGGTACCTGTGGACCTAGGAGTAGGTGGGACACCCAGGGGTGGCCTTGTGTGTGTGTCTGTGTCTCAGGTACCTGTGGACCTAGGAGTAGGTAGGACGCCCAGGGGTGGCCTTGTGTGTGTGTCTCTGTCTCAGATACCTGTGGACCTAGGAGTAGGTAGGACACCCAGGGGTGGCCTTGTGTGTGTGTCTGTGTCTCAGGTACCTGTGGACCTAGGAGTAGGTGGGACGCCCAGGGGTGGCCTTGTGTGTGTGTCTCTGTCTCAGGTACCTGTGGACCTAGGAGTAGGTGGGACGCCCAGGGGTGGCCTTGTGTGTGTGTCTGTGTCTCAGGTACCTGTGGACCTAGGAGTAGGTGGGACACCCAGGGGTGGCCTTGTGTGTGTGTCTCTGTCTCAGGTACCTGTGGACCTAGGAGTAGGTAGGACGCCCAGGGGTGGCCTTGTGTGTGTGTCTCTGTCTCAGGTAACTGTGGACCTAGGAGTAGGTAGGACGTCCAGGGGTGGCCTTGTGTGTGTGTCTGTGTCTCAGGTACCTGTGGACCTAGGAGTAGGTGGGACGCCCAGGGGTGGCCTTGTGTGTGTGTCTGTGTCTCAGGTACCTGTGGACCTAGGAGTAGGTGGGACACCCAGGGTGGCCTTGTGTGTGTGTCTGTGTCTCAGGTACCTGTGGACCTAGGAGTAGGTGGGACACCCAGGGGTGGCCTTGTGTGTGTGTCTCTGTCTCAGGTACCTGTGGACCTAGGAGTAGGTGGGACACCCAGGGGTGGCCTTGTGTGTGTGTCTCTGTCTCAGGTACCTGTGGACCTAGGAGTAGGTGGGACGCCCAGGGGTGGCCTTGTGTGTGTGTCTGTGTCTCAGGTACCTGTGGACCTAGGAGTAGGTGGGACACCCAGGGGTGGCCTTGTGTGTGTGTCTGTGTCTCAGGTTCCTGTGGACCTAGGAGTAGGTAGGACGCCCAGGGGTGGCCTTGTGTGTGTGTCTGTGTCTCAGGTACCTGTGGACCTAGGAGTAGGTGGGACGCCCAGGGGTGGCCTTGTGTGTGTGTCTGTGTCGCAGGTACCTGTGGACCTAGGAGTAGGTGGGACGCCCAGGGGTGGCCTTGTGTGTGTGTCTGTGTCTCAGGTACCTGTGGACCTAGGAGTAGGTGGGACACCCAGGGGTGGCCTTGTGTGTGTGTCTGTGTCTCAGGTACCTGTGGACCTAGGAGTAGGTAGGACGCCCAGGGGTGGCCTTGTGTGTGGGTCTCTGTCTCAGGTACCTGTGGACCTAGGAGTAGGTGGGACGCCCAGGGGTGGCCTTGTGTGTGTGTCTGTGTCTCAGGTACCTGTGGACCTAGGAGTAGGTGGGACGCCCAGGGGTGGCCTTGTGTGTGTGTCTCTGTCTCAGGTACCTGTGGACCTAGGAGTAGGTAGGACGCCCAGGGGTGGCCTTGTGTGTGTGTCTGTGTCTCAGGTACCTGTGGACCTAGGAGTAGGTAGGACGCCCAGGGGTGGCCTTGTGTGTGTGTCTGTGTCTCAGGTACCTGTGGACCTAGGAGTAGGTGGGACGCCCAGGGGTGGCCTTGTGTGTGTGTCTGTGTCTCAGGTACCTGTGGACCTAGGAGTAGGTGGGACGCCCAGGGGTGGCCTTGTGTGTGTGTCTGTGTCTCAGGTACCTGTGGACCTAGGAGTAGGTGGGACACACAGGGGTAGCCTTGTGTGTGTGTCTCTGTCTCAGTTACCTGTGGACCTAGGAGTAGGTAGGACGCCCAGGGGTGGCCTTGTGTGTGTGTCTCTGTGTCAGGTACCTGTGGACCTAGGAGTAGGTGGGACACCCAGGGTGGCCTTGTGTGTGTGTCTGTGTCTCAGGTACCTGTGGACCTAGGAGTAGGTGGGACGCCCAGGGGTGGCCTTGTGTGTGTGTCTGTGTCTCAGGTACCTGTGGACCTAGGAGTAGGTGGGACGCCCAGGGGTGGCCTTGTGTGTGTGTCTGTGTCTCAGGTACCTGTGGACCTAGGAGTAGGTGGGACACACAGGGGTAGCCTTGTGTGTGTGTCTCTGTCTCAGTTACCTGTGGACCTAGGAGTAGGTAGGACGCCCAGGGGTGGCCTTGTGTGTGTGTCTCTGTGTCAGGTACCTGTGGACCTAGGAGTAGGTGGGACACCCAGGGGTGGCCTTGTGTGTGTGTCTGTGTCTCAGGTACCTGTGGACCTAGGAGTAGGTAGGACGCCCAGGGGTGGACTTGTGTGTGTGTCTGTGTCTCAGGAACCTGTGGACCTAGGAGTAGGTGGGACGCCCAGGGGTGGCCTTGTGTGTGTGTCTGTGTCTCAGGTACCTGTGGACCTAGGAGTAGGTGGGACGCCCAGGGGTGGCCTTGTGTGTGTGTCTGTGTCTCAGGTACCTGTGGACCTAGGAGTAGGTGGGACACCCAGGGGTGGCCTTGTGTGTGTGTCTGTGTCTCAGGTACCTGTGGACCTAGGAGTAGGTGGGACGCCCAGGGGTGGCCTTGTGTGTGTGTCTGTGTCTCAGGTACCTGTGGACCTAGGAGTAGGTAGGACACCCAGGGGTGGCCTTGTGTGTGTGTCTCTGTCTCAGGTACCTGTGGACCTAGGAGTAGGTAGGACACCCAGGGATGGCCTTGTGTGTGTGTCTCTGTCTCAGGTACCTGTGGACCTAGGAGTAGGTAGGACACCCAG
The DNA here is from genome assembly GCF_045843805.1 of Urocitellus parryii. Classification (NCBI taxonomy): domain Eukaryota; kingdom Metazoa; phylum Chordata; class Mammalia; order Rodentia; family Sciuridae; genus Urocitellus; species Urocitellus parryii. The sequence goes on along the minus strand of NC_135538.1, from coordinate 433,005 downwards.
GGGTGGCCTTGTGTGTGTGTCTGTGTCTCAGGTACCTGTGGACCTAGGAGTAGGTAGGACGCCGAGGGGTGGCCTTGTGTGTGTGTCTCTGTCTCAGGTACCTGTGGACCTAGGAGTAGGTAGGATGCCCAGGGGTGGCCTTGTGTGTGTGTCTGTGTCTCAGGTACCTGTGGACCTAGGAGTAGGTGGGACACCCAGGGGTGGCCTTGTGTGTGTGTCTGTGTCTCAGGTACCTGTGGACCTAGGAGTAGGTGGGACACCCAGGGTGGCCTTGTGTGTGTGTCTCTGTCTCAGGTACCTGTGGACCTAGGAGTAGGTGGGACGCCCAGGGGTGGCCTTGTGTGTGTGTCTGTGTCTCAGGTACCTGTGGACCTAGCAGTAGGTGGGTCGCCCGGGGTGGCCTTGTGTGTGTGTCTCTGTCTCAGGTACCTGTGGACCTAGGAGTAGGTGGGACACCCAGGGGTGGTCTTATGTGTGTGTCTGTGTCTCAGGTACCTGTGGACCTAGGAGTAGGTAGGACACCCAGGGGTGGCCTTGAGTGTGTCTGTGTCTCAGGTACCTGTGGACCTAGGAGTAGGTGGGACACCCAGGGTGGCCTTGTGTGTGTGTCTGTGTCTCAGGTACCTGTGGACCTAGGAGTAGGTGGGACGCCCAGGGGTGGCCTTGTGTGTGTGTCTGTGTCTCAGGTACCTGTGGAACTAGGAGTAGGTGGGATGCCCAGGGGTGGCCTTGTGTGTGTGTCTCTGTCTCAGGTACCTGTGGACCTAGGAGTAGGTAGGACACCCAGGGGTGGCCTTGTGTGTGTGTCTGTGTCTCAGGTACCTGTGGACCTAGGAGTAGGTGGGACGCCCAGGGGTGGCCTTGTGTGTGTGTCTGTTTCTCAAGTACCTGTGGACCTAGGAGTAGGTAGGACGCCCAGGGGCGGCCTTATGTGTGTGTCTCTGTCTCAGGTACCTGTGGACCTAGGAGTAGGTAGGATGCCCAGGGGTGGCCTTGTGTGTGTGTCTGTGTCTCAGGTACCTGTGGACCTAGGAGTAGGTGGGACACCCAGGGGTGGCCTTGTGTGTGTGTCTGTGTCTCAGGTACCTGTGGACCTAGGAGTAGGTGGGACACCCAGGGTGGCCTTGTGTGTGTGTCTCTGTCTCAGGTACCTGTGGACCTAGGAGTAGGTGGGACGCCCAGGGGTGGCCTTGTGTGTGTGTCTGTGTCTCAGGTACCTGTGGACCTAGGAGTAGGTGGGACGCCCGGGGTGGCCTTGTGTGTGTGTCTCTGTCTCAGGTACCTGTGGACCTAGGAGTAGGTGGGACACCCAGGGGTGGTCTTATGTGTGTGTCTGTGTCTCAGGTACCTGTGGACCTAGGAGTATGTAGGACACCCAGGGGTGTCCTTGAGTGTGTCTGTGTCTCAGGTACCTGTGGACCTAGGAGTAGGTGGGACACCCAGGGTGGCCTTGTGTGTGTGTCTGTGTCTCAGGTACCTGTGGACCTAGGAGTAGGTGGGACGCCCAGGGGTGGCCTTGTGTGTGTGTCTGTGTCTCAGGTACCTGTGGAACTAGGAGTAGATGGGACACCCAGGGTGGCCTTGTGTGTGTGTCTGTGTCTCAGGTACCTGTGGACCTAGGAGTAGGTGGGACACCCAGGGTGGCCTTGTGTGTGTGTCTGTGTCTCAGGTACCTGTGGACCTAGGAGTAGGTGGGATGCCCAGGGGTGGCCTTGTGTGTGTGTCTCTGTCTCAGGTACCTGTGGACCTAGGAGTAGGTAGGACACCCAGGGGTGGCCTTGTGTGTGTGTCTGTGTCTCAGGTACCTGTGGACCTAGGAGTAGGTAGGACGCCCAGGGGTGGCCTTGTGTGTGTGTCTGTGTCTCAAGTACCTGTGGACCTAGGAGTAGGTAGGACGCCCAGGGGCGGCCTTGTGTGTGTGTCTGTGTCTCAGGTACCTAGGAGTAGGTAGGACACCCAGGGGTGGCCGTGTGTGTGTGTCTGTGTCTCAGGTACCTGTGGACCTAGGAGTAGGTGGGACGCCCAGGGGTGGCCTTGTGTGTGTGTGAATATGTCTCAGGTACCTGTGGACCTAGGAGTAGGTAGGACACCCAGGGGTGGCCTTGTGTGTGTGTCTGTGTCTCAGGTACCTGTGGACCTAGGAGTAGGTGGGACACCCAGGGGTGGCCTTGTGTGTGTGTCTGTGTCTCAGGTACCTGTGGACCTAGGAGTAGGTGGGACACCCAGGGGTGGCCTTGTGTGTGTGTCTGTGTCTCAGGTACCTGTGGACCTAGGAGTAGGTGGGACACCCAGGGGTGGCCTTGTGTGTGTGTCTCTGTCTCAGGTACCTGTGGACCTAGGAGTAGGTGGGACGCCCAGGGGTGGCCTTGTGTGTGTGTCTCTGTCTCAGGTACCTGTGGACCTAGGAGTAGGTAGGACACCCAGTGGTGGCCTTGTGTGTGTGTCTGTGTCTCAGGTACCTGTGGACCTAGGACTAGGTAGGACACCCAGGGGTGGCCTTGTGTGTGTGTCTGTGTCTCAGGTACCTGTGGACCTAGGAGTAGGTGGGACACCCAGGGTTGGCCTTGTGTGTGAGTCTCTGTCTCAGGTACCTGTGGACCTAGGACTAGGTAGGACGCCCAGGGGTGGCCTTGTGTGTGTGTCTCTGTCTCAGGTAACTGTGGACCTAGGAGTACGTAGGACACCCAGGGGTGGCCTTGTGTGTGTGTCTCTGTCTCAGGTACCTGTGGACCTAGGAGTAGGTAGGACACCCAGGGGTGGCCTTGTGTGTGTGTCTGTGTCTCAGGTACCTGTGGACCTAGGAGTAGGTGGGACACCCAGGGGTGGCCTTGTGTGTGTGTCTGTGTCTCAGGTACCTGTGGACCTAGGAGTACGTAGGACACCCAGGGGTGGCCTTGTGTGTGTGTCTCTGTCTCAGGTACCTGTGGACCTAGGAGTAGGTAGGACACCCAGGGGTGGCCTTGTGTGTGTGTCTGTGTCTCAGGTACCTGTGGACCTAGGAGTAGGTAGGACACCCAGGGGTGGCCTTGTGTGTGTGTCTGTGTCTCAGGTACCTGTGGACCTAGGAGTAGGTAGGACGCCGAGGGGTGGCCTTGTGTGTGTGTCTCTGTCTCAGGTACCTGTGGACCTAGGAGTAGGTAGGACGCCCAGGGGTGGCCTTGTGTGTGTGTCTGTGTCTCAGGTACCTGTGGACCTAGGAGTAGGTGGGACACCCAGGGGTGGCCTTGTGTGTGTGTCTGTGTCTCAGGTACCTGTGGACCTAGGAGTAGGTGGGACACCCAGGGTGGCCTTGTGTGTGTGTCTCTGTCTCAGGTACCTGTGGACCTAGGAGTAGGTGGGACGCCCGGGGTGGCCTTGTGTGTGTGTCTCTGTCTCAGGTACCTGTGGACCTAGGAGTAGGTGGGACACCCAGGGGTGGTCTTATGTGTGTGTCTGTGTCTCAGGTACCTGTGGACCTAGGAGTAGGTAGGACACCCAGGGGTGGCCTTGAGTGTGTCTGTGTCTCAGGTACCTGTGGAACTAGGAGTAGGTGGGATGCCCCGGGGTGGCCTTGTGTGTGTGTCTCTGTCTCAGGTACCTGTGGACCTAGGAGTAGGTAGGACACCCAGGGGTGGCCTTGTGTGTGTGTCTGTGTCTCAGGTACCTGTGGACCTAGGAGTAGGTGGGACGCCCAGGGGTGGCCTTGTGTGTGTGTCTGTGTCTCAGGTACCTGTGGACCTAGGAGTAGGTGGGACGCCCAGGGGTGGCCTTGTGTGTGTGTCTGTGTCTCAGGTACCTGTGGACCTAGGAGTAGGTGGGACGCCCAGGGGTGGCCTTGTGTGTGTGTCTCTGTCTCAGGTACCTGTGGACCTAGGAGTAGGTAGGACGCCCAGGGGTGGCCTTGTGTGTGTGTCTCTGTCTCAGGTACCTGTGGACCTAGGAGTAGGTAGGACGCCCAGGGGCGGCCTTGTGTGTGTGTCTGTGTCTCAGGTACCTAGGAGTAGGTAGGACACCCAGGGGTGGCCTTCTGTGTGTGTCTGTGTCTCAGGTACCTGTGGACCTAGGAGTAGGTGGGACGCCCAGGGGTGGCCTTGTGTGTGTGTGTCTATGTCTCAGGTACTTGTGGACCTAGGAGTAGGTAGGACACCCAGGGGTGGCCTTGTGTGTGTGTCTGTGTCTCAGGTACCTGTGGACCTAGGAGTAGGTGGGACACCCAGGGGTGGCCTTGTGTGTGTGTCTGTGTCTCAGGTACCTGTGGACCTAGGAATAGGTGGGACGCCCAGGGGTGGCCTTGTGTGTGTGTCTGTGTCTCAGGTACCTGTGGACCTAGGAGTAGGTGGGACACCCAGGGGTGGCCTTGTGTGTGTGTCACTGTCTCAGGTACCTGTGGACCTAGGAGTAGGTGGGACGCCCAGGGGTGGCCTTGTGTGTGTGTCTGTGTCTCAGGTACCTGTGGACCTAGGAGTAGGTAGGACACCCAGTGGTGGCCTTGTGTGTGAGTCTCTGTCTCAGGTACCTGTGGACCTAGGAGTAGGTGAGACGCCCAGGGGTGGCCTTGTGTGTGTGTCTCTGTCTCAGGTAACTGTGGACCTAGGAGTACGTAGGACACCTAGGGGTGGCCTTGTGTGTGTGGCTGTGTCTCAGGTACCTGTGGACCTAGGAGTAGGTAGGACACCCAGGGGTGGCCTTGTGTGTGTGTCTGTGTCTCAGGTACCTGTGAACCTAGGAGTAGGTGGGACGCCCAGGGGTGGCCTTGTGTGTGTGTCTGTGTCTCAGGTACCTGTGGACCTAGGAGTAGGTGGGACGCCCAGGGGTGGCCTTGTGTGTGTGTGAATATGTCTCAGGTACCTGTGGACCTAGGAGTAGGTAGGACACCCAGGGGTGGCCTTGTGTGTGTGTCTGTGTCTCAGGTACCTGTGGACCTAGGAGTAGGTGGGACACCCAGGGGTGGCCTTGTGTGTGTGTCTGTGTCTCAGGTACCTGTGGACCTAGGAGTAGGTGGGACACCCAGGGGTGGCCTTGTGTGTGTGTCTGTGTCTCAGGTACCTGTGGACGTAGGAGTAGGTGGGACACCCAGGGGTGGCCTTGTGTGTGTGTCTCTGTCTCAGGTACCTGTGGACCTAGGAGTAGGTGGGACGCCCAGGGGTGGCCTTGTGTGTGTGTCTGTGTCTCAGGTACCTGTGGACCTAGGAGTAGGTAGGACACCCAGTGGTGGCCTTGTGTGTGTGTCTGTGTCTCAGTTACCTGTGGACCTAGGACTAGGTAGGACACCCAGGGGTGGCCTTGTGTGTGTGTCTGTGTCTCAGGTACCTGTGGACCTAGGAGTAGGTGGGACACCCAGGGTTGGCCTTGTGTGTGAGTCTCTGTCTCAGGTACCTGTGGACCTAGGACTAGGTAGGACGCCCAGGGGTGGCCTTGTGTGTGTGTCTCTGTCTCAGGTAACTGTGGACCTAGGAGTACGTAGGACACCCAGGGGTGGCCTTGTGTGTGTGTCTCTGTCTCAGGTACCTGTGGACCTAGGAGTAGGTAGGACACCCAGGGGTGGCCTTGTGTGTGTGTCTGTGTCTCAGGTACCTGTGGACCTAGGAGTAGGTGGGACACCCAGGGGTGGCCTTGTGTGTGTGTCTGTGTCTCAGGTACCTGTGGACCTAGGAGTACGTAGGACACCCAGGGGTGGCCTTGTGTGTGTGTCTCTGTCTCAGGTACCTGTGGACCTAGGAGTAGGTAGGACACCCAGGGGTGGCCTTGTGTGTGTGTCTGTGTCTCAGGTACCTGTGGACCTAGGAGTAGGTAGGACACCCAGGGGTGGCCTTGTGTGTGTGTCTGTGTCTCAGGTACCTGTGGACCTAGGAGTAGGTAGGACGCCGAGGGGTGGCCTTGTGTGTGTGTCTCTGTCTCAGGTACCTGTGGACCTAGGAGTAGGTAGGACGCCCAGGGGTGGCCTTGTGTGTGTGTCTGTGTCTCAGGTACCTGTGGACCTAGGAGTAGGTGGGACACCCAGTGGTGGCCTTGTGTGTGTGTCTGTGTCTCAGGTACCTGTGGACCTAGGAGTAGGTGGGACACCCAGGGTGGCCTTGTGTGTGTGTCTCTGTCTCAGGTACCTGTGGACCTAGGAGTAGGTGGGACGCCCGGGGTGGCCTTGTGTGTGTGTCTCTGTCTCAGGTACCTGTGGACCTAGGAGTAGGTGGGACACCCAGGGGTGGTCTTATGTGTGTGTCTGTGTCTCAGGTACCTGTGGACCTAGGAGTAGGTAGGACACCCAGGGGTGGCCTTGAGTGTGTCTGTGTCTCAGGTACCTGTGGAACTAGGAGTAGGTGGGATGCCCCGGGGTGGCCTTGTGTGTGTGTCTCTGTCTCAGGTACCTGTGGACCTAGGAGTAGGTAGGACACCCAGGGGTGGCCTTGTGTGTGTGTCTGTGTCTCAGGTACCTGTGGACCTAGGAGTAGGTGGGACGCCCAGGGGTGGCCTTGTGTGTGTGTCTGTGTCTCAGGTACCTGTGGACCTAGGAGTAGGTGGGACGCCCAGGGGTGGCCTTGTGTGTGTGTCTGTGTCTCAGGTACCTGTGGACCGAGGAGTAGTGGGACGCCCAGGGGTGGCCTTGTGTGTGTGTCTCTGTCTCAGGTACCTGTGGACCTAGGAGTAGGTAGGACGCCCAGGGGTGGCCTTGTGTGTGTGTCTCTGTCTCAGGTACCTGTGGACCTAGGAGTAGGTAGGACGCCCAGGGGCGGCCTTGTGTGTGTGTCTGTGTCTCAGGTACCTAGGAGTAGGTAGGACACCCAGGGGTGGCCTTCTGTGTGTGTCTGTGTCTCAGGTACCTGTGGACCTAGGAGTAGGTGGGACGCCCAGGGGTGGCCTTGTGTGTGTGTGTCTATGTCTCAGGTACCTGTAGACCAAGGAGTAGGTAGGACACCCAGGGGTGGCCTTGTGTGTGTGTCTGTGTCTCAGGTACCTGTGGACCTAGGAGTAGGTGGGACACCCAGGGGTGGCCTTGTGTGTGTGTCTGTGTCTCAGGTACCTGTGGACCTAGGGAGTAGGTGGGACGCCCAGGGGTGGCCTTGTGTGTGTGTCTGTGTCTCAGGTACCTGTGGACCTAGGAGTAGGTGGGACACCCAGGGGTGGCCTTGTGTGTGTGTCTCTGTCTCAGGTACCTGTGGACCTAGGAGTAGGTGGGACGCCCAGGGGTGGCCTTGTGTGTGTGTCTGTGTCTCAGGTACCTGTGGACCTAGGAGTAGGTAGGACACCCAGTGGTGGCCTTGTGTGTGAGTCTCTGTCTCAGGTACCTGTGGACCTAGGAGTAGGTGAGACGCCCAGGGGTGGCCTTGTGTGTGTGTCTCTGTCTCAGGTAACTGTGGACCTAGGAGTACGTAGGACACCTAGGGGTGGCCTTGTGTGTGTGGCTGTGTCTCAGGTACCTGTGGACCTAGGAGTAGGTAGGACACCCAGGGGTGGCCTTGTGTGTGTGTCTGTGTCTCAGGTACCTGTGAACCTAGGAGTAGGTGGGACGCCCAGGGGTGGCCTTGTGTGTGTGTCTGTGTCTCAGGTACCTGTGGACCTAGGAGTAGGTGGGACACCCAGGGGTGGCCTTGTGTGTGTGTCTGTGTCTCAGGTACCTGTGGACCTAGGAGTAGGTGGGACGCCCAGGGGTGGCCTTGTGTGTGTGTCTCTGTCTCAGGTACCTGTGGACCTAGGAGTAGGTGGGACGCCCAGGGGTGGCCTTGTGTGTGTATCTGTGTCTCAGGTACCTGTGGACCTAGGAGTAGGTGGGACGCCCAGGGGTGGCCTTGTGTGTGTGTCTGTGTCTCAGGTACCTGTGGACCTAGGAGTAGGTGGGACGCCCAGGGGTGGCCTTGTGTGTGTGTCTCTGTCTCAGGTACCTGTGGACCTAGGAGTAGGTAGGACACCCAGGGGTGGCCTTGTGTGTGAGTCTCTGTCTCAGGTACCTGTGGACCTAGGAGTAGGTGAGACGCCCAGGGGTGGCCTTGTGTGTGTGTCTCTGTCTCAGGTAACTGTGGACCTAGGAGTACGTAGGACACCTAGGGGTGGCCTTGTGTGTGTGTCTGTTTCTCAGGTACCTGTGGACCTAGGAGTAGGTAGGACACCCAGGGGTGGCCTTGTGTGTGTGTGTGTGTCTCAGGTACCTGTGGACCTAGGAGTAGGTAGGACGCCGAGGGGTGGCCTTGTGTGTGTGTTTCTGTCTCAGGTACCTGTGGACCTAGGAGTAGGTGGGACGCCCAGGGGTGGCCTTGTGTGTGTGTCTGTGTCTCAGGTACCTGTGGACCTAGGAGTAGGTGGGACACCCAGGGGTGGCCTTGTGTGTGTGTCTCTGTCTCAGGTACCTGTGGACCTAGGAGTAGGTGGGACGCCCAGGGGTGGCCTTGTGTGTGTGTCTCTGTCTCAGGTACCTGTTGACCTAGGAGTAGGTGGGACGCCCAGGGGTGGCCTTGTGTGTGTGTCTGTGTCTCAGGTACCTGTGGACCTAGGAGTAGGTGGGACGCCCAGGGGTGGCCTTGTGTGTGTGTCTGTGTCTCAGGTACCTGTGGACCTAGTAGTAGGTAGGACGCCCAGGGGTGGCCTTGTGTGTGTGTCTCTGTCTCAGGTACCTGTGGACCTAGGAGTAGGTGGGACGCCCAGGGGTGGCCTTGTGTGTGTGTCTGTGTCTCAGGTACCCTGGACCTAGGAGTAGGTGGGACGCCCAGCGGTGGCCTTGTGTGTGTGTCTGTGTCTCAGGTACCTGTGGACCTAGGAGTAGGTGGGACGCCCAGGGGTGGCCTTGTGTGTGTGTCTGTGTCTCAGGTACCTGTGGACCTAGGAGTAGGTGGGACGCCCAGGGGTGGCCTTGTGTGTGTGTCTGTGTCTCAGGTACCTGTGGACCTAGGAGTAGGTGGGACACCCAGGGGTGGCCTTGTGTGTGTGTCTCTGTCTCAGGTACCTGTGGACCTAGGAGTAGGTAGGACACCCAGGGGTGGCCTTGTGTGTGTGTCTGTGTCTCAGGTACCTGTGGACCTAGGAGTAGTTGGGACACCCAGGGGTGGCCTTGTGTGTGTGTCTCTGTCTCAGGTACCTGTGGACCTAGGAGTAGGTGGGACACCCAGGGGTGGCCTTGTGTGTGTGTGTCTATGTGTCAGGTACCTGTGGACCCAGGAGTAGGTAGGACGCCCAGGGGTGGCCTTGTGTGTGTGTCTCTGTCTCAGGTACCTGTGGACCTAGGAGTAGGTAGGACGCCCAGGGGTGGCCTTGTGTGTGTGTCTGTGTCTCAGGTACCTGTGGACCTAGGAGTAGGTGGGACACCCAGGGGTGGCCTTGTGTGTGTGTCTGTGTCTCAGGTACCTGTGGACCTAGGAGTAGGTGGGACACCCAGGGGTGGCCTTGTGTGTGTGTCTGTGTCTCAGGTACCTGTGGACCTAGGAGTAGGTGGGACGCCCAGGGGTGGCCTTGTGTGTGTGTCTGTGTCTCAGGTACCTGTGGACCTAGGAGTAGGTGGGACGCCCAGGGGTGGCCTTGTGTGTGTGTCTGTGTCTCAGGTACCTGTGGACCTAGGAGTAGGTGGGACGCCCAGGGGTGGCCTTGTGTGTGTGTCTGTGTCTCAGGTACCTGTGGACCTAGGAGTAGGTGGGACACACAGGGGTAGCCTTGTGTGTGTGTCTCTGTCTCAGTTACCTGTGGACCTAGGAGTAGGTAGGACGCCCAGGGGTGGCCTTGTGTGTGTGTCTCTGTGTCAGGTACCTGTGGACCCAGGAGTAGGTGGGACACCCAGGGGTGGCCTTGTGTGTGTGTCTGTGTCTCAGGTACCTGTGGACCTAGGAGTAGGTGGGACGCCCAGGGGTGGCCTTGTGTGTGTGTCTCTGTCTCAGGTACCTGTGGACCTAGGAGTAGGTAGGACGCCCAGGGGTGGCCTTGTGTGTGTGTCTCTGTGTCAGGTACCTGTGGACCTAGGAGTAGGTGGGACGCCCAGGGGTGGCCTTGTGTGTGTGTCTGTGTCTCAGGTACCTGTGGACCTAGGAGTAGGTAGGACGCCCAGGGGTGGCCTTGTGTGTGTGTCTGTGTCTCAGGAACCTGTGGACCTAGGAGTAGGTGGGACGCCCAGGGGTGGCCTTGTGTGTGTGTCTGTGTCTCAGGTACCTGTGGACCTAGGAGTAGGTGGGACGCCCAGGGGAGGCCTTGTGTGTGTGTCTGTGTCTCAGGTACCTGTGGACCTAGGAGTAGGTGGGACACCCAGGGGTGGCCTTGTGTGTGTGTCTGTGTCTCAGGTACCTGTGGACCTAGGAGTAGGTGGGACGCCCAGGGGTGGCCTTGTGTGTGTGTCTGTGTCCTAGGTACCTGTGGACCTAGGAGTAGGTAGGACACCCAGGGGTGGCCTTGTGTGTGTGTCTCTGTCTAAGGTACCTGTGGACCTAGGAGTAGGTAGGACACCCAGGGATGGCCTTGTGTGTGTGTCTCTGTCTCAGGTACCTGTGGACCTAGGAGTAGGTAGGACACCTAGGGGTGGCCTTGTGTGTGTGTCTGTGTCTCAGGTACCTGTGGACCTAGGAGTAGGTAGGACGCCGAGGGGTGGCCTTGTGTGTGTGTCTCTGTCTCAGGTACCTGTGGACCTAGGAGTAGGTGGGACGCCCAGGGGTGGCCTTGTGTGTGTGTGTCTGTGTCTCAGGTACCTGTGGACCTAGGAGTAGGTGGGACGCCCAGGGGTGGCCTTGTGTGTGTGTCTGTGTCTCAGGTACCTGTGGACCTAGGAGTAGGTGGGACGCCCAGGGTGGCCTTGTGTGTGTGTCTGTGTCTCAGGTACCTGTGGACCTAGGAGTAGGTGGGACGCCCAGGGGTGGCCTTGTGTGTGTGTCTGTGTCTCAGGTACCTGTGGACCTAGGAGTAGGTGGGACGCCCAGGGTGGCCTTGTGTGTGTGTCTCTGTCTCAGGTACCTGTGGACCTAGGAGTAGGTAGGATGCCCAGGGGTGGCCTTGTGTGTGTGTCTGTGTCTCAGGTACCTGTGGACCTAGGAGTAGGTGGGACACCCAGGGGTGGCCTTGTGTGTGTGTCTGTGTCTCAGGTACCTGTGGACCTAGGAGTAGGTGGGACACCCAGGGTGGCCTTGTGTGTGTGTCTCTGTCTCAGGTACCTGTGGACCTAGGAGTAGGTGGGACGCCCAGGGGTGGCCTTGTGTGTGTGTCTGTGTCTCAGGTACCTGTGGACCTAGGAGTAGGTGGGACGCCCGGGGTGGCCTTGTGTGTGTGTCTCTGTCTCAGGTACCTGTGGACCTAGGAGTAGGTGGGACACCCAGGGGTGGTCTTATGTGTGTGTCTGTGTCTCAGGTACCTGTGGACCTAGGAGTAGGTAGGACACCCAGG